>NC_090256.1:81492734-81585234 GCF_037325665.1 Littorina saxatilis | reverse complement strand
TTTCGCCAGATTGACTATCCCCCCCCCCTCTCTCTCTCTCTCTCTCTCTCTCTCTCTCTCTCTCTCTCTCTCTCTCTCTCTCTCCCCCCAGTCTATCTTTTCCTTGTTTTGAAGCGGTTACGCATCCCTGGAACCAAGCGAGTAAATCTTGCCGTTTTGACATGTCTGCTGTGAACCCGGGCGTCTTCAAAAACATTTTTCAGACCACCCTGTTAGTAACCCATGCATGCAACTGGCATTTTTCTTACTGGCTTTTACATGTTTTACGGAGCGTGACACGTTCGACATAAAACCACATCTCCAAACACAGGTTTTCCTTGTCTTGTAGCATGCGTGTGTGTGTGTGCGTTGGGTGATTTTCCGCCATGCTTCGAGGCCAGTGCCAACAAATGAGTGTTTGGCGAAGGAAGTGGTCCCCTCAAGCATAGCGATGGAGAAAGGAGAAAAAGTATATAAAAAAGCTGCCCACGATTGCTACAAGATGTTGCATGCTCAGTTGCCAGCCTGAAGGTTATCCGTTTAAAATACTCTTAAAATATGTTGGAAGGATGGGGGGGGGAGAGAGAGAGAGAGAGAGAGAGAGAGAGAGAGAGAGAGAGAGAGAGAGAGAGAGAGAGAGAGAGATTAGAGTATATAGGGAATGGAACAGACCTCCTGTGATGCTTACTTCAAAATACATGTCAGATTAAATATTTCGAGATATTGTTTTCCCGTTTGATCGTATTCCAGTTTCAAAGTAAAAGCTGTTGAGTAAAAACGACAATTCGTTACAGGCAAGCTGACACTCAAAAACGAGCAGCTAGTTTATTAAATCGGCGGGTGGTTTTTTTTTCTAAACGCAATTTCGACCTTGCAACGACTTTCGTGATCTCTTTTTTTTTTTGTACAACACCTCTTACACACTCCATTTTTCTGGAATGTGGCCCCTGAAGGTGTTTAAGATGTGCATCTAATCTGGTAGTCATCATCTACATCTCTTCCACTTCTCGCCTTTTCTCGTCCCCAGGGGGAGAGCGGGGGTTTGAATGGTGGGGAATATGACGGGGGGGGGGGGGGGGGGGGAGAGGGGTAGTCAACCATGAATGCATTGCATGTCACGCACGATGTCAGAATATGCCCTCGAGCATGTGCAAATGATGACCTAATTTGTCGTGTCGGTGAGTGGCGCTGTGATAGGTTTCAAGTCAAGTCAAGTCAAGTTTTTATTGTTCATTACCCAGGGGCATTATAAACAATATTCGCAAATTCAAAAATGCACAAAGTACCAAGTGATCAAAAAAGAAAAAAAAGAAAACAAAAAGAAAAATAGAGGATAAGAAAAGAAAAAATGAAATAAATATTTGGAAAACAAAAGTACACAAACAGTGAACACAAAATATTATAGTACAGAAAATGCAAACACACACACACACACATTGATTCCTGGCAATGGGGGACACAAAACGAAAATACGGTTAACAAATCCCAGCACTATGAAAAATTGCTACTAATTAATTTTATAAATTCCAAGAGTTTCGTCAACAATTTCGTATTTCTTGATACAAACAGTTTTTTGTATTTAAGTGAATTTGGTTTTTTCCAGTAGAATGGTGGAATAAGTTCTGCTCTTTTTTCATTGAAAAAGTCACAAACAAACAAATAATGATACTCATCTCCTATATCTTCTGATGTACATTTTCTGCAAATGCGATTCGCTCTAGGTATATTAAGGTATCTTTCTTTCTGTACTGGCAGGTTGTTATTTGTAGTTCTAAATTTCATGAGTGTAACGACTTTTTGGAACGTCAAGGATTTAATGTAGTCTTCACACACAAAACTATCTTTAAACATTCTATAATTACAAAAAATGTCTTTTGTATCCATTTCTGAGAACCAATTGTGAATATACTGGTCATATAAACACCGCTTTACTTTTTCTTTAAACCAAGTAGATGTATATTGAGAAACAAATTCTTGTTGTATCCAAAGCCCAGAAAGACCTATATCACTTAACGTTTTTTCTATGCATGACAGATAATCAGAAGTAAACATCTTTTGCGAATATAGTCTATAGGTAAATCTGTAAGCAACACTTGAAAATTTGTTTTTGTTAACTGGGTCAATTAGTTTATACCAATAACAGAGCATTCTACATTTCATATTGACATCTAAGGGATATTTTCCAAGTTCGCCAAAAACCATTGCATTAGGGGTGGATTTTCTTAGTTTGAAAACTATCTTATAAAAACGCAACTGAAGCTTCGTAGCTAAATCGCAAGAACCTGAACCCCAAATTTCACAGCCATATAGTAAAATCGGAACAATCATTTTGTCAAATAGATCAATCTGTATATCCACGGGCAATGAGAGTTGTCTACATGTGCGAAGAAGAGCAAACATAGCCCTTGACGCACGGTCATACAAATTTTTTTGTGCTACCGAAAATTTATTATTATAATTAATCTGTAACCCTAAGTACATCACATCAAGGACTACCTCAATTGGCTTATCATCATACGTAAATTTAGGTATAATTCTTATTTTACCCCTTGAAAAAACAATGACTTTCGTTTTTTTAACATTAATATTCAGTTTCCATTTCAAGCAGTATGCATGCATTTTATCTAAGCATTCTTGCAATTTCGTTTCAGACTCAGCACAAATCACAGTGTCATCAGCGTACAATAATACAAACAGTTGAAACATTACATTCACATCAGCATCATCCATACCAAGAGAAACAGCTTCTCTAGAGAGAGAAGTCAATCCATCACTAGTTTCCCCTAAATACGGCTTTAGGTCATTTAAAAACAAAGCAAAAAACAAGGGAGACAAATTTTCTCCTTGTCTGACCCCACAAATGCTAGGAAAATAACCAGAACATTCACCTTTAACTTTAATACATGATTTTGCTTTATCATACATATTTTTAACAGTTTTCAAAAAATTTCCATTAACATCAAAGCTAACTAATTTTTCCCATAAAAGTGCTCGCCGAACTTTATCGAACGCTTTCTCATAGTCGACAAATGCACAATACAAACGCTTTTTCTTTTGGAGAAAAAAATTTATAACACAATGCAAAGTAAAGATATGATCTAATGTTGAAAAACCAGCACGAAATCCTGTCTGTTCTTGACCTAACTTATCATTAAGTTCCAAGAAAGTCGATAATCTGGTATTTAAAATCGCAGTGAATAGTTTACCAAAGCAGCTAAGTATTGTTATTCCTCTATAATTAGTTGGGTCTGTTTGGGAACCCTTATTTTTATACAGCGGGATAATTTCGCCAATGGACCACTGAGTAGGAACATTACCAGACTGTAACACAACATTAAACAACTTAACAACAATATCAGTCATCCCCTCGTTAAAGGCTTTCAAATACTCATTAATAACTTTATCTTGACCACACGCTTTGTTGTTTTTCAATTTTTTTACACATTTTATAAATTCCTCTTTTGTAATGGGTGCATTCAGAACTTCATTATTTAAACTATTATCACCAAACAGATCTCTTTCTTCATCCACATCATCTTCGTCACATTCCTGTAACTTTGTAAAGTGTTCTAAAAATGCTGAGCAAGAAGGAAACTTAGTACTTTTGTTATTATTCTTATTCTTATTTAGCTCATTCCAATACGCCTTTGGATCGCAAGTTTTCATTTTTCTTAGTTTCTTCACAAATTCTTTATGATACAACTTACATTCTTTTTTTATTGTTGTTTTATAGTCCTTAAAGGCATTCTTCTTTTCATGCTCAGAAAAAATATTTCTAAAACGCTTAACTTTGTTTTTTGCACGTACAAATATTTTCCTTTTTTCTTTACAAACTGTATTGAACCAAGGCTGGTGTGGTTTTCGTTTCTTACTATTTACTTGTTTTATCTTATTCTTTTTCTTAATTACTCCAATTTTTTCCGCAGAACGCTTTAGAATGTCACATATATTAGTAGTTACATTATCAATGTCCTCTGCAGACACATTAATAACAGAGCTCAACATGTTTGTTAATTGAATATCAATATCACTAATATCAGTTTCCTCTAAAGCGGTTGTGAAAGCTAACTTACTCCCTTCATTCCAATTTGGTTTTGTGTATTCAACGTTATTTTCGATATGCTCTAAGTTCTCATTTGGATTTCTCATGTCATTCACGCAATCAATACTTTCATCGTTTCTATCAGACTCATCGCGCCTAAAGAAAGATAGGGCGAGCGGGCAATGAACGTCCGAGTACATTTCACAAAAATCCAAAACAGCAAAAGTTTCAACTTTAACAAATAAATTGCTTGACAGAATACAATAGTCAACAACACTTTTATCTTTACAAGTACATCTGCCAAGGTTAGCATCATCACCAGCTCTACCGTTAGCAATTATTAAACCAGTTGTCCTACAGAAGTCAATTAACTTAAATCCAAAGTTGTTTGTTCTATTATCTTGTGAAACACGCTCACCAATATCCGTGATATCAAAGCCATTATCTACAACACCTTCTGCATACTTATCATCATCGGACAAAATTTCATTCAAATTCCCAGTGCGAGAGTTGAAATCCCCTAAAAAACACACATAGTCGTTTTCCACACCAAAGTTTATGTATGCTTCCTCTAGTTCACTATAGACATCTTTATTTAGATAAGGCGAGCCTTCAGGAGGAATATATACAGCGCAAAAGAGTGTGTCACGACCAAGCACTTTCTTTCCCAACTTAAAAAATAGGGCATTCTCACACAGTTCAATATCCAAAAATCTATACCACATCTTTACGTCTTCCGTTATCTTATGAGAAAGCTTTCTTTCTTCAAAAACAGTGATACTATCTGCGAAGCATTCACGTATAAGAACTAAGATACCTCCTGATTTTCTTCTAAATTTACCTCTATTTTTATAGAATGCTACATAACCTGGCACGTCAACCTTGTCTACGTCATCTAACTTGCTTTCACTAAGACAAATTACATCATATTTCACAATGAATTCTACAAAATCAGGAAATTTCAATTTTGATATAACTCCACATACGTTCAGCGATAAACAGGAAAGAACATTATTTTTACTACTAAGTAAATCCACACTATCACTCAAGGAATCACTTCCAGACATATCACTACCATATGCGTCGAACGCATCAACCACGTCAACGCTACCCATACTAACATCATCACGTGTTTGAAAGAAGCACAACGCCACTAGCGCAGAGATCTTGAAACCATTGAATGGCGCGATATCTTGACTCAAAATGAGGGTCACATCTTTACCTTGAACGCAGAGGTTTAATAATAGCATTGTTATAGGTTTCATATACACGAAAGAAAGCTCTGGGAATCTCTGACACAATTATGATGAGCGCAACCGGTTTCAACTGTATCAGATGTTTGGAAAAGAACTCGAAATGAGAATAAAATCTCCGCACTGTATACATAGGCAGGAGTGTTTTAAAAAAAAACGTTCACCGTTTCTCTGCGTGGATGCTCTATGAAGAGTGTAGACTACCTATACTTATCACCCAGTAGCAATTGTAGTGAACCACTCAAAATGAAGCGAAAATCTCTGCGCTGAGCACTAATGTGAAACTCTCAATCTTTCACCTTTTGTTCTCTATATGCTGTGCCGGCGCAGAGAGAGAGAGAGAGAGAGAGACAGAGAGAGAGAGAGAGAGAGAGAGAGAGAGAGAGAGAGAGAGAGAGAGAGAGTGGTCAGCTCGTGGTTGTTGATGGCGTGGCGGTCGTTAGGGATTGTCCGGTAATAGGGGATATTAGGCTAATGAGGTTTAGAGGGTGAGGAGTGAGGTTAATGACGCGGGGCGTCATCAGGGGTAATCAGACGTCACGACGCTCATCGTCACGACCTTTCGATCCACGGAGGCTCAGTGGAATGTTTCTTCTTCTTCCCAGTCTTAATTCGCGGCTTGGCATCATTCACAGAGCGTGGCATCATATGCAAGGGGGTTGCCAGGATATGGGTTTTTTTCTTCGGCAAATTTGCCAATATGCATGACCACAGACCCCATGATCATACAAGTTTCGTAAATTTTCGACATTATTGGGGATAGCTTTGTCGTAACATTTTCCCCGCCATGAAAAAAAGTTTGGCAGAGAAAAGGATGGCAAAGTTTTGGGCGATTGAAAAGAAGTTTCGGCGTTTTTCCGACTCTTTGCCAGAGACAACGCTTTTACGGTAACATCTTTAGTACCGAAATTAGTTTAAAATGATATTGTCGCGAAGAAGAACGTCAGATGTCCCCAACGAGACCATGATGTTTGCAGCGTAGACATGCTTTCTTTACCAGTATACTGTTGCTGGTTATGTAATAATTCTTTTAGGGCAAAAAGGTTAGAAAAAACAACAAGGAAAAACAGGAGAGAAAAAAAAACAGAATAGAGAAAAAGTAAAAAGAGAAGACTGAAAAAAATGGTTTGGAATGGCGAATTAGGGGCAAGGTAACAAGGTGAAGTGGTATAGAGGCGGCTTGGCGGTGTCAGTGCTGACAGAGTTATCTGACGTGATCCGCTTCCGTTTTCTGGCGCGTCTGCTTCTTCCTCTCACACACAAGTGTCTGCACTTCGGCACTCATAGGGTGATCAGCCCGTAAGGCTTTTTTTGTTGTTGTCAATGCATAGTGTTTTTGTGTGTGGTTCTTTCTCTCTCTTTGTTACGTTCTTTCTTTTATTTTTTTTTAATTTTATTTCTATCTTTCTGTTGTCTGTCTCCGTGTGACCGGTGGTGTTGTTCTTTCTTTCTTTCTTTCTTTCGTTCTTTCTTTCGTTCTTTCTTTCTTTCATTCTTTTTTTCTTCGTCTCTTCGCCAGATGTGATGTGCTTAAAATGGCATGGTGTGATTTTTTGTCCAAAAAAACTTTGCCATCTATGATTTGTCTTAAAAGATGTTCCTTGATAAAAACACTCAATATTTGAGCAATATGCTGAAACTTGTGACGGTTCCGCTGTTGATTTCTAAGGTCAGTTTTAGAACTGTCTTTATACGGTGTGTGTTGGAAGGTTTTCTTCTCTTTTTATTGAGTGCTAAGAATATTTTTTTGTTTAATTTCTGTTTCGAGTTTCAAATGAAATAGGTAGATGTGACCATTTCACGTCCAAGCAGAGTTTCAAATATGTTTTGTTCAATACGCTTGTGGAAGTAATATCGTTTCTACCCGCAAACATACTGGCATCCTCATAACTCTTATACTCATAGCATGGGTATGGCATTGGCATTGGTAAATGAGGGGGCGCACGACACTAGTTTCCAATTTAGAATGCTTCTTATTAGAATCTCTTGAGATAAACATTCTAGATTTTGTGCGGATGTGGCACACACGTTTCAAATTTCGGATGTGGAACCAGCAAAGGAAGACTGAAAATTAAATGTAAGGACAGTTCTAATGAGAAAGCTGTATTGATTTCATGTCTAGAAAATCGTTTTACGCAAACAAACTTTGCCTGGTGACACTAAGTTTTATTCTTGACAGCAGCGTTATCTTGTAAATGAGACTCTCTCTCTCTCTCAATCTCTCTCTCTCTCTCTCTCTCTCTCTCTCTCTCTCTCTCTCTCTCTCTCTCTCTCAATCTCTCTCTCTCTCTCTCAATCTCTCTCTCTCTCTTTTTTCTCTCTCTCTCATTCAGTGTGTCTCTCTTTCTGTATCTCCCTCTCTCTCTCAGTCTCTCTCACACACACACAAACACACACACGTACACACACAAACACACACACACACACACACACACACACACACACACACACACCGGCCACACACACACACACACACCGGCTATATCCACGTTGTTTTCCTGTTCTTTTCCGTTTATTTCAATTCATATTTGTATTTTTAGAAAACCCCAAAACCGATACAAACTCACACACAGGGACGTGAACCGGCATTGATAAGACGAATTTCCCTTTCACTCACATGAGAAAACCCAGGGCGACCCATACAACCCACATTCCGGCAAAGGTCTCAATGCGCCCTTTATGCAGGACCGGTAGGACAGATTAGATAGGCGGCCAATAAACAAAGCTTAGGCTGACAGGCCGCCCCGATAAGGCGAGTGGCCGTTTTAGGGCAACAGAGAGCTCAAAGCGTCGGATCAGGAGGTTTAATCAGACGGTCGGTGATACCCCCTTGTGTTTCTGCCAGCGATATGTATCGGGTGTATGATATGTATATCGCTGACACGCGCGCGGGCACGAGCGTTACGTGCCAAGGACGCGTTTGACACAGTTTAAAATCGGGTTAAAACCAAAAAGGAAGACCAAACCATCTTGACTTGTGTTAGTTAACTGTTGTTTCTAAATATGTTAATCGTGTATAATTGTACCAATCGATTAATGCATAAAACACTGTTCTTCTTCTTCTTGGCGTTCGCAGAGGTTACACGATCAGTCCAGCACTGGTGATAAAACACTGTTTAAAACCAAATATTTTTTGAACGGGTATATACAATGAAAACATGTTGCGTTTTTGTACCAATCGACAACCCCATTACTTTTCCCCCTTTACGCGCATTGCGATGAAATCATCCTCAACGTCCTGGAACGCCGAAGAAGAAGAAGAATCCTCAACGTCGTGGGATGGCTTCATGGGATTGTGTTAAATCACTTTAAACTGGTTTTTTTTAAATTTTTTTTTTAATGTAGTAACTCTATATACGGTAGCGTTAGAGACGAGGGAAAAAGAGGCGGAGGGGGCCTTTCTGTTTCATTTGTGTTTTTTTGCTTGTTTGCCTGTGTGCTTGCTTGTTTGTTTGTCTGTTGTTGTTGTTACATTTAGTCAAGTTTTGACTAAATGTTTTAACATAGAGGGGGGAATCGAGACGAGGGTCGTGGTGCATGTGTGTGTGTGTATGTGTGTGTGTGCGTGCGTGCGTGTAGAGCGATTCAGACCAAACTACTGGACCGATCTTTATGAAATTTGACATGAGAGTTCCTGGGAATGATATCCCCGGACGTTTTTTCTTTTTTGCGATAAATGCCTTTGATGACGTCATATCCGGCTTTTTGTAAAAGTTGAGGCAGCACTGTCACACCCTCATTTTTCAATCAAATTGATTGAAATTTTGGCCCAGCAATCTTCGACGAAGGCCGGACTTCGGTATTGCATTTCAGCTTGGTGGCTTAAAAATTAATTAATGACTTTGGTCATTAAAAATCGGAAAATTGTAAAAAAAAAAAAAATTTTTAAAACGATCCAAATTTACGTTCATCTTATTTTTCATCATTCCCTGATTCCAAAAACATATAAATATGTTATATTTGGATTAAAAACAAGCTCTGAAAATTAAAAATATAAAAATTATGATCAAATTTTTCTTTTTTAAATCAATTTAAAAACACTTTCATCTTATTCCTTGTCGGTTCCTGATTCCAAAAACATATAGATATGATATGTTTGGATAAAAAAACACGCTCACAAAGTTAAAACGAAAAGAGGTACAGTAAAGCGTGCTATGAAGCACAGCGCAACCGCTACCACGCCAAACAGGCTCGTCACTTTCACTGTCTTTTGCACTAGCGGCGGACTACGTTCAGTTTCATTTTGTGAGTTCCACAGCTTGACTAAATGTAGTTATTTCGCCTTACGCGACTTGTTTTTTGTTTTGTTTTGGGTGTTTTTTTTCTACTGTTTGCTCGGCTACATTTATTCTCCGTGTGTATAATATATGTTTTGATTGTTTGGTTCTGTTTAAAATGTTGCTTGCTGTTAAAGTGTTTCCTCGCCCCCCCCCCCCCCTCCCCCCCTATCTTACTCTCCCTCCCCCTCTCTCTTTCTCGTTCCTTCTCTCTCGCTCTCTAATTTCTATCTCTCTTTTATGTTATTGTATTATCTCTCTGTCTCTTACCGTTGCTGTGTCGTCAAAAAAAATTTGTTTTTACTTTTTCTTTCATTTTGTTTTATTTACTCATTTACATAATTTGAGTAATTTTTTTATTCATTTTAATTATATATCATTTTAAATTTGTAATTTATTTTATCTTATTTTATTTCATTTTGCTAAGACTTGAAGATTGACGAAAGGTCTTTCCTATAACTTCCACTCCATTACTTTTAACATTGTACGCTAAGTATTGCGTAGTGCTTGGGTTCTTGGTGTTATGTCTCAGTTAAATGTATGCTTTGTATGCTTGTTGATTTGTGCTAGTTTATTCTATAATGAATTTGTAAAGCGCCTGGAGCCAATTGATGGGACTCGCGCTATAGAAAAGTTATTTATTATTATTATTATTATTATTCATTCTTCCTCTCTATAGCCATCCAACCATTAAATCACTCCTAATTAATCATTCTTGTACCTTTGTCTTTTCTTCGTAGCACCCCAGGGCGGAGTGATAGTGGATAAAGACGGCAAGAAGAAGCACACGCGACCCACCTTCTCCGGTCAGCAGATCTTCGCGCTGGAGAAGACCTTCGAGCAGACCAAGTACCTGGCTGGACCCGAGAGGGCCAGGTTGGCCTACGCCCTGGGAATGTCCGAGTCTCAAGTCAAGGTAAGGATAATCTGGATAAACCAGACTTTTCAGAAATACAGCGGAAGCTTTCTTTTCTCTGTCCTATATCATTTTCCCCGTTGTATCCTTCTCATATCATTTATTCAGACTGTCAACACATACACAAATAGGGCAGCAGTGTCAAAGTCCGAACTGACTTTGCTACCTTATTTTTGTGTGTGTTGACAATGTGAATAAAGAATATGAGCTCAATACCCATCCTAACAAACAGGTTAGCGCAACTATCGAGTTCTGTACTGTCACTCCCAGCGATGATATACTATAGGATTCATTTTTTTCTCGCAAGTTTGCCGAAATAATCATCCAAGTTTTGACCATTTTCGGAAGTTTCAGGCAATTCTGCCAAAATGTGGGCACAAATCTCCGCGATTTGTAATAAGTTTCGACGTTCCGCCGACTGACATATTCCTGTACATTTGATTCATGACATAATGGGGCTGACCCTTAAACCTCGCTTTGCTTACGTGGAGTTTCCACTGCCAGAGAAAAATGATAGCCTCGTCCACTTTCTCTCCCTTCTAATGCCACAACACTAATTCCAATCAATAGACGCCTAATTCGGTCGATCGCCTCTCCTTGGCACGGAGTCGCGCGCGCCAGAACGAGCGTGTAGGAGCTGTCGTCTGCTGCAATCACAAATGACGCGAGGGTTACGGGCCTTGCTTTTTGCCTTGCAAATAAGTGCTTGTAGCGTTCATGCAAATGACGGCCAGTGGAAGCGAAGCGTGACAATGACAAATGCGAATGCATTTGTAACGATGCTAGAGTTGTGCTGGGTCGATGCTGCGGACTTGTCCGGCTTTTTGCCTCCTGCCATAGTATTCAAGTATAGTAGTGCTCGACGGAGACATGCTGCAATTTGATTGGACGACACGACTCCAAAGAAAAGACATCATGATGCCAGAGTGGTGAAGATTGTCGCGTCATTGTGTAGGGGAGGGGAGGCGTGTGGTCGTTATGATGCCGACGACGACATTATTCAAATTTTCGAGTAATATTTCTGCCGACCAATATTTTGTTTTCTATTTTGTTATAGTGTAATACAGTGATAAAGTGATGAAAAATAGACGTTGACCGCGCTTAAAGAATTTTTTTTTTTTTAACCGAAAGAATTCGAACAAAAAAAACCAATGCTGTGGTCTTGGAAACTTTCACGCCCTTACGTTTTAATACGCTGCTTTTGAAAATGAACTTAAATGGACCCCCAAAAAAGAATCACGATTAAAGTGTACTCCTCTGGTTAGTTGACAGTTTTGGAGCTTGACTTTTGGCCTTTTAAAAAATAGATCAACAAATTCAGTATACCATATTGAATAAGAGCTTCTGAAACAATCGGCTAAAAGTTGAAAGCATCGTTTCCTGAACTGACCTGTTGACCTAATTGGTTTTAACATGTTTGACCTTGGAAAGTGAAAGGTGAAAATCACCGCGGAACAAGATTTGCAAGAATTGAAATACTGGAAAGCAAAACTTGTGACCAGACTGTTTCGTTTAGTTAGCCACTCCTTGTCAATGTATACAATTGTGAATACCGTTAGGGGTTAATCACATTACCTTAATGCGCGATACCCTTCATGCGATGGCTGTCAATGTGAAAGTCGTTTCTGATGAATGAGAGTACTGCTTGGATGTGGGGCAAACCTTTAATTTCAAAATGTGTAAGAATTATTGTTCTTTGGACACTCATTGTGTTTTTGATAAACGCAGAGATGGTCTTAAACAGCGTCGCATTATTAAATTAACTCGTAATTTAAGAAGTAGCATTAAATCTTCAGGCAAATATTTGTCACCATGTCATCACAAGCACAAAATAAAAAGACAATGGCAATTGAAATCAGACATATATACATTTTACCCGCATTCGAACAGTTTCTGCAATTAAAGCTGTATCTATCACGAAGGTAAATATTGTCTAAACAGTTTCGTTTGATTGTAATATCTATTAGACAGTTCACAACATGTGAACGATGTTTTGTTTGATCAAATAGCCATATTTAGTATTGTTTTATCGTTCTCCTCTTATTTTATTTCTCTTTGCTCTATATTGTTTTGCTTTGCCTTTAAATTTTGGTCTAAATCGTTTTTAAACTATATTTTGATACTCCCTGTGGCAAAGAAAAAAACTTGAAATTAATGAACTTTTTTTCTTAAGCTAATACCCTATGGCAGACAAATACCACACAAGAAATATTTGAGTGGAACGGCAAACGGCAAAAACAACGCGGGTTGATTATATTTGTATGTATACATTTTAGGTTTTCGCCCACTAAGTATTACTTTTAAAGCTCTGAGGGAAAAGTTTTTTTTTAAACATCCAAAAACGCAAAATCAACAAAAAAAGAAAACAAATAAGAAAGAAACAAAGAAAGAAAGACAGACAAGCAAAAAGGACAAAAGTAACAGAAAAGAAAAAATGCATGTATATGAACGCATTTTGTCCCCAAAATAACTTTCTTGTACATTTGTCGTAAACGAGAAATATAGTTTGGCAGAGAAATAGTAAGCGAGGGATTTATAAAAAGAACACATTGATTTTCTTTCTCTCTTTCTTTCTTTTGAAAATAAGTGAATGAGTAATGGTCGGAAATCCGGATGCACAGCAAAAAAAATTGCATTGTCGACGGCTAGTGGTGCAAATCTAGCTAGTGCTATCTCTTTGTTACAGACAAGCACAAAACTTCTTTTCTGCCTTTCAATACCTTATTCAGCACATATTTTCAAAAGCGCCACGAATACCTTTTTTGTATGAATCGAACGCTGAAAGCAAACTGACAACTATTCGTGAGCACTGTTGAGATTGTGTTCCGCATGATTATTACAATGTCTTCACCCAATTATGAGTGGTATGTGTTTGAAAAATGAGGCTAACTGGCAGAACATTGATGCTTATTCAAATACCTTTTCCTACTCTTACAGGTAATGGGATCCGAACACACCAGGTGGTGTATTGTAACGTAGATAATTTACATACGTCTTTCATCATTCTTGTCGAAAAAAAGATATGACACGGATAGTGCAGATTGATTTTGAAAAAAGGTTGATTTTGAAAAGGGATTTGATTCTTGTACTGACAGGGCAAGCAAATACTTACTCTCTGTGTGTGTGTGTGTGTGTCTCTCTCTCTCTCTCTCTCTCTCTCTCTCTCTCTCTCTCTCTCTCTGTCTCTGTCTCTCTGTCTCTGTCTCTGTCTCTGTCTCTGTCTCTCTCTCTCTCTCTCTCTCTCTCTCTCTCTCTCTCTCTCTCTCTCTCTCTCTCTCTCTCTCGAAGAGTCGTTTTGTGACTGTGTCGCAGGGTCTGGATGTCTGTTCGTGAGCAGACAGGAGTAAATCTAGGTGAAAAAGATACGACACGCAGTTTGTATAGCGTCTTGAGTTCAATACCTTCAAAATCCTGAGAGAGAAAAATATCTGGCACAGTTTGGGTGTTTTCATCTCTGACAGAGATCTCTCTTAACTTCTACAAGACGCTTTTGATTTTTGTTGCAATTAAAAAGTGCATGTAAAGCAGAGCATTGATACATAAAGACAGTTAGCAGAGAGAGAGAGAGAGAGAGATGATGATGATGATGGAACTTTATTTTTCAAGGATAGAGGTTTAAGGCGACGCCTTTTCTTACAACCGGTCTTTACTTCTAATACAATGTCTAATAAAAGATAAACAAGTAAAGCAACATGACAAATAAACAAATTAAACGAGAGAGAGAGAGAGAGAGAGAGAGAGAGAGAGAGAGAGAGAGAGAGAGAGAGAGAGAGAGAGAGAGAGAGAGAGAGAGAACTCGAACTCGAAAACTTTATTACCGAGGGATGATATAGCATTAGGTCCATATGGTCCTTTCTTACAGCTAGTCCCTACTATAATACACACATGAAACGAAGAACAAGAATGAAGAATAAAAAAAGAAATCTAATAAAACACAATCATGTAGAGAAAAGTATAACAAACATTAGTGTGTTTGTGGAAGCATATTATACATTATACAGAGAGAGAGAGAGAGAGAGAGAGAGAGAGAGAGAGAGAGAGAGAGAGAGAGAGAGAGAGAGGAGAGAGAGAGAGAGAGAGAGAGAGAGAGAGGCGAGAGAGAGAGAGAGAGGAGAGAGAGAGAGATGGGGGGGGGGGGGAGGAGAAAGGGAGAAATAGAGAGGGTGCCGATGGGGGGGGGGGGGGGGGGGGGGGGGGGGGGGGGGGAAGACAGTTGATTTAATTTTGATTGGAATTAAATGTATTGAAACATATACTAATCCTCTGACTACTCACAACATTATCTTTATCGTTCAAAATAGATTATTTTATTTGCCTGTTTGGTTACATTGTGAACATCTAATTTAATATGAATACCTATTGCGTTTCAATTACAGCATACTTGCCAGATCAATATGATTCTTCTATCATTGCATTGTCTCCAGCTGTGT
Source organism: Littorina saxatilis (assembly GCF_037325665.1). Classification (NCBI taxonomy): domain Eukaryota; kingdom Metazoa; phylum Mollusca; class Gastropoda; order Littorinimorpha; family Littorinidae; genus Littorina; species Littorina saxatilis. The sequence goes on along the minus strand of NC_090256.1, from coordinate 81,570,337 downwards.
CTGTTTACCTATATCATACATGTACAATCATGTGTGCTCTAAGCAGATTAATACGATACAGTGCCATTAATCTAAAACCCTTATTTACATACCGATCTACATAGTTATTCACACGCTTTGGCGTTTCAATTCATCCCTGATTACCCCCCCCCCCCCCCCCCCCCCTGCAGACAGTCTGTTACTCTTATGACATCTGTTGCCAGTGCTATGTGTTGGCCCCCATTCCAATCAATATGGCCGCTCGATTTGTTGAACAATTAACTGCTTTAATATACTTTCCCCGCGCTAGCCGAGTCCAATCAGGCAGACACAAAACGTGACACCGAGACTACTACAGCTACACCAAGACACGGTCTTATCGGGTTCGCCAAATCAACCAACACGCTCCTTTGAGAGCCCCGAATCAGTTTTCGCCCAATGAATTTTGTATTCTCGGTTTGCAATGGCCGGCTTCCTGTGTCTGAATGCCCGGCTTGGCTTTGCAATAAGGCCTGAAAGCGAGAGCGTTACAGCTAAAAAGGAGAATGTGCATAACAACAAAACGGCTCGGAGCCTAAGCTGGTTCCACACGTTTCAACAGATCAATGCTTCGAGTGAACAGCTTTTGACTCCGTGTGTCATTTGCGTTGAATGGTGGCATACGCACGCACGCCCAGATGTGGCGTTTAAACGTTTGTGAAGACTGGATTGAATAATTATGACACTGACGCGCCTTGCAAAAACTTTCGCACGTATACCGTATATACACACATGTATACAGGCACATATGCACGTGCACACATATACAAACGCACATGAGTCCTTGACCGTTTCCAGCGATGTTTTATTTTGTGTACTTTGGACCCAGTAATTGTATGGTTTTTGTTGTTGTTGTTCTTTCCAGTCTGAATATATAATCTTATTTTTCTATGTATAGTTATTTTGTTTAGTTTTGGGTGTGTATGTTATTTGTTAATATACATAAACATTTTTTTTTTTTAGAGTTTTGCACAATATCCGACAGTAATCGTGATAACAAAAGTTAGCTACATGAATATGTTTACATTTATGATGATAAATTAGATGAAAAAAAATGCTTTGAATTGTAAATTGACATTTCTTTCCGCTTCACAATAAAATAGTATAGGAATCACGCACGCAGAACATTATGTGTATGTGTATCATATCAGGTAGTGAATGGTTCTTTGTTTTCTGACATCTGCTCTCGTGGCGGGTTGCTGAGGCACCCTACTGTGACAATTGCGCTTAGCTCATGCTATCTAATCAGACATCTAATTTGACAAATTAGTTCGTGAACGATACGTTTCATCGGGTCATCTGGATCCGTGATGAATGGTCTTCTGGCAGAACTGGTTTTTCGTCTACATTTGAGTTTCTTCTAACAGACTACAGGCAGAAACTACAAGTCTGTGAGAACTTTTATTACAAAAATTGTCAAAGCAAGTAACTTTGTTTTGTTCAATTTGTGTGTGTGACTACTCTTCAGTTTATTCTCATAGACAGATGCAAACTAAAGTTTCGTCACAAATAAAGTAATTGAAAAAAAGCAAGTTACCTGTTTTGAAAGTTTCAGATGATATAAACTCGTGTTTTTTTTTCTCTATTTATTTTTGTTGTCTATAGTTTAATATGGTTGAAATGGAAATACACTTACTGACAGACTTTTTTTCTCTCTCTATTTAATTTTGTTTGTTTGTTTGTTTGTTTTTGTGGTTTTTTTGTTTTTGTTTTTTGTTTTCTCTCTCCTTCCTTCTGTCCTTCTTCAAGTTCGGCAGTTTTCCAAGTCCAAGTCAACAGTTAGTCCTTTGTACACGTTATTTCTGTTTATTTATTTTGGTTATGTCTGTACTGTTTATATATCAATTTATGGATGTATGTATGTTTGTATTTATCTATCTATTTAATTATTTTACTTTTTTCCATTTATCTTTGTATCCTCGTATGTTTTAATCTATTTATTCGCTTATCTATTAATTCACTTATTTATTGATAAATGTATCTATATATTTTATTTTTATTTTTTTTATTTAGTAGACATTTACAACATTTTATTTATGTAGGAATGACTACGTAGGTGGGGTTTTTCTTCTTCATTCACATGACTTGTTAGTCTATATTATTCTGTCAGTCCTCGAAAGAAAGATCTCTTCTCACCTCCTTCATCTTTCCACCAGACACAAACCGAATGTGGTCTCCCCGGGGAGCGGTCATTATGTACCATTTGTTGTAATCGCCCCCCAGTGTCCAGTGCCTTATCACCACTTGTCAAAGAGTGCAATGACTGCTCCCTTGTTCGCGCTGCACGCCCTCTGCGCGCGCCCCCAGTACGGTACGGAAGCCCGAAAGTGCCAAAAGTGACGAAAGTCGGAAAAGGATGGTCTTGTTGTAATATGCGTGGCAGATGATTTGTCGGACATTCACTAATGATTGCTGATTAGAGAGACGGTGTAAATGAGAAGGGAATGAAGGGAATGGGAAGGGGGGGGGGGGTTGGAGGGCGGAGAGGGACCGAGAAGCCGGAGTGGTAGGGTGCATGCCGCGAGAGGGGGTGGAGTTGGGGCGGGGAGAGGCGGAAGCGGGGCATGAATTTGCGAACAGTGATCCCTCCCTTTGTTCGTGGTTCGTGTCAAGATTTTCTTGATTGCTTTCAGAATGATGTGTGCAGTTGTAATGCACCATGACTCTCTAGTGACAGAATCGCGCCGTTCGAGAAGCAAACCAATTTGGAACGGTGTTGAATTGTCGTTTTTTACACCCCCGGTATAGGGGTGTGTATAGGTTTCGCTCGATGTGTTTGTTTGTTTGTTTGGGTGTGTGTTTGTGTTCGCATATAGATCTCAAGAATGAACGGACCGATCGTCACCAAACTTGGTGAACAGGTTCTATACATTCCTGAGACGGTCCTTACAAAAATTGGGACCAGTCAAACACACGGTTAGGGAGTTATTGGTGGATTAAGATTCTACAAGGACTTATAGCGGGACATATTAATGGTCAAAGGGAAATAACCTTCTCAGTTGGTGACAGTGAGAATGGTTATTTCCCTTTGACCAACGGGGGTGTTTTTCCTACCTCGGAGGAATTTCTTGTTTGTACAAGTGTACGGCAGAATTGCAGAAATGTAAACCCCTAGTATAAATGGATTAGTTTCTGAACAAATGAATAAAGAGAACATAACTTGTGTTTTAAATCCTAGCATATAACCACGTCATGTCCCAAATAGACGCTAGTTCTGGGGACAGAAATATTAATTTAGCTTAGCAGTGTTTTAAATGCCAACGTCTTCGCTTTCTGCATATTTAAAATTTTAATTGTACACGTATGTTTTTTTTTCTTCTAACCAATCCGCTCTTGTATAAACTATGATAAATCAGAATTTTTGTTAAAGAAAAGTATTCAAATAATTAAAAGGACAGTAAACTTTAACCAAGCAATACAAGACAGCAAAGCAAACAAATAAAACAAAGCAAATTGATATAAAAGACAAAACGTCAAGCACCGAATCAAAAGTCAGGGCTTTTTATTTTCAGATTTGTATACGGCACCAAACCGTTACTTTCTTTACTTTATTTGGTGTTTAACGTCGTTTTCAACCACGAAGGTTATATCGCGACTGCCCAAACCGTTAGAAACCGTAGAAACTACAGCAAAGTGTGTTCTCATAATTTTGGAAATGTATTAAAAAAAAAATTTTTTTTTTAAAAGCGCAGTGCACATTAAACAAACAAAACAGGAGGAAAGGCAGGCAACAAACATGGCAAATTGATCTAAGGACAAAACCACAAGCAGCTTATCCAGAGTGGGGGCTTTTAAATTTCAGTTTGGTAGACGCCTCTAGTCTGTTGCCACAGCCGACAACGGGTTTTCCAGACTGAAAATCTCCACCCGGCGCAATTTTAAGTAACAAAACGTGAGAAATCTTGGAAACTAGCCTCAGCTTTGAAGTGTCGGTTTTTAGGCCCGAGTAAATTATTGGGTTTCCGTGTCGGCTTTTCGAGAAAAGGTTGAATTTGATTGGATAATATTTCTCCTTGTGACCCCTTTTCAAGTGGGGTTAGCTCCCCTCTCGACAATCGCTGGAAAAATCGTGCCTGTATGTGACACTGGCATAGGCGTTTTAGAATATAAAACATGTTGTATTGTTGGAGATAGTTTTGAACTGCTAAGTATAAAAAGATATGTTTCTATTCCTTTGATAGTGTAACTATGCAACTTGTATTTTATTTATCTTTTACATTTAGGCATAGTTGTTTGTTTGTTTGTTTGTTTGTTTGTTTGTTTGTTTGTTTGTTTGTTTGTGGGGTTTTAGCGATACTGTCAGGTTCTAAATGACTGTTTACAGCTCTACGCCCCGTAAACATGTAACGCGTTGCACTGCTTTAAAGGAAAGGTCCGGATGGCATTTTAATTTTATGCCTTCACAGTGTTATTTTCCCCCTTCTTTCTTCCTTCCTTTCTTCCTTTCTTTCTATCTTCCTTTCTTTCTTTGTTTTCTTTCTTTTTTTGTTTCTTTTTTCTTCTTTTTACATTTAGTCAAGTTTTGACTAAATGTTTTAACATAGAGGGGGAATCGAAACGAGTGTCGTGGTGTATGTGTGTATGTGTGTCTGTGTGTGTGTCTGTGTGTAGAGCGATTCAGAGGAAAATCCTGGACCGATCTTTATGACATTTTACATGAGAGTTCCTGGGCATGATATCCCCAGAAGTTTTCTTCATTGTTTCGATAAATGTCTTTGATGACGTCATATATGTATACGGTCTTGCGGAAAAAATGCAGTGCGTTCAGTTTCATTCTGTGAGTTCGACTGAGCTTGACTAAATGTTGTATTTTCGCCTTACGCGACTTGTTTTTCTTCCTTTCGTTCGTCTTTTTTTTCTGTCTTTGTGACTGTTTCCTTTCTTCCTCTAAATCTTCTTCTCTCTTTCATTGCCGAACATCCGGCAGCATCTCGAATTACTCCACATTTCTTATTTTTAATTAAACCTAACATTTGCTCTGCCTCGATCACAGTCACTTGAAGAAAATTCTCTCCGGGTTAATTACGCTAAGACTAAAATGATTGCGTCTTCTACACACAGTACCTAAACCATTCATGCAATGCACCTATATAAAGAGGGACACAACAGTACACGCTTTGGACACGAACGGTAGTTAACTGCGTTGAAAACAGGCCTCCGAACAGGTTTCTCTGCAAGACTTAAATGAGAAATAACGCACGTGGATGAGTGTGAAACAATAAAACAGCCAGATTTGTCACGCTTACGCCTTTCATGTGCATCAAAAGCCCACCCACGCGTACCAGTTTAAAAGACATCAAGTAAAGGAGAGAGAGAGAGAGAGAGAGAGAGAGAGAGAGAGAGAGAGAGAGAGAGAGAGAGAGAGAGAGAGAGAGAGAGAGAGAGAGAGAGTGTGTATGTGTGAGATAGAGGCAGGCGGACAGACATAGAAAGAGGGTGATGGGGTGAGACAGTCAGACACAGTTAGAGGCAGAGACAAACACGGAGAAAGAGAGAGAGGAGAGATCAAATCAAATCAAATCAAATTTTATTTTTTCAAATCAAATCAGAGAGAGAGAGAGAGAGAGAGAGAGAGAGAGAGACAGACAGACAGACAGACAGACAGACAGACAGACAGACAGACAGATATATATAGAGAGACAAAGAGATAAAGAGATATCTGTCATCATAACACACTCAAAAATCAAAACAGTGAGACATCACGCCGCAAAGAGTAACGTTACAGGATGACTGTGCACAAACAATATTGCACGCCGATCACTTCATTGAACAGATTTGTGGCGTGTAATCAGGACACCCCGCACCTTGTCAAACCTTGGCAAGACGTGTCAACACACTATAGTGGTCATATCACTGCTCCGGCTTCGAGTTGTTCATCAGTTGCTGTCAACACAGCTAAGCGTATTGTGCTGTTTATATGAACGTCTTGCATGCTACTTTTTTCTATCCTAATTATAATGAAAACATTCTAGGCGAACGACAAGAAGAGAAAGATGAAAAAATTCTGATTTTGTTCTAAAAGTTGTTTACCCCCCCCCCCCCCCCCCCCCCCCCAATTTTTTTTTTTTTTTAATAAAAAGACACACATGCACATGCAGTGAGTGAAAAGCAGACATCCATGTGAACCCCGCGTTAGGGCTCTTGCAAGGACCCTCTGCATGTGTGTTTCGCCAATAGAAAGATTGCTCCGGTCTTTATGATTCCTGCACGGCGTGTGATGTGTACAGAGAAGTTGAACGACTCACCGAAGCGGCGGCGGCTTTGACGAGTAGGGGCAAATTCGATGAAGCGAGGTTCACGACTCAATGAGGAGAGGAGCAAAATCGATTGTTAGGGTGGTGGGTGCTGGTGCGTGCGTGTGACTGTGTGTTGTGTCGGTGAGTTATGGTCTGTCTCTCTGCACACACAGCGCGCGGTTTATCTTCCAGCACCCCTAGTGTTTTATCACTACGAATTGCACGTGCATAGAGATGTTCTGAACAAACTGCCGTAGTAATTGATTGATTTATTTGTGATTTTATATCACTCGCGGCTTTCTTTACTGATGTATAGTTCCTGCACAAGATATGCACACTTTGATGTATTTATTTATTTGTTCTCTTCTATCTGTGTGTGTGGGGGGGTGTGGGTGTGTGTGTGTTGGGGGGGGGGGTGTCGCAGAAAGTTTTATCCATCCTCATTTAGAATTTATATTCTTTATTTTAAGACCTGCATGGACATACGGAAAACCCATATCAAATCAAGATTGACCATGCTTGCTTTTTATAAGAACACTTTACAAATAATATTGCTGTTTTCTGTGCCACTCTGAAAGACGATAAAAAAGGGACTTGCCACTATTTTTTTTTTAAATTAGGAACACTTAAAATTTTGGGTTTCTGTGTTTATTGGTCTGACAGGGGGTATAGAGAGATCTTTTCGTGTACATTTCTATCAGAAACTTTCTCTTCATTTTAGAAACTTGGGGTCAATTTGATTTTTTTTTCTCTCGTAGTTTATATAATCAGCAACAATACAGCCGAAACAGAAATTCCAAGCGTGAAATATTCACCTCAAATGTATCCATAATTCAGGATGAGTGTATTGTTGGCCGACAGTGACACTAGCATCTCACTGTCACAGGGCCCAGTTCGCAGTCTGGGTCGCTCTAATGACTTTCCTATCGATTCTCCGTTTCACGTGCCTTTGTGTTCACACGCAGTTTGCGTTTTATTCACTCGCTTCGGCCCTCATTCATTCATTCAACCGTCGGTTCGTTGGTTTGTTCGTTCGTTAATTTCGTGTTTTTTTGTTGTTGTTGTTGTTGTCTTTTCTATTTTTTTTTTAACTGATCCAATCGTTTGTTTGTACATAATTATGTTCATTTCTTAATTCGTGTTCACCATCCATGCATAGTTTTCTTTTTATTTGTTTGTAAGGCCTAAAAAACAAAACAGGTGTGGTTACGGTAACCCGACCTACCCTATTTTTAGGGGCCGACCCTATAACTTTTTATTACATTTGTCAAAAAAAAGAGAAAAAAAAAGAAAACGCGTGCAGAAAACGCAATGAAAGCGAAAGCGCCCGAGTCGCACACTTATTTCCCTGTCAAGTAGGTTTAATTTGTACACATTAGAAAAAAAGTTTAAAAAAAAAAGTGATTGCCTACCTTCCTACCCTATTTTTGGGGGCTATGTTACCGTAACCACACCTATTTTTATTTTTTTTTTTTTTTTGGCCTAAACCGCGGCTGCTCTTTGTTTGTTTGCTCTCTATTCGATTTGGAGTTTCGTTTCTTTGTACCTGCTTGTTTTTTTTTCTCAATTATTTTTTGCTTTTTCGCTCAATTTGTCACTGTCTTGGTGTTCATTTAGCTTCGTGATCAAACACCTCATGATGTTATCTAAGATTTGAACAGAAATGGCCTAGCTGTACACCGTTCGTGACCAATATTCCATGAGAGGAATGTTATTCGCTGTTCATGCTTACACACATGTCACGAACTCGAAAAACAAATTAGTACGATACGGGTACAAGCAGTTCAACAGCTTTTATACTCCGCCTACATTCCACTTGATAAAGCGGTATCATAGCCAGTGCAAGATTAATTGGTTGCAAAACACGACCCGCACGCAACGCGGTCGTGTTCAAAAGCGGTATGCATTAAAGCGTTTTTATGCATGTGCAGCTTCGTATAAACGACCTAAACAGACAGACATAATGAAATGAGTTCAATTAATAAATATTAACAGTTTCTAATAAAATTAATTAAATTAATAAATATTAACAGCTTCTATATATATACATATTCATCATCATCATCATCATTTATGCCTTTGACCCCGTCCGGGGCATAGGCCGCTAACAAGAGCTCGCCAGGCACTCCGATCCTGGGCCAATCTCTCCAGTTGTCTCCAGGTGTAGCCGATGTGTTTCACCTCTGCCTCCAAGTCACGACGCCAGGTGTTTCTCGGCCGGCCTCGTCTCCTCTTGCCCTGCGGGTTCCATGTGAGGGCCTGTCGCGTGATGCTGGTTGTCGTCTTGCGGAGTGTGTGGCCAATCCACCGGAAGCGTCTTTGCAGAATGTCCTGTTCTACGGATAACTGTTTTGTTCGCTGCCAAAGGTCTTTGTTGCTGATGGTGTCAGGCCAGCGAATGAGCGCTTCTGCTAGGCAAAGAAGGATAACTCTTCGGTACTTCGCCGCTGGGGGCGCGCGAATACCAGGACTCGCTTTTACTTCCGCCTGTCCGCTATCTACGCTTTCGCTTTGGACTCGTTCACTCCACGCTCAGTTCGACACTTCTTACTTTTTTCGCATCAAAACATGTCGAGGCCGTATGGTACCTGGACTTTGTCCGAGTTGAAAGCTGAACTGCGACAGCGGGATGCACGAACTTCGGGTCGGAAAGCAGATTTGGTTGAAAGGTGAGTTCAAAGTTGCTTCAGACTGAAGTTCAGTGATTTCTGTCAAGCGTGTGTCAGTTTGTGATCGCCGAAACTGACTGAGACTGACGTCGGCACGGTTTTGTAGCCTTTATTTTGGGCTTAGTTTGGAGAAAATTACTGCGGAAAAAATTAAAGGTTCTTGTTTAAAATTTAGCCCAGATTACTATGATAGTGGCACTCTTGACTCTTGTGCTGACTGAGTAGGCATGTTTTGAGACGTTCGTGAAATATTCTCCCACTCCACTTCCCACCGATCAGCTGTCATGTTCCCTCCACTGTGTGATAAGACTTAGTTTAAATTAAAATGTAATGCAGATACAGACACGTTGCTACACAAAAAAATCATAATTAGAATTAAAATTGTGAAAATCAGACTTAGCAACTTAATTACTTAGTTATAGTCATTGAGTCATTGTCATGGCCCAGTGATGCATTGAGAAATTGGTTTTTTTTTAATTGGGGGGGGGGGGGGGTTGGACTGTCACAGAACATAAATAACAGAAGACAATATTTTGAATATTCAGCTATATTTAGTATATATTTATTAGCTCTACTGCTTGTAGAGTTTACATATGAACATTTAAATATGCACACATTAATTTCATACCCATTGTGTGATTTCAGGTTGGAGTTCTATGGGATGGGCTGAACAAACAACTACATCACTCCCCACATCTACCTGTACCATTAGTACACATAAAAATACCGGATAAACCCGTTAAAGGAACAGAGAAATTTACAATCACTGAGCCTCACATAAGCCTCAATCATTGAGAGGATATTTGGATAATCAACCACCAGTACATACAAGTACACCCCAACAAGGGAAATAAGTAATAGTCATCTATAAATGATTATTCTCAATCGAGAAACAAAATGATAAGGATATGGATTTAAATAGTTGTCCCCTGACGAGGCTACCTTTCAGTTTCCCCCAAAAAACACTATACAATCACACATTCAAAGAAGTTGTCCAAACAGCTTGAAACTGTAAATTTATAGCCGAAAAGTACCATCTTTGGGAGAGGTACTTGGGGATCTCTGGGCTGCCAACTGCATTTGCCGGGTTTCGCAGACTCTTGATTTTTAACCCCTATTCTTTAAATTTAAGAGTTGTTGCAGGTCAGGTTAGTTTCAGTTGTTCATGGTTTACTTGTGTCACTGTGTGATGAATAAAGTGTCATATATATGCCTGAACGAATTGGTGAATGTCTGTGTGTGATGAGAGTGATAAATGAACGAAGAATTGTGCAATGCATGGATGGCATTTTGTGTTTGGGCAGACTTCTGATAATATAATATTGTTTGCAGTTTGCAGCAAAAGATAAAATTATTATCTGAACTTGATCGGTCAATTCAACTTTATCCATTAGCTGTACAATACAATACAATACAATACAATAACTTTATTAATCTCTAAAAGAGAAATTACATTGTATATGAAATATCAGGAGGATGCATAACACACTGTCAATCATTTTGCAATTGTTTAAAAAAAATGTGAGTTTATGAATTCAGAATCAGATTGCTAAGACTGTGTAGTGCTATTTGGCAGAATATATTAATCTGTGAAGAATCACTTTGATCTTAATTTGAGCATTGAATGAACTACTGTATAGCTAATATCTCCTTGTAATCTTGCAAGAATGAGCACTGAAGATGTACTGATTCATAGAGTAGGCTTAACTCTCACTCACTGATGCATATAAAAAACTAAATAAGCACACGCACAAGACTCAGTATTCACTGCTCACAAAATCAATGCATAAAATAAACTGTACACACAGACAAATGTAAGTGTAAAGTTTCAGTTGATTAATCACTAGTACAGTAATAACCAACAGTTAAACAAAACACACAGACCAGCACAAAAAGTGAACAACAGTGATGTGCACCATTATACAACACTCAGTATATGAAATATATCTTGGCAAACAGATTCAAGCCTGCCATATCACATACTGACTAAACACAGACATTCCAGGTACTATGGCTCTGTGGTGGTGACCACAAACTAAACAGTTCCAGCTAGCAGCAGATATTTGGTCAGTCACAATGGCTCACACCTGCATAGATGAGCACAGCTATAATATATGTGTGACTGTTCACAGTTCAGTGTACACTGAACTGTGAACAGTCACACATATATTATAGCACACTCACACATATACTAAATAACCTCTGCTCATGTCTTTCAGTATTGGCGTTAACCGCTAATTACCGGTATTTTACCGGTTGAAACGAGAAAATACCGGAACAAAATTGGCTGCCGGTATGACCGACGAGGTTGATTTTTAGAACTACCGGTTTTTTTTTCGCTGGTTAAAAAATAAAATCAGTACTCTTGAGTTGGACTCTTACTGGTTCCAACGACCTGCCTACCGTTTTTTTCTGGACTGTTTGCATCATTAAAGTTTGCGTACCGGTTTGAAAAAAATACTAGCGCCATCACTGGTCTTTACTCAAATCGGATAATGAATTTTGGAATTTACCCATTAGTATCACTAATACATTGATCCACAGCTGCATTCATATAACCAGTGAACAAAAAAGTGCAACAGGGCTTATTTGTGCCCTATGATGTTCAGGTGAATACCACTATCCCAGATGCCTTTAGAAACAGATGTGAAAAAAAAGTTTATGATTTTCTCAAGAAAACACAAATGACTGTAGTATTATGCAGTACTTGTAGAAAGAAAAGTACGCATTCATATCAAGTTAGGACACGTCTACCTCAGTGTGAGCATGCCTGCATAAAACAAAATAGCTTTGGATTTGACTAAAAGAACAAGAACAAACATTATGCATGTTTAGACACGACGTTGTTTCTGAAGTTGCAAAGCGCAAAGCACACAGACAATATGACTGTGGCCTGATAACCATCCATCGCTTTCTCCTCTCAACATCTTTGGAAAACTTAAATCCCTTTGCTTTGTTGCAGTTCACTACACAACACTTGTTCGGCATTCTTCCGCAAAATATTATCTCTGCCGCTGTGTCCCGGTCAGTGACACGACTGTGTTACCCTTCAGCAGCGAAGCGAAATTGCGGGCCCGCCGCTGGAGCACAGGCCTGATTCTCGTGCGCCACCTAGCGGTAAACCCGGAGAAGCGTGTTTCCAGCAGAAGCGCTCATTCGGAGGATTCTTCTGAGGCAGGCAGTGTTAATGAAGGTCTGGATTTTTCTTGTGATGGCAACTGTAGTTCTCCAGGTTTCGGCTCCATACAGCAAGACTGACTTCACCGTGGTGTTGAAAATCCTGAGCTTGGTGTTGATGCTCAGGTCTGCTGATGCCCATACGTTCTTCAGTTGAAGGAAAGCTGCTCTTGCTTTGCCAATCCGGACTCTAACATCAACGTCCGTGCCACCCTGCTTGTCGACAATGCTTCCGAGATAGGTGAAATTGTCTACCTCTTGCAGTGCTTCACCATCCAGCGTGATGGGGGTCGTGTTGGCTGTTGCGTTGGTCCTAAGGACCTTGCTCTTCCCCTTGTGGATGTTGAGGCCAAATCGAGCGGAGTTGTTGGCCACAGTGCTGGTCTTCTCCTGCATTTGTTGTTGGGTATGGGAAAGAAGGGCCACGTCATCTGCAAAGTCCAGGTCATCCAACTGTGTCCAGAGTGTCCACTGGATTCCGTTCCGCTTCTGGGCTGTGGATGCCTTCATCACCCAGTCAATCACAAGTAGGAACAGGAAAGGCGATAGTAGACATACTTGTCTCACGCCTGTTCTCACTTGGAAGGCATCTGTTAGTTGACAGCCGTGGACTACTCTGCAGGTCAAACCCTCGTATGAGTTCCTGATGATGTTGGTGATCTTTTTCCGGCACTCCATGATGTCTCAGCAGTTTCCAGAGGCTTTGTCGGTCAACGCTGTCAAACGCTTTCCTTGTATCTCTTGTTGACGTTTCTGTAACGAGTACTTTTTTCCCATGGATGAGTTGTTAGCCCTTCGCACAACCCCCCACCTGGAGGGCCAGGGTGTATACTTAGTCTGGCCCCATTCACCTCAGACCTGTCCGGCGTGGTTACACCTGCCAGGAGCACTATGAAGGCTCAGGCCGGCGTAGCTCTTTGGATCATCAGGGAACGCAAGCTGCTACGCCACGGCAAGGCATATACACCAGTAGCAGATATATATAGAAACTGTTAATACTTATTGATTGAACTAATTTGGTTTCTTTGGATGATAGGGTTTCCCAGAAATTTGTTTTTAACTGTCAGCGCGACTGTTTGATTTATTTGTTTATTCATTAAGGTTTATTTATTTTGTTTTATCGCAAATAGTCCATTTAGACGGAGATTCTCTCGTTCGTTTGTTCGATTTCTGCTCCTTTTTTCAAATGTGTTATGTCCTGTGCCGTCCTGTTAAGGAAAAACAATTTCATTTCTTCTTTCCTCTTTCTTTTTCTTTTTTCTTAAAACGTACTCCATTTATTGTTCACACTAAGGTAAATATTAAATAACACTGAATATTAAAAAAAAACAAAAAAAAAACACCTTTGGTCGTAACTAACAAACAAATCACTTCTTTTACTTCAAGCAGCTATACAATACATAGGCTTATATTCAAAAACGCTGCAATTCACCTTTCTCTGGCGCCGATTTCAATTTTTTTTTTCCCCATTTGTTTTTGTCGTGTGTAGAATAAGAACACTCACAAGCCGAGAAAATGAGCCACTCCAGTCGCCCATATCTCAGCAATGTCCACACTTGAAGCACACTTCTAGCCCTCCTTTCGCGTCAACGGACGACTTTAAGCGGCCATGTCAAGTAGCATGAAAGCCCAGAGTAAAGCGCACTGCAATAAATTGTACTGTTTCTACGTGTTTGCTTGGGGAAGAGTTTGCAACAGTTGTGGTGAAATGGTGGTCGTGCAATATGACCAATATGATTATGCCTGTATGCCTGTATTTTATTCTCTCTTTTTACATTTAGTAAAAGTCAAGTTTTGACTGAATGTTTTAGCACAGAGGGGGAATCGAGACGAGGGTCGTGGTGTATGTGTGTGTATGTGTGTGTGTGTGTGTGTGTGTGTGTGTGTGTGTGTGTGTGTGTGTGTGTGTGTCTGTCTGTCTGTCTGTCTGTCTGTCTGGGCGTGTGTGTGTGTAGAGCGATTCAGAGAAAACTACTGGACCGATCTTTATGAAATTTTACATGAGAGTTCCTGGGTTTGATATCCCCAGGCTACCGCGCTGAACCGGCTCGTCACTTTCACTGCCTTTTGCACAAGCGGCGGACTACGGTCATTGTGAAAAAATGCAGTGCGTTCAGTTTCATTCTGTGAGTTCCACAGCTTGACTGAATGTAGTAATTTCGCCTTACGCGACTTGTTTTTTACTTTTTTATTTAATGCGGTGATATTGAACTTGTATAAAAACAAAAAGTTGGTACATTATAGAGTTATCATCATTAATATCATTGTTTTCGAGGCTTTTTTGTTTCGGTTGTGGTGGGTTTTTTTCCGACAAAATGTATCAGATCTCAAATACAAGACTGCTTTTGAAATATAACAACTCAGAAAGAGAGCAGATAACCTAATTTGTGAGATTTATTTGACGGGCCTTTTGGGCCATCAAAGGCGACCACACACACACACACACACACACAGACACACACACTCACTCACTCACTCACACACACATGCACACACACACTCACACACACACTCACACACACATACACATGCACGCACGCACACACACACACACATCACACTCACACACACACACACACAGTCACACACACACACACACGCGCGCGCACAAATAGAGTTACAGCCGGGGAACTCACCAGAGCGTACGCCATGTTGACACATCGGCAGAGAACTCTGGATAATGTAGCAGCTGCACGTGATCGGTACACACATTACCTGTGAGTGATGTCCCCTGATCGAACCCCCTAACACCCTGTATTCGTGTTTATGAGCGGTGGGGGAATGGGGATAGTTTGTTTTCTGGCTTTCCTGCTCGGGCCTTTATGCCAAAGAGAATGTTCGATACGTTGCAAATCGTTGGTGACCCATTCTCTACGTTTTGTGTGTGTGTGTGTGTGGTTTTGCGTGAGTGTGTATGTAGTTGTTGTTGTTGTTGTTGTTGTTGTTGTTGTTGTTGTTGTGGTTGTGGTTGTTGTTGTTGTTGTTGTTTTTGATTTATTTTACTGAGAAGAGAAATGTAGCCATCGGATGAGGTTGGCGGTTGTTTTCCGTCACAACGTTGGAACTGCTTGTTTAAGACCACCAATAATGTAAAAAAATAAAAAAATATCACAGAGGAAGTTTTTTAATAGAAAATTAGGTTTACAGACTTTATTAAAAAAACAAACAGCACTGTGGAGATCAATTTTCAGAACTTATTGAAAAAACATGGCGACAGCCTTCAACACGAAGCGCTTTGAAATGGGGCTCACTGTGATCAAATATTTCACGGAGAAATGACCACATCAATGTGGTTGATGCAGTTAATGCACGCTGAGAAACAACAAGAAACACTTCCACGCACACCCACTTCAGGCAGCTGCAGATAGACTTAAACTTTCAGCTACAAATCAAACATATGTTCTTGCACAAA
This sequence comes from Littorina saxatilis, assembly GCF_037325665.1. Taxonomy (NCBI): domain Eukaryota; kingdom Metazoa; phylum Mollusca; class Gastropoda; order Littorinimorpha; family Littorinidae; genus Littorina; species Littorina saxatilis. Next base: position 81,554,825 of record NC_090256.1, on the reverse strand, counting down.
GCATGATAAGCTTTAACTTTCGGCTACAAACCAAACATCTGTACTAGCACAAAGCATGATAAGCTTTAACTGTCAGCTACAAATCAAACATTTGTACTCGCACAAAGCATGATAAGCTTTAACTTTTAGCTACAAATCGAACATCTGTACTTGCACAAAGCATGATAAGCTTTAACTTTCAGCTACAAATCGAACATCTGTACTTGCACAAAGCATGATAAGCTTTAACTTTCAGCTACAAATCGAACATCTGTACTAGCACAAAGCATGATAAGCTTTAACTGTCAGCTACAAACCAAACATCTGTACTAGCACAAAGCATAATAAGCTTTAACTGTCAGCTACAAACCAAACATCTGTACTAGCACAAAGCATAATAAGCTTTAACTGTCAGCTACAAATCAAACATCTGTACTCGCACAAAGCATAATAAGCTTTAACTTTCAGCTACAAATCGAACATCTGTACTTGCACAAAGCATGATAAGCTTTAACTTTTAGCTACAAATCGAACATCTGTACTTGCACAAAGCATGATAAGCTTTAACTGTCAGCTACAAATCAAACATCTGCACTTGCACAAAGCATGATAAGCTTTAACTTTCAGCTACAAATCAAACATCTGTACTCGCACAAAGCATAATAAGCTTTAACTTTCAGCTACAAATCGAACATCTGTACTTGCACAAAGCATGATAAGCTTTAACTTTCAGCTACAAACCAAACATCTGTACTTGCACAAACCAGTGATCTTTTGGCAGAAGAGTGTACGAAAACAGAAAGCAGTAAATTGCTCAAACCAAGCTTTTTTTCTGTTAAAGCAAGATTGACCTGCTTGTACGAATACTCTTTCAACAAACTTTTTCTCTTTTTCCTTTTATTCGGGGGTCAGGGAGGGAGTACGTTTCAAGATGGCAGGAAGAAAAAAGGAAGCTTGGGAGACACAAAGTCTGGTGAAAGATAGCCGCAGCGACGGTGTTTGTTTGGCCACGCAGGTCTCGCGCGAGACAGAAGAGAAAATCGCTTCCAGAGGGCGACTTGTCCTGTGGTGTTGGCGGAGGCTCAGGGAAACGTCCAACTGTAGTTGAAATCATGACTTCATCAATGAAGAAAAAATAAAAAGACAAATGATCGAATATAACAACCTCGCGAATTTTTTTTTAGATCTGCAGCTGCCTTGTGCATAGCATACCCAGGTTAAAGGTCGGCATGCTGGTTTTTTTGTGGGTTTTGTTTTAAACTATGAACAAACGACTCCAGCAACTTTGAATTATGTCAGAAAGATTGTGGACGTGTCGTGCGAAGATAGTTATCTCTCATTTTTCGTATACTTGTGCTTGGTCCTGTTCTCCGACCCCTAATGAAGAGGATAAGCCTCGCCACAATGGAATCCTCTCTCTCTCCCTCTCGCTCTCTCTCTCTCTCTCTCTCTCTCTCTCTTTCTCTCTCTCACTTGCGCGCTCTCTCCCCCCCCCCCCCCCCCTGGGCGGGGACGTAGCTCAGTTGGTAGCGCGCTGGCTTTGTAGCCAGTTGGTCGCTATCAGCGTGGGTTCGATCCCCACGTTCGGCGAGAGATTTATTTCTCGGAGTCACCTTTGTGCAGACTCTCTTCGGTGTCCGAACACCCCCGTGTGCACACATGCGCACGAAAAAGATCCCACGTTCACAGCGAAAGTCTCAGGGCTTGGAAAATACGAAGACACGCATGCATCATCTCTCGTCTCCGATTATCATGATCGTATTTCGATACTTTGAAGAGACAAACCCAATGCTGGTGTGTCGAAGAAGACAGCCACAGCGGGCTTGTTCGAATCAAAGTATCACACCATATCTTCAACGTATTATCAATACCTGTCCCAATATAGACCAGTTGGTCTAAGAGGACGTTAAACCCTAAGTCTTCCCCCTCCCCTCCCCCTCTCCTCCTGTGTCCTCTCCCTCCCCAATCTTACCTCCCGCACCGCCTTTCTTTCCGACCGCGTGTTCCCAGAGCAGAACAGCATCGCCGCAGCTCGTCTCCCATTGGTCAGGGATTAAAAGCCCGGATCGATACAGGCTGACAGGCACTGTCATATCGCGACGTCGCCGACACAAAACAAATTGCGCTGGGTTTTAGGAGCTGTGGGGGCCTCCTGGGACCGCTTCGCCACTCACAGAGAGCGCGGGATAATGGGGTGGGTTTGGATACCATCTCACTAACGACAGTTTTGTTTCCTAATCCGCGGAGGCCTTTTCTAACCCCCCCCCCCCCCCCCCCCCTTTTTTTTCTTCTTCTTTTTTTTTTTTTTTTTTTTTTTTCTTCTTTTTCTTTCAGGGCTTTGGCGGCGCGAGATATCTGGATAAATCTCGACTGATCTTTTGACTGTTAAGGGAGGGTGGGGGGGGACAAAAGCAGCCTCATTCGACTGTTCGTTCCAAGCTGTTGGCGCCCCATGCAACATTAGCATGAAGTCACGTGCACCCCTCGCGCACACCGTCGCGCGCATACGTGCGCAAGCCGCTTGAAACAATGGGCATGCGCGAAACGTCGTTAGCTGCGAGCTGATCCGGGTGCGCAGGCCAGAAAGGCATTGAGGGGGAAAATTTATTTCCCTGGACGAGTGCTTCGGTGCAGGGAAAAGCTCAATTCGTCTAGTCAGTCCGCCTCGCCCGAGCGTCTTTTCGTGCCAATGCGCTCCCTCTCTCTCCTCCGCGCATCCAATTCTTGTTAATGAAATTTTATACCCCGTTTATATTAATTTCATTCTCTCGGTGATAAAGTTCGATTCCGGCCGACTTCTTCAACCCCTTTCATGGCGCATTGGCCAGAAATTGACACCCGGACGACGCATGAGCGGGCACGCGCAGCGCACGAGCTGTCACTCTCTGGGATTGGTCGCCCGACGCTGGCCGGGAAGTGACGATCTCACACGAGCCTCACGCTCGGCTCCCCTCGGTGACAACTCGGCGTTTGTTGGGCGGCGGGGCCCCGTGCAAATGTAACCTTGTTAGACCTACGAGCTGCTCTTGAAACAGAAATCAGGCTGGGCGGATGCCGAAATAATGGCATCACTTTAGCCCGCCCTGTGAGAAAGGCACCGCGGAACGAGGTTTTGATTGGTATTCCTTCGATCTGTGGTTGTCTCAGTTATGAAGTGGGGGGTAGGGGGGGGGGGGGGGGGGGGGCACCGCGGCTCTATCAGTTCTGAGCGAGATTTGCCGTAGCTAATGTGGGCGCAGTTTAATGTCACAAAACCAGTGGTTGTTCGCTATAAAACCGCATGCAGATTTCTATCAATGATTGTGCGAGCCTGTATTGGTTTTCTATGCTCTGTGGCTGCACTCTCCATTTGCCTTCACTCCATCTGGCTCTTTTGGTATTCAAATGCGTTCCTTGCCACAGGCTGACATTTACAGCATAGGGGCCTGTCGTGTTGGCGTCATTGCGTGACCACCTGCTTATCCTTATTCAAATGAAACGCAAAGAAGGAGAAGGAACCACCCCCTCCTCCCCCTCCTTTTTCTTGGAAAGATCCATGAGGATAATTCCAAGAAAACGTTCGTATCTCTCTCTCTCTCTCTCTCTCTCTCTCTCTCTCTCTCTCTCTCTCTCTCTCTCTCTCTCTCTCTCTTCTTTTTCTTTTTCTTCTTCTTCCACTGTCGCACACAAAGCTTGTAAAATATAGGTTGCACGTGCATATTAGTCCCTGGATGTTAGGTTATGTGTATTACCTCTTCACACAAGTAACACAGTCCCTGCGAACGCCAAGAAGAAGAAGAAGTAACACAGTTCAGTAATATTCCTATGCTCGGTCAAAACCTCACGCACGATTGTAAGGCTGTGCAGTGGTTTTCACACCTTCAGGATATACCGCACCAGAATTCACCTCGTCTTTAAACGTGACTGCACCTAGCTATGCTATGCTAACTTAATATTTCTATAGCGTCTATTTGGAACATGACGTGGTTATAATGCTAGGTGCTGCATCTACCACAACCCGTATTGTGTTGTAGTCTGATTGTGTCTATCTGGTAGGCCCAGGGCTGGGGTTACCAACCGCAGACATCTTTCCTCACAAGCCCCTCGCACGGGGAGTCTCATCTCCCAGTCGGGGCTGCAAAACGCGCTGGGAAAACAACTCGCCCTTGCAAGGATACGCTCCTCGATGGTATCTGGGATCGGAAAATTGAGAAAGCACATTTCTATGAACGATAACTTCATTGGAAGCTCTTTTCGCCGGGAGTAATGTCCCCTGCGAGCCAATTACGACGTCATCCGGCCGAGGTGTTGAGGGGGTCGAAAGCGATCCGACAGAGGCGAGTGTAGATCTCACAGAGGCGGAGGTAGATCTAACAGAGACGGAACGCAGATCTTAACGTGTCCCCTAAGACATGTTTGTCCTCGCTTCGTCCCGTGTGGTCCCCGATCCTTGCCGTTCCGGGTCAATGGATACACCCCCTTCCCTCTCCCCCCCCCCATACCCTCCTCCCCCCTCCGTCCGGGAGAAGACTTGTGTATGCGTATAGCTGTACATGCTGTAGTTTTAAGCGTCTGGCAAGAGAGAAATATACGCTGTCGTATTTTCCTTTTGCGAGTCCGACAAGCACACTCTGTAGATCTCTCTGATTTACTGACGCCTCCCGTCTTGTTTTTTGCGCCTACCTATCAAAACAACTAGCTAGCGCATGTGGCAATGTGTTTTACTGCTGGAAGAAGGAGGAACTGAAAAGGGGAGTTGGGAGTGGGGCGGTAGGGGTTGGGTGAAGGTTCTGAGCGGAGGAGAAGGGGCTGTATAAGCTTGGAGGGGAGAGGAGGTTTGAATATTTTTTAAATCAAATAAATAAACGCTGGCCAAAGCAAGCGCAAACAGACAAAAATACACAAGTTATCGCTGCCCCCTTTCTGAACACCTCCATCTCACACATACACACACACACACACACACACACACATGAATAAATGTCCTACAATTCTTTTTTAGTCACCGAGCTCTTTAATATTAAGGAGTCATGTGCGTCTGTCAGTCTGTCAGCATGTGTGCACGTGCAATTGCGCATGCACATACGATCGCCCATCTGCCTGTCCGCCTTAGACTGTGGGTGAGCCGTTATGAGATTTCCAGAAATAGCTTCTGCTTCACCGGTGTTCATAAAAATGATGCCAAAGTACATCATGATGTGTGTAGTATTTGCCAGCAATGGCGCCACTAAGCGTTCAACCAGACTGCTTGTTAAAATGCCATGTTGTTTTTTTGACGAACCGATTGCGTCTCTATCCCCCGGTCTGAAGATTGACAGACTCAGGGGAGACCACCCCCGTTGCTTGCTCTGAGTTGAAAAACGGAACAGGAACCAGTTTATGCATGTATTGGAGACCGAGATGACAAAAACAAATTTATCATGGCGGGAGAAAAAGCTGTAAAAGCAGAACAAGAAGATGGAGAATCAAGAAGAAAAAAAAGAAGAGTGTACAATTTATTTCATTGTTCCAGGCTGCACTCGTCCCTGGCGTTTGCTATAACTGCTGTTGTCGTTGATAGATGGAGCGCAGCGCAGAGAGACAAGGCTCCAGAAAAAATAAGGGAAAATTACAATATGAAATCTTTGAAACTGTATTCGAGACAAGCGGAGAGAGAGAGAGAGAGAGAGAGAGAGAGAGAGAGAGAGAGAGAGAGAGAGAGAGTGACAGACAGACAGAAACAGAGACAGACAGACAGACAGACAGACAGACAGACAGACAGACAGACAGACAGACAGACAGACAGACAGACAGACAAAAACAGAGAGAAAGAGAGAGAGAGAGAGAGAGAGAGAGAGAGAGAGAGAGAGAGAGAGAGAGAGTGTGTGTGTGTGTGTGAGTGAGTGCATTCGTGCCCTGATTTACTGAGACCTCAGTTTTGGAGTTCGTTTCCAAGCTTTCCGTTTTGAGTTTTGTTTCGATACAACGGAAAACAACGGCTTTTACGCTTGAAAACTGAGAACTTTCGTAAGCATCAAGATTAGTTTCCATTGACAAAGTTCCTGCGCTCGAAAGCTGTGTGTTCTAACCACAATTTCGTGTTACTTCCAGGGGACAAGTGTTTGCTAAATTACTATGATTTAATATGACCTTGGAGTGACCTTTGTCCACAAAGTGTAAACAAGTTATGATTAAGATTACATACACAGCTGTTTTGTAGCACAACATGCAGGTTTGCTGTTTCTCTGACATTTTTAGGTTTTTCTTTGGCAAATGTCGTGATTTTGTCATTTTCCAGTTTTAACATATGTCAATCACCACTACCAGGTGGCTAACGAGAGTTCATGCAGTGAAAAGAATTTCACTTTGGGGAAAACATTTGCACATTTTTAGAGCACTCCTCCCTTCAATTTTTCTCTCGTATCCGGCCTCTTATAGTCCCACCTCTATAGTACACTGAGCCTTCCTCGCGCAGTTTATTTGGTATCGTAAGGCTCAGCAGTTCTGAAAGCTCCAACATATGCTCTACCCATCCGGTCGCATTTACAGGTCCTGGTGGTTTAAACAACATTTTATTCAGGTCTTTGACAATTCCCAGACATAAAGTCATCATAAGGTCTTTGACAATTCCAAGAAATAAAGTCATCATAAGGTCTTTGACAATTCCAAGAAATAAAGTCAGTCTTTGACAATTCCAAGAAATAAAGTCATCATAAGGTCTTTGACAATTCCAAGAAATAAAGTCATCATAAGGTCTTTGACAATTCCAAGAAATAAAGTCATCATAAGGTCTTTGACAATTCCAAGAAATAAAGTCATCATAAGGTCTTTGACAATTCCAAGAAATAAAGTCATCATAAGGTCTTCGACAATTCCAAGAAATAAAGTCATCATAAGGTCTTCGACGACTCCAAGAAATAAAGTCATCATGAAAAGGAGCATACGTACAACAAGTAAAATACGTGTAAAACGTACTCAAATGGACACAGACATTTTGGGGGATTGTAATGACATATGCAATGATAGCCTAAAATCTTGTGACACTGTCTCCTTTACCCTTGTTCGTGCCTTACCCCATTCTCTCTCCACCAAACCCTGAAATAGTAATGGCAAACAGCAAGGTGCCGAAGATGAAAGCATACTGTAGTGAAGCTGTTTCAACAAACCCAGGAATTTTCATGGCGGTTCCGTTTGTGTTGTTTCGCCTGCCACGCACCACCAGACGGCGCTGAGTAGAGCTCCGTTCCGCCAATGACATCTCGGCACGTCATCAATGTTTTCACACAGAACACCCAGCGACAATTTACGGCGTTCTGGGCAGAGCGAGCGACACTGTCTTTGTGCTTATGATGTTCACGCTCTCTGCCTTTTTCTTTTTACCCCCCGCGGGTTAGGGGGAGTCCCATATTGGTTGGGACGAGAAAGAATTTACCCGATGCTCCCCAGCATGTCGTAAGAGGCGACTAGCGGATTCTGTTTCTCCTTTTACCCTTGTTAAGTGTTTCTTGTATAGAATATAGTCAATTTTTGTAAAGATTTTAGTCAAGCAGTATGTAAGAAATGTCCTTTGTACTGGAAACTTGCATTCTCCCAGTAAGGTAATATATTGTACTACGTTGCAAGCCCCTGGAGCAAATTTTTGATTAGTGCTTTTGTGAACAAGAAACAATTGACAAGTGGCTCTATCCCATCTTCCCCCTTCCCCCGTCGCGATATAACCTTCGTGGTTGAAAACGACGTTAAACACCAAATAAAGAAACATTTTATTTTCCTTGCTGTGGTTTTCTCGGTTTCCTTGCCGTGTTTGCTTTGTTCTGTGGACAGATTTTCTTTTGATCAAGGACCAAGGGATATCGCTAGAATTTTCGTCGGCAAATTTGCCTTAGTTGCCATTCACGTTTTGGCAATTTTCGGATATGTTCTGCAGTCCTCAGATTAATTTTTTTTAAACACCTTCCATCAGCTCATGTACCTCATTTCTCATACTTGTTTTCTTCCATATCTGTAACATTTAGTCAACACTCTTTGTACTCAGGGACGTTGATAGCACAGCCTTGATTAAGAAAATAGTGCTTCTGATGATTGCTATCTTCTCTTTAGTGTTTCAACACCTCATGCTTTCAGTGTAACGTAATTCATGTAGGTAGCTCCACTAGATTGATGCATGCTGTGTACAAATTATGGTAAGGCAGGTCGAATGATACCCAGCGCTTTTAATACCCAAATCCTAATCTCTGGATGCACATTTACTACGATTGGCTTCGTTCTTTGCTGAACAGTATGAAGACAACGTATGTCGCACTGCACCGAAACACGGCCCTGAGAGTCTTCAAACTATCCTGGGACGACCGACGTGACTTTGCTGCTGACAGTAACACACACACACACACACACACACACACACACACACACACACACACACACACACCTGCCTCCCTCCGCCTCACCTTCGCCCTCACCCTGCACCTCTCTGTCTCTATCTCTATCTCTCTCTACCCTCCCCCTCCTCCGCATACACACACACACAAAGTTCATCACCTCGTGTGAGCTTGTCCTCGCTGAGTCCCATCAGTGCGAACGAGGAATTAAACCGAGTGTGTCTCACAAAAAAGACAAAAAGACAAGGGGAAAATGAAGGGAGATGGTGGAAAGGGGGAAGCGGGGAGGGGGGTTACGTACCAGATGACACTACAACGGATGTTCAACTCACGACGCAATGATCACACCGCCAAGCCTCCCCCCTCCCCCCCCCCCTCCCAGTGACCACCAGCCAGTTGCTCTGAATTAGCATTGCGCGCCATAAAAGACCTCTCACCATTATCTTTTTAACATCTATCGCCCGTTCCCCCCGGGGCCTTTAGGGCCGCGTAAACTGGCAGTGACTATCGAGGGGCCGTAAAGGTGGAGGTTTAAGCCCTGGAGACAGAGGAAGAGCTGGGGGAGCCGGGCAGAGTCCGGCAGGAAGAATGTCCGCGAGGTGCCCCCCATGCAGTGCAAGACCTCGGTGGGACGCAGCGCACTCACTGCCTTCCCCGTCCTCCTCCTCCGCATCTTCCCCTCCTCTGTCAGCCCCTTGTGACCTTCTTCTTTTCTTTTTCTTTTTCTTCTTCGTTTTCTTCTTCTTCTTCCTCTTCTTCTTCCTCTTCTTCTTCTTCTTCTTCTTCTTCTTCTTCTTCTTCTTCTTCTTCTTCTTCTTCTTCTTCTTCTTCTTCTTCTTCTTCTTCTTCCTCTTCCTCTTCTGATCCTGTCTTCACACCTGTTTGAACCGCCAGTGCCACCACCCAATCTCACCCCATCATTCTATCCCTACACACCTTCGATCTGTTGCGTTAACATTGTTTGCGCGTACGCGCGTGTGTGCTTCTTTCGTTGTTTTTTTTCCGATGGCTCTGAATCTGCTTTGATGGTTGGCCAGGGCTGCAATCTTTTTGGTGGGCCAGGACAGCAGCAGAAACAGACCTGTACCTGTATTCACACTGTCGTCTGTGCACTTGCATTGGCGAACAACATCCTGGTGGACAAAGTTAGGCAGGGTTTTGTCGAAACCAGATGTTAACAAAGACCTTTTTTCGGTGCACCAGATACACTTCAATTTATACACCCGACATCTCGTTTTATTTTATCACGCGATCGGTAATTTTAAACTGATGCACCGAGCACCAGTTGGTTCATTGTTTGCAGGAGCTCGCTATTGTTCACAGCCGAGAAAGTGAGCCGCCCTGGCGAGTCATAACTTTTATGCAGATAGGTGTTGCAATTGGCTTCCAAGTCGCATCCAGGCGCACCGAGCGAATGACATAAAGAGCAAATGGAGACGTCGTGAAACACGACTCGCCTGAACGGAATGACTTGACGAGTTTATGTGTGCCGCCATGATGCGTTCTTCCTGCCCGCCACACACTCCGCGCCTTCACCATCAGAGAGCGCTACAGTCAAGGGAGGTCACCGATGGTGATTGAGGTGTAAACTCTCCGCGACTGAATGAACTCGTCTTTGGATTTCTGCCAGAGCTGATGCATGAGACTGTAAATGCCTTCTCTTTGATCATGTTTGATAGATTTTTCTTTCATGAAAATCGTTCACTCGCAGCTGTTAGCTCTACCGTAAATAAAAAAGACTTTCCACTGACTGCCCATAAAAAACTGCCATCAGAATGAACCGATACATACATGAGGTAGAATCAAAGTTTACATGAGAGTAACACTGAAAATCCCTTTTTGTTACCAATCCTTTTTTAGTGCATGTCACGAACACCGTCAGTGTCTGTAATACACGTCTTCGTGTGTTTCAAAAATGCAGCCATTTCTGATTGATAAAAACCTTAATACAGCTCAATTCGTCTCCAGAGTCAGCCTTTCCGCACCGAACCACTGTTCACACACAAAAAAAAACACGCATCCATTCACCCTCCATAAGGACACAAAGCACAAGCCCGAAAAACCAGCATGAACAGCATTGATATCAACAACCAAAAGGCAAAGAGAAAATCCCTACCAAATCTGGAGAAAATCCCTTGTTTCCGCAGGGGGGCTGACACGTATTGAACGTTTATTCGGACTTGCAGTGGCCGTAACGTATCGCGACCGTTTTGACAGACACAAAGATGTTAATTGATGCCCGCTTCAAACGCGAGGACAGGACAGGAAGAGGCATCGTGACTGCGCCGGACCGGACAAGCGCGCCGCCGAGGTGCATATTTACTGATATTTACTCTCTGTTTTCGCGCTAAATCCCCATCCTCGGCCCCTAAATGACAAAACGATCGAGTTGAGCCCCATGATTTATCCCCCTTGCTTTCCGCCATGATAGAGGGGCCAGTTTTCTGTCGTTGGCTTCACGGACACTGGATGATGTTTACGAGCCAGGGCTCCGTTCTTTTATGTGATTTTCATATCACCGTCTCAGACGGTTTACCATCTTTATGACTGTATTCAACACGCCTTTATGCGAATTTCATCAAAACTACCAGATCGGCTTGAAGCTTCTTCACGGGTCGTCAAGGTTTGATGTACAGGGTGACACAAAAAAAACAGATCTATCCCACCAAAAGTTTAATATTTTCTGAAATAATCAGCCGATTCTTTTATTTTTTCAGGTGAGCCAAGCTGAAATGATGTTCTAACAGCCCACCAAGTTTGAGCTTCAAGATGTCATGGACAACGGAGCATAAGACATTTATAGTCGAGGCCTATTTTCGGTCGAATTCTATCCAGACTGGTCAGCCGCAGATGTGGGATCGCTCTTACAGCTGCTGTTATTGCTGCCTTAAGATCAGGGATGGTCTGGGGGTTGTTGCCATATACCCTGTCCTTGAGGTACCCCCACAGATAAAAATCTGGGGGGTTCAAGTCCGGTGAATAGGGGGACCACTCTGGGTCACATCTGCGGCTGACCAGTCTGGATAGAATTCGACCGAAAATAGGCCTCGACTATAAATGTCTTATGCTCCGTTGTCCATGACATCTTGAAGCTCAAACTTGGTGGGCTGTTAGAACATCATTTCAGCTTGGCTCACCTGAAAAAATAAAAGAATCGGCTGATTATTTCAGAAAATATTAAACTTTTGGTGGGCTCTGTTTTTTTTGTGTCACCCTGTACTAGTCTACGCTACCTGTACTTACCTTTGTCAATCGCCAGGGTTTGGTGTAGTTTACAATACCTGTTCTCGTATATCTGTCCATCGTCAAGGTAAAATGATTAGTACACGCGCTACCTAGACTTGTCTCAGTCAATCGTCAAGATTTCAATAGTCAAGATTTGGTCTCGTCGTAGACGGGCGCTGTGCGGGTGGTAAGACGTCGGCCTCTTAATCGGAAGGTCGAGGGTTCGAATCCCGGTCGCGGCTGCCTGGTGGGTTAAGTGTGGAGATTTTTCCGATCTCCCAGGTCAACTTATGTGCAAACCTGCTAGTGGCTTATCCCCCTTCGTGTGTACACGCAAGCACAAGACCAAGTGCGCACGAAAAAGAACCTGTAATCCATGTCAGAGTTCGGTGGGTTATAGAAACACGAAAATACCCAGCATGCTTCCTCCGAAAGCGGCGTGTGGCTGCCATAATGGCGGGGTAAAAACGGTCATACACGTAAAATTCCACTCGTGCAAAAACACGAGTGTACGTGGGAGTTACAGCCCATGAACGCAGAAGAAGAAGAAGAAGAAGGTCTCGTCGCTTTTTCTTATCTTTGTCAATCTTCAAGATTTTATTTAGTTTATGGTAGCTTTACTTATCTGTTAGGATATGCAAAAAGTCCAGATTCAGCGATGTTCACGCTTATCTCCACCCATAGGGGGGAAAACACAGTGATAATGTATTACATGTAGTGAATGAAGTGAAAGGGTGAACTGAGGACTTACAGAGGTCCGGATAGCCTTGTTACGCGAGACATACAAATTTCACGTTTATGCATTTCCGGAAATGGAATTCACCAATTATTTTCAGAACCAAAACTGCTCTACACAACCCCACCCAACCCGACCCAGTCCGTCCTCTAACAGAAAAAAAGGTTGTGAAAGATAAAGGTAACTTTAGCCGAGCTACTGATGCAACGGATTCGTTGTTGAGGAAGAACACGCTTTCTGTGCGACCCTTTCAATGTAGACAAGGGATGATAAGTTAATTGGTTTGTTGTTAAATAGATGTACTATTTAGTTGAGCTTCAGTTTGAGACTTTTAACATCTACACACACGCAAAAACTACCGACTACAAACATAAAAGTGATGTAAGATATTTGGCACACTCAACTTCAAAAGACGGAAAGTCTGAATGGGAGTGACAACAGGGTAGGAATCACACGAAACAGCCAGGAAACCCCCAATAGGATGTAACTCATGTGTGAGCAGCCCACACAATAATACCCACGATTACATACAGTGGCAATGTTCACATCGCTTTTTCTGGCGTTCCCAACATTGTGATTTGTTTGATGCACGACCAGCACTTCCGCCGGAGAACACGGAAGAGCATGTGTAGGAGAAGGTCACGGATAAGAGTCGGGTGCCTCCAGAGGCCTCGCTTTGACGACGTGCTAAACATTGCCGCACGTGCTGCACGCGCTCGCTGATCACGTGACAAGTGAGCAGCGGGTGAAAGGGCAGGGGAGGGAACCCAGGGGCGGATAACTCACCACGCTCTTTATGGCTCTTTCCAGGACCGTTACTTTATTGCACAACGCGATCTCGCAGCTACTCTACTCTGCTGACTAAGCGGGGATCCAGCTTTGTCGTAAAAATCGCATCCGGGGTGTTTTTGATTCGCGGCGATCGTAATGGATTATTGGAGCTTCTGGGGTGTTTATGTGCTTGTCGGGTGGGATATGCCGTGAAGACGATTTTTGGTATGGTGGTTATGTGTTTATTTTTCGTGTGTGGTACCTGTATATTTCGGAATGATTATTACGATCTGCGTGTCTGCTCAGTCACTTACAACACACACACACACTCTCTCTCTCACTCTCTCTCTCTCTCTCTCTATCTCTATCTCTCTCTCTCTCTCTCTCTCTCTCTCTCTCTCTCTCTCTTCCTCTCTCTCTCTCTCTCTCTCTCTCTCTCTCTCTCTCTCTCTCTCTTCCTCTCTCTCTGTTCCACCCCCTCTCTCTCTCTCTGTTGTTTGTTGGTTGTTGGTTGTTGTTCGTTGTTGTTGTTGTTGTTGTTCTTGTTGTTCTTGTTGTTGTTCTTGTTGTTCTTGTTGTTGTTGTTCACAGCGTGAAATCCAGATTACAAAAAAGAATCAAACAAGCAAGTATTCAACAACATACACAATTACCTAGAAGTCTACTTTCTGTCATTGTAAATTGGCCGAGGGAAATCCGACATAGGAAGAGCATGCCCAGACATTGTTCCTTTGCGATTTCCCGATAAGGCTCCACGTGAGGTTCCACCTCACACTTCATGAATCAATCTCAAAATGTTTACTCTTCTTTTCGTGTTGACGCTACTTTCTTGAAGATGTTTCGTGAGATAATCTCTTCTTCTTTTTTTTTTGTCCTTGACTTTCACTACGTTGGTGACGTCACTTTTACGGGACTTATTCGGGAAACAACTTCTACTTGATTCATTGACAATGTCTTAGTGTGTGACGTCACTTTCTCGAAGATGATTCGGAAGATCGCCTCTACTTTTTTGTATAGGCAGGGCCGGACTACCGGGGGGGTTATGGGGGTTGCGCAACCCCCCCCCCCCCCTAGCCTAAACATGTACCTCACTTATTTTTTTTAATTTATTATTATTGTTTATTTTATGCCGTTTCATGCAAGGAGCGACCATTTTCCTATCTCAGAATATGACCTACCCATCAGCTTCAGGGGGCTTTGCCCCCTGACCCCCACTGGCAACCCCCCCCCTCCTCTTAGCCTAGTCCGGCCCTGATAGGGTCCTCGATTAAGACTTTATCTTATACGTTGTCTGCTTGCAGGTGTGGTTCCAGAACAGGCGCACCAAGTGGAGGAAGAAGCACGCGGCAGAAATGGCGACGGCCAAGAAGAAGCAGGAACAGGTTGAAGACATGGAGAGCACCTCAGACCTCGATGACGACTCCACCAGCGATGGCTGCAAAACAGACTGCAACTCCAGCTACCTCTCGCCTCCCCACTTGTGAGGTCCACTGACCCCCGTATAATATATTATTATATTACCCCCTGCCCCATCGCCACCCTTTATTCATCTGTAAGAACTGGCCCCCTTTGCCTCCTGATTTCACAGGGGATTGGGCCTCACTGCAGTGATTATTTCAAAGTCCGTGTTCAGGTCTCGTCCCTCCTCCTGATGTCTCGTGAGATGATGATGTCAGTGTTCTGTTCTTTGGTCTCGTGAGACGTGTGCGTGACCTAGAGTGGTTTTCTGAGACTTGGTCAGTCTCGGTTAAATTGCGAGACCTTGTGTGGTTTCAATCTCCGTTTTCGCAAGACAATGTGTGGTGTCAGTCTCGGTTTTAGCGAGACTTCTTCATTTTCGGTCTCGAGAGATTCGTCGTCGATGGTATGCTGAGGAAAACATTCTACCTTTTTAGAAGTGTGGACTTCGGTCTGAGACAGCGGTTTTATTGGACTTTTGCAAATGGGAGAGTGTTGAAGGCACGAAGCACTAACTGCAGTTGCTTCTAATTCTGATCCTGTCGGATGTGCACTCCTCTAGACAAAGATACGGTCTTCTTGTTCTGTCAGCAATAGATGAATAAAGTCAACGCCAAAGGGACATATGAAGAAAATAACTGTCCTTTCACAAACTGCTAGGCGGAATTCTGAAATGTACTGACTGTTTTAGCGTATGTGTATACTGTTCAACTTAAGACTTTGTCATGCACACGAGACAGTTGGACTCGGATGGCGAGACCATTCAAAGTGTTTGCTGTTTATATGAAATGGGTGAGCATTCTGGTAAAAGCAGTAAACAATGGGGCTCACACTTTGAATTGAGTCAGAAACGCATTACCCTGTAAAATAGCTTTAAACGACCTTCTTCGGCATTTTTCCGACGGGAAACTTCGTACGAATGAAGAGAATTCTAACTTCAGAGTGCCCAGATGAGATGAAAAGCCGTCTTTCAGCAAGATTGCCACGATTCCGATTTGACCTAGTCCTCCAAGATACACCAGTTGTGGTGGGACTTCTGTTTCAAACGACCTGTGACTGTTGTTGACAAGTCCCTGTTTTTGCAAACGATCATATAGTGCCATCAACCTCAGTCGTGATGTTTTCCTAACAAGAACAACAATAATCCTGCAAAAGAAATGAAAGGACAAGATGTCTGTGAAGGTAAAAAACACAGGAGCACCTACAGGACTGAACAGTGAGGAGAGCTCTGTTGGTGGTCTTGTGTATTATTCTTGGTCGTGGAGCGAGCAGAATGACTTTGCAAGACACTGCGCACAGACAAACATCTTTATCACTGCACGTGAAAAACGTGGGAGATTCTAAATAAAACGACATTGGTGGGCACAGAAAACGGACTTTGGGGCTATCACCAGAATTAGCCTCGTATCTATCTTCAGAATAACCCCGTGGAACTGACATCACAAACTGAGAGAAGAGTGAATATTTTCATTTTGAGATTCATTCAGTGTGACGACGAACCACACACGGGGCTAAATAAGGAGACTGGCGACTTCGCATCAGACAGAATTTTGGCTAATTAAGCACCTGCTACAACGAGTAGCGGTTTTTATTTCTCCATTTGTAAAATTGGTAATTGAAAGTACGAAAATATCTGCAATAGACAATGAAGTGTAGTAATTGGAATACTTATGACAAAAATGTGTAATTAATGTAACGAGTCATGCGTGTGTGTCTGGACTGTTCGGATGTTGTTTTTCGTGATTGTATTTTTGTCTGATTATTGTTTGGTTGGAAAAGAACAATGACAGTTAAATAGTGTGTTTGTTTTTTTATTTCCGTGTGTGTACTAAATTAGTTCTTTTGACAATATTTTCTATTTGTAATCGGAAGAAGATAAACGATTGTTTTGGATCGTGACAGACTTTGTTTCTGCCCAAACATTTGATGGAAAGTAAACAAAGCCCTCAAATAACGCGATAATGGAAATTGAAAAAAATCGATCGATTTCGGGAAGAATAACAGGAACAGCTAAGGCTACACAACAAAGTGCTTCTTCAATGCAGAAATTGCATTGGATAAAGAATCACGCTAAAGTAAAAGAAACATTCTTTGTTTTTAACATCACGATCGACCTGTAAGAGTTTGTTTTTAACATCACGATCGACCTGTAAGAGTTTGTTTTTAACAATGCACTTTAATTGTTGAAGAGTAGTGATATGCAGATCAGAATAAATACCTTTAACGAAACAAAGTTTAGACAATTCTTAATTATGCTTGTGAATTTTTTTTTTAAATTGAATCATGATATATTAATGAAAAGAAAAACAATAGAGACACGAATACGAGCGTATAATTATTACAATGTCCGAACCAGTACAAATTAAAAAGATAGTCACAATGACGGATAAAACAAGATTAGTATATTATTGTGTTGATTATGCTTGTTAAATTATGTGTACCGTGGAGTGTATGTGCGGTGTGTCTACGTGAACTAATGAAGTGCCAAGTTGAATACCGAATGTTTGTTAGCAGGAACTTTGCTGATGTATTCTGGACTGTACAGTTTTATTTCTTTTGTATGTAAACATGTTGTATAAAGAGATACCGTACATAATGTTGCTTCTGTTGTTGTTGGACTTTTTCCCACTCACATTACGATGCGAACGCATTATATGTTTTTAGAAGAAAAAAATGTTCTTACAGACTTTGGTTCTCTGTTTTGTTTTTCTTTCTGTAAAGAAGGTTTATAGTTCAGAATATTTTAAAAGTTATAATAGGAAAACAGTTGTGTCTTTAGATATAGCTTAACAGCTGGACAATGAATGATGTGCTTTAGATAGAACAGAAAGATTGCTTTTGTTTTGTCACAAGTTAAGCTCTGCTTGATATTGTTTTTGTCGATCGCGCTTGAATAGAGCACCCGCAATACCCACATGGCTCGTAAGCACGAGTTTGTTTATTTGTTTTGTTTTGTATGCATTTTTTCTTTGTAATATGATTTCGCGGATGTTAATTATAGGTCATGGCCCCCTGCATGACAAAGCGTAAACTTGTTTTCCTCCCCCCCCCCCCCCCCCCCTTCATATCTTGTTCAAACTTTAGCAGCTGATACACTTTAATTGTTATCACTTGACAGAAACGTAGCGCAGCAGTAGCAAACTTTTTCGTTTTTGGTGCTGTTACGATGACAGGTTTAAAAAAGAGTATTATTAGCCTTGCGAACGCCTCGGCTTGCAGTGTCCTTTAAACTGTGATCCCGTCATTAATTTCGAGTCTGGGCCGTGTAATTCCAATGTCTCCTTTCTCATTCTAGCCCACACACCTTAGCCCTTTGACAAGAAAAGCCATAGTCTTCATTATGTCCCATGTCGTCAGCGGTCTGCTCGCTAGGCTCGCATTCGTTGAATTCTTGCATCGCCTGGCTCGCCGGTTATTTTATTTCCCTTTGCGGATGATATCCTTTCGGACAGGAAATCGCCAGACAATGAACCGCCAGCGCCCGCTCATTGTTGTGTCGGGGTGTAAGATTTTGCAGAATTCATTTGGGCCTAAAGGAATCGATAGTGTCAGCTTTGAGGGGAAGTTGTTACTGAGATAAAGGCTCAGTTCGATGGTGTTTCACTTTACAGAAAATTATAGGAGGTGAGTATCTTGGCTCAGCCCTAAGGTGTTTCAGTTTAGTCCTCTCAGAAAAGAATACACGCGTATCAGGAGTATCTTGGTTGAGCTCAAAGGTGTTTCATTGAATCCTTGCTTATAAGAAATGATAGGCCTACTTCAGCTTAATCTTATTTGAAAATAATTTTATTATTATGCAGTATGGTACTAATCTTTACAGGAACGAATAATACGGCTTTAGCTTAGACGTTGTTACAAATTGTTCCTATATATAGAATGTTACTTGTGGGACTCACATCCAATGATGTTCATTGAGTCTTTGAGGAAACTGTGTAAAATAAGTGATAAATTGCAGGTTCAGCTGTGACTGGCCACGTTGTGCTTTCCTAGACCGAATTCGACCTTTTTTTGAGTGGACTAATATTACTTTTGTAAGTCGCGTTTCGCTTTCTTGGTGCAACAACTGAGGTCATTTTTAGTCAGTAAGCTGTGACTGTCCGTTTTGGTAGGTTTCGCTTGAAATTTCGACTGTGACTGAAATCAATCTTTTTAAAAAAAGATATCCATTAGCAGAGCATTAAAAAAAAACCACCAAATTATTATTTGTCTTCGGTAATGAAAGGTAATATGTGGGCCTGGGCCTAACTACAACGCTACATTTTAAGGCAGACCTGTATTTCTATTACGACCATGCAGGAAAAAAGGCCTATTCTCTGACACAGCAGTTACTCAGACTTAAAAACAGAAAGTAGTGTCCATTTACAGAACGCTCAATTCAAAATACAGTAAACAGCAGCAGTTAGTTGCTATGGGGACCGTAGACTGACCAGGATGTACTCAAGACGGCAGATTAGTGATGAAAAAATGGATGGCTCATTGAACGAGTCATGGCGGGCAAACAGACACTATCGCGCGCGCGCATACACGGCACACACACACACACACACACTGACTCTCACACACACACACACACACACACACACACAGATCAAGTAGCCCTCGACATGCAGCCTCGGATCTCCCGTGAGCCGCCCAGCCAACCCTTGTGTCAGAGTTTCGCTTTTCTATTCCCAGATTATTAACTCCCGGGTCTTTATTGAAACTGTTTGCACTGCATGAAGGAAACGTGATAGAGTTGCCTGCCCCCCTTCAGTTCCCTGCAGACGACCGATAACATTGTGACAGGGGAGGTAACCCCCGCCATTTCCGGGCAACAAGATGGCCGCGGCGAGAGGAAAGCGGTAACCAGGCTGTTATCAGACGGGCCAGACTGCAAGTGAAAGGACTTGGCGACAGGGTTTTTGTTGGGGTAAGGGGTGAGGGGGGGGGGGGGGGGCTGAAGACAAGGGAGTGGAGTAGAGGGTGCCTACTGTGTCAGTTGCGGCCTGGACTTAGCGTTTAAAGTGTGGGATGTATCAATCACCGAACGCTCGCAAACTCCAAAGCTGTACTCTCATTTCACCCTCTTCGAACAATCAGTTCAGATGAACTGTGAAAAGGTTACACATAGTTTTGTTTAGAGTGTGTGAGGTAGCCCTGAAGATGTGTCAACCACGTGACACTGGACAGCTCTAAAGCTGTCCTCTCACTTCGCCCTTTAGGGAAAATAACTCGGGTTAGATGAACGCCAAACTGGAAGGTTATATTTTTGAGAACAAATTAATGAGAGAAACATGTCTAGATCTCAGTTAAGCTGTGCTGTCCAAGCGAACGAATCCCCGAAGACGCAGGACATAATGAACACGATGGCTTTTCTGTGCTATTGTCCTTATTATCTACCCCACACTGGAACACACCCACACACACACACATACACACACACACACACACACACACACACACACACACACACACACACACACACACACACACACACACACACACACACAAAACATTTCGTTTCGAAATGTCGCATAATAGTTGCAGTCGGCATAGCTGCTATTCCGTTCTAAATTAACTTTCCCGCCCACCCAACCTCCCCCCCCAACCCCCCCCCCCTCTCTCTCTCTCTCTCTCTCTTTCTCTCTCTCTCTTAGTATCAGTAGTTACCTTTCCTGCTTACCAGTTCTTTTTCGTCTCAGGATTAAATCGCTTTTTTGCCATGAGGGTTTTTTCTCTCGCATTTTCGTGTTGTTTTATCTGTTCTTCTTTTCTCCGTGTTCTGTACAAGTCAGTTTTTAATCATTTACCGGTTTAACACCTCATTTCTTGTTTCTTTAAATGCCGAGTACACTCAGCCTTATTTAACACTAGACAGAGGTCAGATTTGTGTGACCTACCATCCATGTTGGCCCTATTATTATAGAAACACAAAACGCGACCTGGTTTTTGGTCAAAACTGCACAGTCAAATGGTTCTTATCAATAAAATTATATAAAAAAATTGAGAAAAGTAAATTGAGAAAACAATATGTTCGTGAAGATCGTACGAATAATATTGTCTAGATATTGTATTAATGATAAAATTGATGCATGATCTGTTAACAGATTCACAGCATAACATTCTTGTCGTACCATAGCGGAAGAATATGACAACATTTCTTTGAAAAAAAATATGATGCTGATTTCTGACCAAAGATGAGTTTGTACATGATGGAATTTTAAGTCTTGCAATAACAATATGATTGGACTATGAATTCATTTGTGATTTTTATTTAGACCTCATTTCAGTTTGATTTATTTGGTTGATTTTGTCAAATCATTTGCACCGCGATTGCCGGAGTTGAGTATTTGTGTGTTTCTATAACGCGTTCTGTTGACGACACGGCAAACATAGATATGACGTGGACATCTGACATTGTTTAAACATAAAGAAATGCTTGTTCGTTTGAGAGATAACGTGCTTCGTAAGGGAATTGTTAACCAAAAGTGATTCATTTAAATGATTTCCTGAGATAAGTATTTTTGCATCCTTAATGACATACTTTATTTCAAACTGATAAACTGTTTCAACATAATATTATTCACATCAAAAATGATCATCAATGTGAGTCTGTCTTAGTTGATTTGATTCTTGTTCTCGTACTCTTCTATTGCTTTCTCTTGGCTTTATTCTCCTTTTTCTTTAACTTTTGCCACTAGAAAATAAAAAAAATACAGCCATTACTAAGTTTATCTTTTAAAGTTGATTGTAATTGTGCAAGTTCACTGTTAGCGAACTATTGTAAAACAGATTTTTTAAAAGCTTGTATGTAGATGCACAAATTTACAAAATACAACTCGATTTGCATCAGCAAGGTATTTAAGTAAAGGAAACTAAGTATGTTTACACTGACTTATTTATGTTCAGGTTTGCCAGAAAACCGTCAACAAAAAATCACAAGACAATAAAAGCAATATTTAAGCTAAAAACAATCTGGCTTATCACGTTGAATAAATTACTTTATTGATCATGAAAATTTGAATGAATACTCTACATCCTAAATTAGATTGTCACTGCAATGACAAACTGATTGTGTTGGGTGTAAGTGTTCACGTGAATTTATGTGTACTTGTTGTATGTGATCCTGACTTATTTACTCCAGACTCGATGGCTCTGTTAAAGCTGATCTTAATTTGCTTTTAGTACAAGGACTCTCAAATGCTTTTGAGTCAGACTAGCCTTGTAGTGTAGTTTAGAAATAACTCCGCTTTCAACAAGCGTAGGCGTTTGTTCCAATTGTGCTTTTATATATTTGAATTTAGAGTTATTACACGATTTTTTTTTTAGAAACCATATGTTTATTTGCATGTGCAAACACAATAATTGAATAACAGGCGTGTTAAAATTTAATATTGTAGGTAATTACCTTGATACATACACCTTTGATTTAACCAGCTGTAAGTTTGTGAATCTTTGTTTTCTGACGATGAAAAAGGCTTTAATTACAAGGACTGATTGTTTTATAAATATGCATAAATTATCAGATGTAAGAAAGAATGTTATGTTTATTTTGTTGATATTAATGTAAATGCATTTTTTGACAATCTGACTTTTATGTGTACTTTCTGTTCATTTTTTTCTTCTTCTATTTATTTTTGATATATTCTAATGAATCTACTGGCACTATGAAATCCCCCTCCCCCCCCCCCCCCCCCCTGCTCTCAATGCCCCCGTCCCCCATCCCCCCACCCGCCACCCACCCAAAGAAATTCCAGATCCCGCTCGTCCCTCTTTTTCCTTTCCCTTTTGTTTTAGTACAAGAAAAATAGTGGGGCTTATTTTTTCACACGTTTAAATTTGTGAAAAGTAATAATTGCCCTTGTTGTGTTAACGATGATTTTGTTGTTCGTTGTTTTGTCCAGTTTTGTTGGATAATTTGACCGGCGGAAGTACAAAAATGATTGAAGTTGTTGTAGTGTCGTATAACATTAAACTGTATGCAATTGAAACGGGAAATAAAACTGATGCATGGTTTGCACGTTTGTTTACGTTCAAAAGACTTGCTTGCGTGCGGCGTGGGTGTACATGCGTGCGTACGTGTTTGCGTGCGTGCGTACGTGATGTGTGTGTGGGTGTCTGTGTGTGCATGGTTGCCTCTGTGTGTGTGTGTGTGTGTGTTTGTGTGTTTGTGTGTGTGTGTGTGTGTGTGTGTGAGTGTGTGTGTGTGTGCGTGCGTGTGTGTGTGTGTGCGTGCGTTCGTGTGTGTGTGATGATGATGATGAATACTAACTAAACTGTAATAATAAGGATATTTGTATGGCGCAAACCCTACTACTGAATCAGATCTAAGCGTCTTCATCTTCATCGCAATCTCACACAGAAAAATTCGAATATAAAATCAGGAAAATTGTCGCCTTAGTTTTCACATTGCATGACTACGTACAACAACATGTTGGCCTTGGGTGTATCCCAGTCTCATACACCAACTCCAATACAGTTTTCTCCAAGTTCCCACTCCATGACTGCAACATGTAAGCCTTGTTTGCATCACATTATCACAAATAAACGTTTCTGCGGAGCGTCCCATTGTATGACTGCAACCTGTCTACTCCAGGTTTCCTCTAATGAAAAGTCCACTTGAGCAGCTTGCTGGCTGATTTGGGCGACAGCGCAGTGTGCCCTGTCACACGCTGTCAGCTTAGAGAGGCTTGTGCTCGTGCAGCCCGGCAACCCCTAACCCAGTTTCCTGCGCTATGATACTGATAGGGTCTCGGGCCCGTCAGTGCACAGGGTGCTGTGTAAAGTAAACAGGCATGGGGCTTGGCTATTGTTTGCTTGCTGGAGTCACTGTGTGTGGGATACTGTTGACGTCTGACCTTTGGGCTTCTGGTGGCACTGACAAGAACACACTGAATGTGATAGGGTGGTGGTGGTGGTGGTGGTGGTTGGTGGTGGTTGGTGGTGGTTGGTGGTGGTTGGTGGTATGACCACGTCGTTGACGACGACGGCGGCGATGAAGATGATGATTGTAATTAAATTAAATTATAATTTCAAAAATGACAATCAAAGTCGCTGACATAGATACTGTATGTACTCAATGCAAATATAATTTTCGTGACCAAATTTCCAAAGGTTGCTGCATTTTTACTCAGGGATAAAAATACACGAACACTGATGTTGTTGTTGTTCTTTTTGTCTTGTTTTACTTTCGTCTCAATTTGATCTCAAATGTCAATTGCAACTGCTTTACCTTTTGCTTTGAATTTGTGACTGAGCATTTGCTAAATTGATGTTTATAAATACGCTGGTTTTTTTCTCTGAAATTGTTTGTCCACGTGTTGTCTCGTTTCGAATGAAAAACATCTTCTCTCGGTACAATTTCTATGTCAAAGAAACACATACGTAGATCCTCAGCATTCAATGAATACGGGACAAACCCTTATTCTACCCAGACACATATTATGTTACAACTGCTGACAACATAGCCATCACAACAATTATCTCCAGCAAATTGCACAGTATTCACTTCTTCTCCAAACGCACTTTACATTTCGTATAGCATTCGTGACAAATATAACATCGGATCTTTCATAAATTTTCAGCGGCACCACATAAACAAAATAATAACTTGCAATATTGCAGAATCATTTTGGCCGAACGATATTACCCAATCGAAATTCTCTATACACTCTGAAGTTTCTCTCTACTCAATACAGATCGTTCCACTACTCAATAAAGATCTTTCCCCTATTTGGAAAGGCTGGATTAATTTCTTTGTCCCACGATTGCTCACAAAACACCAGTAGCCAGGTCAATCCATTGACCACACGCATCATGGTTTTGCCGGTGCCGGGAGGCCCACAAAACCGTCCAACAGCGGGAGGGGTCTCTACCAAAGGCTAATGAGAACATGTACTCTTGGGGACGTTTTGGGCCGTGTATAATTCCGCCCTAAATCTTTTTTCGGGGACCCTGAACAGGGTGTGGCATTGACTGTTCGCCGGCGGTGTCTCCATTTTGGTTGAATCCGGGCCAGGGCCAAGAGGTCTTTTCTTGGCCCTTTGGGACCAGTTCTTGCCTTGCGTTTGAAGCACCCAGCAATTCTCTCTCTCAAGCCCTCTTTCTCTCGCACTCTGTCTCTCTCTCTGTCTCTCTCTGTCTCTCTCTGTCTCTGTCTCTCTCTGTCTCTCTCTCTCTCTCTCTCCGCTAGTTTCCTTCTAACCAATTCTCTTTCTCTTCGATTCTCTTTTACTAGTAACCTCAGTATTCCTTCTCTTCCTCTCTGTCTCCTCTGTCACACACACACACACACACACACACACACACACACACACACACACACACACACACACACACACACACACACACTAAACACTAAAACACACACCAAAACACACACACACTCACATATATTTACACACACACACATATATCTACACACACACACACACACACACACACACACACACACACGTACATGCAAACACACACACACACACACACACACACACACACACACACACACACTAACAACCCAAACCCCATCCCAGTAACACAATTTAATCACGCCTCAAGTAGGAGAAAAAGAAAGAAGAAAGGAAAGGAAAAGGAGAAAGAGAGAAAAAGAGACTGAAGCGCACTCGCTCTCTCTCTCTTCCTCGCTGCTCGCTGAATGCCCCCGCTATTAATTTCAATCAGGTATCGAGAGCAATTAATAATCTTAAATTTGCCCAATAAATCACCCATTTAAAGAGCGCGGCTGCGAGGCGGACTGACAGGCGGGGAAAGAGAGGGCGAGGGGAGAGAAAGGAGCGAACCTTGTTCCCTTTGTCACGAGGGCTGTTCGCTTGGCTGACCCACTGGGCCACTAATGCCACTCATGGCTTCACTTTCCCCTGTTTAGCAGCTTTGAGTGGCGTGTGTGTTTCCCGGGAATCGGCAGGGGGGGGGGGGGATGTGCTGGAATATTTTGCGTGATCAGTTTTGAGTGGATTCTTTCCTCTTCTGCTTTTCTTAACATGTATGAAAGCGCAATATTACAAGCTAAATTGACGCCATTTTTTCTTTAAAAAAGAAAAAGGGACAGTTTTTTGCCCTGCTGTTAAAATTCAAGTGGTGCTAATTCAGAATTAAATACACACACTGTTCTTCCTTCTTGCCATCACTGAGGTATGGCGACCACAGAAACACACACACACACACAAACACACACACACACAAACACACACACACACACACACACACACACACACACACACACACTAAACAAACAACACTAAAATCACTTTAATCACATTACCATAAGACAAATAGTATACACTCTCAAACATTTGTAATCAGTTAAAATCCTTTCTCACCCAGGGAAGACAGCAGTCTTTCTCTCTACATGTCTTTCTTCAAGCTCTCACAGTCACACCGGCTGCCTGACTGCACTTTCCGCAGACTCCGAGGACACAATTGGTGACGAATGGCCCACAGCGCGTGCGCAGGGTCGTTCAAGTGAATGACAAAGGCGCTTACGCCACTGACAAATGCCCTGCCCAAAACTTCATCTCCAAAATGCTGTGTCTTCGATTCTTTCCGTCTTCTTTCGTCCTCAAGACCTTCGTGCATTGTCACTGCTGAAAAGTTTTGACGCAAATAGCATAATTGTACCGTCGGTTTTGTTTTCTCCACATTTGTATTTATTTTTATTTTCTGTATCCTATTTGGACAAGTGCATAACGAAATGTAAACGGTCACACATTTAATTGACTTGACGACGCCGATGACGACGACAACGAAGATGGCGACAATAATGATATTTCCCCTCAGTCAGTTTTACTAATTTCATGTAATTTGAATGGTTACTTCGGTATACGGTGGATTTGAGCTTCAATGCACCGTGCAAAGATGCATGCTGTTTTCTGAACACCCACAATAGGTCTATTAGTTCTGCAGTCAGACACTGTGACCGTCTGATGAAGAAGTAAATGGACGGCACGAAGCGTGCTTCTTCAACTGTCAGATCCGTTCAAAGTGCAGGCTGCACAACTTGCATCGAAAGGATCATTTTGTTGGACTAATCTCGATTATGCTACCATAGCGGACATGTAGTTTTCAATCGCAGAATTGGCCATGCACGTCGAAAAAGAAATCTCCTTTCACGCTCTTTTTGCCAATGAAGATCTCAAAGACTGACTCGAAGAGACAAGGCCGGAGAAGGGAACTGTGCGCGTAAGACGACAACAAGAGAGTGGTAACAAATCTTTCACTTATTCAATTCCATGTCGAGTCCCCTTGCTCCCCTTTCTCCTCCCTGCCTCTCGCGCCTTTTCTATTAGCGAGTGCTTGTTGGCTAACTCAATTTCCCGCCGCCCAGTCGCTTCCGCTAGAAGTAGCAAGCGATTCTTCCCAAGACTTCCCGTGTGCAAGGAGAAAGTGGTTTGTGTTTCCAAATCGTATTAGGGGCTGAGGGCCGCGGGGTGAGAGGCGGTGACACAAACTAATATTGGTGCGGCAGGGGGAGGGCGAGGGGAACAATAACTGTCATATCAGGCCAGACAGATAGCTCTGCTCGACCTCACCTCCGCTGGGCTTGGAGAGCTGAACTGAGCTGAGCTGGGATGCTGATGGTGTGATGGCTCCGTACTGCCTTCAGTATTTTCGCCGCTGAAAGCTCTCGCACTAGGCTTCTTCTGGCGATGTCTTCTTCTGGCGATGTCTTCATCTGGCAATGTCTTCATCTGGCTCTACTCATGTGTGCACACGCGGGGTCATTGACTTGGATCTTTGTGGCGCTATGATGATGCTAATAATGGTGGGCATGGTTGCGTTGGAATTGACTGTTCAAATATTTGGTTGCTCTTTGGATATACTGTTGCTGTGGTGACGGTGAGAAAGGCTGTGATGGCTGTTTGGCTGAGCTAAAAATATGATAAATCTGTTGTGTCGATCGGTGTGTTGTTGTCATTCAGATTGTGTGCTGCTGTTTTTGCTTCCAACCATTTTTATTATTAGCAAAAGCCCGAATTTGGTGGCCATGCTTTGGTGGTAGTTGGGATGGTTTGGAATGGTTAAGACGATATGCTTGTGTCTGTGAATCAGATGTGGTCGTCATCGCAAAGATTGTTTTCGGGACGGTGGTGATGGCACTGATATGCCTTCTGTAACGACGACCGTAGCAGCCACCTTCTTCACTCTCTGGAGCGGGTCAGTCGAGCAGAGCTCGATGCGGCCTCAGACACTCGGTTTGAGTGACAGAGCCCCTTCTTCAGGCCTATAAAGACCGTGGGGATAGCAGTGTAAATGTTGCCCTTGTTGCTGCTGCTGTTGTTCGTACGTGTAGTACCACCAACCTCGTTCCTCTTAAGCCTAGACAGATAAGAAAGTCATTATCAACCAAAAGCTCCATTAAAATCTTCAGAGAGACAGTGCATATGCTTTGACCCAAACCAGAAAGAATGGACGCCGGCAAAATGAAGAGCACCGGTATAAGCTGTACGTCTGACCGAGTCTGCATGTCGATCTGTCAGACCTAAAGTGTTTAAGCCATGTTGTTTATACAAGGGTCCCCAACCGCTGCACAGCAGCCTCCTGACCGCCATATCCCAATCCCCATCAGATGCAAGGTCCCGCCTCGTCACCAACCAACAACCCCTGCCCCGCCCCCCGCCCTGGTAGCCTCCCTCGCTCGCTCCTCTCTGCACCTCCACGTTTGTTGCCAGCGAATTAACAATTAATTTCCCAGGCGGCAGAGGCGGTGAAATGAGGCCGCGGAGTAATCGCCGAGAGGTAGAAGATTAATCATGATTACACGGTCGTTTGACCGCCATCTTGTCCCGTGAGGCCGCGCGCGGCGGGGACTGGGAGAAGGGAGACAACCGGAGGTGGGCGAGGACGATGCTGTCCCTTTACCCTGCCGGGGTGGCTTTTGTGTCGTGATCCGGTGCTGGAGGTTTTGTGAGGTCGTGAAAAGAAGTGTGACGGTCAGACGGAGAGGGCGGGCGTGAGCGGTCATGAAAGTGGCCCACAAACAGCAGGGACCGGCCGCCGGCCAGAAAAGAGCATGAAGAGCCGGCAGCACAATGCCACAGGAAGCTGTGCATCACCATCGTCCCACAGCAGGGCTCTCGTGCTGGCTCGTTCTCTTTTTTTTGTCAAGTCTGTTTTGTGTCTGCAGACGCTCCTGACCAAAAAGAGATCATGGCCAAAATGGAGCATAGACTAGCATCGATAATCAAGTTTGGGTACAGTAACAAATCAGTGTTTCTGTGCCTTCCTCACTCTGCCTGGCGATCGAATTTGGAGAGAAGAAAAAAGGACTACCCCGCAAGGCTCAAAAGCCCTGAATGAGCTGTAACATGCTTTACTTTCTTTGAATATGTTGTGCGCTAGGTGGTCTGCCCATGTAAATTCCGCTCCGAGAACCTTGTATTAAGCTTAATCTGGGGTTCTTCCTAACCCAAACGGGAATCGAACCCCAGGCCAGAGACACCTATGCTCTTTCCACTTAAATATGGCCTCTTTCCTTTGAAAGTCAGTGTTGTAATTTGTGAAGATTCTCAATAAGTGACCCACGGAACATTTTGTGTAAACTTTTCAATTTTACCAACTTCCAAGTTTTTTAGTGGGTTTTTTCTTTTGCTTTTTGTTTGTTTGTTTGGTTGTTTGGTTGGTTGTTTGTCTGTTTATATATAAAGATTCAAACATAAACATTGTTGTACTGTTACATGATGACACAACAGGGCGGGGATGTAGCTCAGTCGGTAGCGCGCTGGATTTGTATCCAGTTGGCCGCTGTCAGCGTGAGTTCGTCCCCACGTTCGGCGAGAGATTTATTTCTCAGAGTCAACTTTGTGTGCAGACTCTCCTCGGTGTCCGAACACCCCCGTGTGTACACGCAAGCACAAGACCAAGTGCGCACGAAAAAGAACCTGTAATCCATGTCAGAGTTCGGTGGATTATAGAAACACGAAAATAACCAGCATGCTTCCTCCGAAAACGGCGTATGGCTGCCTAAATGGCGGGGTAAAAAACGGTCATACACGTAAAATTCCACTCGTACAAAAAACACGAGTGTACGTGGGAGTTTCAGCCCACGAACGCAGAAGAAGAAGAAGAAGAAGAAGAAGAAGATGACACAACAAACTGATGAAGATTATTGCAAAGTGAAGCCGATCGTTTATCGTCTTTCCTCAGACTAAACCTACTGCCATGGCACATACGCCACCTCCCTCCTCCCTTCCCCTAAATCACTCACTGCTCCCCCCCCCCCCCCCTTCCCATCCTCCGTTGCCGTTGTCGTTGCGTCAGAAGGCCGTTGCCAGCTCATCGGAGAGCGTTTTTCGCGGCACCAGTTTATTTTCTCTCATGGCTGGTGCGACGGATCCTTTCAGCGTGAAGACTGAGGGACAGAAGGCATAGATCAGTGTCACTCGTCCAGTGGGTCTCCACTCACCACGCTCATCCACCATGCATGCAGCCAGCTCAGGATTTATTTTTTGGATGGTGTTCATGCATGTCCTTGAGTCTTGTTCAATACTGTTTGGTTTGAACGATGTATGCAAATGTCTGTGTAAGTTAGTATTGTTCTGGTCACGTGATATAAACATTTGCTTGAGTGCGTGTCCTAGCTGTATGTTTTGAACTGTTCATGCGAAGAAATTCTGAATACAATTTTGTTTAAACCAAATGTTTGCAGAATACACTGCCGCATACATATGAAATCATAGCGATGGAGCACAACATGCACAGCGTAGAGGTTTTTTTTTAATGTTAAAATCTTCAAAGACTGCAAATTGTTGGTCTTTGAATGTCTTTGAAAACTATAGTTTCGAATCCAGCACGTGTACGAATTATTGGACTCTGAGTGTCATTGAAAACTGTTTCTCGGTAGTCACATCTTGAAAGACTACTATTGGTCCATCGGCTCCGAACCGATACTACTCCGTTGTTTTTACTCTTACGCTTCTACCAAAGAGCTGAAGCAACACTGACTTTGGGTTCATTGTATGACACGTACACATTTACGTGCACTTCTAGCAAATAGAAGTAGATACATATTCAAAACCATATCGAGAAGTTTATTGTTCAACATCATGGTCGTTTTTCTTCAGTTTCCCTTTCTGTTCATTTGGGGGTTGAAGCCAAGAGAAACATAGAAAATTATGGGAAGATAAAATATATGGTACTACTTCTGGAAGATAATATCTTGTATACTAGTATCAAACATTCCCGATATGTGAAAAAAGTAGTATTTTATGCATTGCAAGGCCAGTAAAACAAGTCGGTCTATTTAATACATAATAATAATAATAATAATAATAATAATAATAATAATAATAATAATAATAATAATAATAATAATAATAATAATAATTGTCAGTAAGTACTGGTGTCACATGACTGATGTGAACCAGTTGATTGGCTAATGGCGATGCGCTAAAACTGTTAGCGCACTCTTGGAGTGCGCTAACTTTTCCACAGAGCGTATTCTTCCGCCTTTTGCTTAAGCGAGAGTGTACTCTCATCCTCAGAATTAATTAATGACATGTAGCTTATATTCTCCACAATACCAATGATTAAGACCATAAATTTCCTGCTTCTCAATTAAAGCAGAAGATGGTTTTTTTTCTGACAGATTGCATGTGCCTGTGCCACAGTTGCCACTGATCTAAACATAGAACCCGCTGTGTCTAATTTTTCAGTTTCGACTTGCGAAGATTCCTCTCATAATTATGCCATGTTAGTGGCATGTAGTTTATTGTCCACATGACCAAATGATGAGTTAGTATACAACGGTAGCAGCTAGATCAGCACGTAGCAGACTACACTGAAATACGACTGCATCTGTTCAGTAAATGAATGTTTTCCGAATTATTATTTCAAGGCAAGAACAATCGGAATCGAAAACGTGTAGGGTTTAGAACGTTCTTACCATATATAAGACTTATTACCAGCCTGCCTCATGCGTGCAGACTCAGTGCAACGTGACGAGCAATTTTTGTTTTTGAAATGAGACTCAGTGCAGTAGCAGACGACATATAAATCCCGTTCAGCAAATTAACATGTTGGGCAAACGTGAACGATAAAACGAAGGGGATATAATACGTGTAGGGTTCAGAGCATTCTTACCGTTCATATTTAGTACCAGACTCCCCGATGAGTGAAGATACCACACGAGAAACATCCCACATTTATTTTGAAAATGTGCCAGTTTCCGTCGACCGTGGCAAGGGGCAAAACTCTGCACTGTCAATCTGTCGAAGCTCGATGAAGGTTTCGAATCGCAAATAACTAAGAGCACAGTCCTTTCTCCGAGTTTAAATGAGGTCTCTATGAAAGATCATCACTTTTTCGCTTAACGCTACACTGGAATTTACCAACAGAAATTAAAACAAGAGTTTGCGTGTGACGAAAGCACGACACGCTTGAGACAGCCCACCCAAAAGTTGATCCGACACAAACCTGACCACACAGTTACATGCGCGTTGCAAAATGTGCGTTTTGAATCTTCTTTTTTATCTGGCGGTACTGACAATATCGTTATTGAAACAATCCCAGTGCACTAAGGGATTTATAGAGCAAATCTCGAAAATAATTATTGAACTCAGCGCTATGCGCTTCGTTCAATAATGAATTTTCTCGATTTGCTCTATAAATCCCTTAGTGCACTGGGATGTCTCAATAACTTAAATAATACGAGAATTTATAACGCGCACATATCTCACCACAATGCGACTCAAGGCGCACTAGGTACTAGGTAATAAGATCAAGACAAACACAAATTGTCAACAACAAAAACTGCCGAACAATGCACGTGTAGAAAGGTTTTTATAGCAAAAGTAATATTTCACACATTGCCAACAGAAGAAGGCGGTCTATATAATGCCATACCTGCTAAAAAGAAGACAACAAGATAAATACAAATCGTCCAAAAGCTGAACATGCTCTCGCCGTCACTTCTGTTACACTCAGTCAGCCGTAGGCGTGAAACACAAAAGATACGAGTGTTTTTCTACTTCATTCGTGGCATTGCTGTAGACGGAACTATGGCCCGCCATTTGGCCCGGAAATGAAAGTAAACAAGTCAAAGTCATGAACAACACGTGCACGTGCGCTTTGTCAGTAGTTGTCTAGCTTTTTGCAGACCACCGACATATGTTTGCATTTTCCACTGGGAACTTGGATGACTGTAGAACAGATTTATTTGCCTGTATATGATATATCATTGCATGTGACCGGGAACAAATGATGAGCGGGAAGAGACAAGGACGAGTGTACAGACTTTATATGCACACACACGTACACGCACGCACGCACATGCATGCACACACACACACACACACACACACACACACACACCCACACACACACACACACACACGAAGACGCACACACACAAGTTCTCTTCCCCCCCCCCCCCTCTCTCTCTCCTTCCTCTCTCTTCTTCCTCTCTCTCTCCTTCCTCTCTCCCAATCCAGACTCTCTGACTCTCTGACTCTCTGACTCTCTGACTCTCTGCCTCTCTGACTCTCTGCCTCTCTGACTCTCTGCCTCTCTTTCTCTTCCTCTCTTCCTCTCTCTCTCCCCCTCTCTCTCCCCCTCTACCTCTTTCTTTCTCTCCCTCTCCCCCTCTCTCTCCCCTACCCCCTCCCCCCGCACCCCGTCTTTCTTCATTGCTTTCGTCCAGTTGTGTAAGTTTAAAAATGGAAGTTAATACAGAGAAAACAAAGGTTATGGTGTTTAGGAAGGGAGGATTTTTGGCAGAAAAAGAAAAGTGGAATTTTGGTGGCCACAAACTAGAAATTGCAAACGAATATTGTTACCTGGGTTTTAAATTTACAACCATGTTAAGTCTGAAACGAGGAACTCATCATTTGACAGTAAAAGCGAAAAAAAATTACATTTTATGTTGTAAAAGTTTTCCTTAGGTTAAAAGAGATTACAAGAGAGACATATTTTCACATTTTTGATGCCAAAGTCCAATCTGTATTGTTGTATTCCTCCGAAGTATGGGGATTAACTAGATTGGATAGTATTGAAAAAGTTCACATGTTGGCCTGTAAACGATTTTTGGGAGTTTCAACTCGTACGCCTAACAAGATGGTCTATGGTAAATTGGGAAGATATCCTTTGTATATTAATGCCTATGTACGATGTTTGCGATATTGGTTCCGTTTGCTTGCAATGGATGAACAACGACTTCCAAAACAGGCATACAAGATCCTTTTAACTTTGGACGGAAACGGAAAAAAGTGTTGGGCATCTGATATTCGATTGATATTGTCCAAAACAGGTTTTTATTTCGTCTGGCTCCAACAGGGTGTTGGAAACATAAACATGTTTTTGCGCGTATTCAAAGTAAGATTATTGGACATGTTTGAGCAGGAGTGGGCAGAAACAATTTGTCTAAAAGATCGTTACAGTCTGTATTGTACA
Source organism: Littorina saxatilis (assembly GCF_037325665.1). Taxonomy (NCBI): domain Eukaryota; kingdom Metazoa; phylum Mollusca; class Gastropoda; order Littorinimorpha; family Littorinidae; genus Littorina; species Littorina saxatilis. Next base: position 81,520,937 of record NC_090256.1, on the reverse strand, counting down.
TTTAAAGACAGTTTGTCAGTTGAGTTGTATTTTTTAAATGTTAACATTTATTGCTTTCGAGTTTCGCTAGCCCAGTTTAGATTAGGTGTTCTTCCAATTAATGGAAATTTGAAAGGGTACAGCGATTGCGTTGCAGCTCGTAATTGCTCTTACTGTGGCAATGTGGAAGGGAATGAACACCACTTTTTATTACACTGTCCATTGTATTCTGATTAATTTTGAGAATGAGATTTCTTAATACTTTTGGAAATATGCCACTTTCTTCAGTATTAAGATGTAGAGACTCCATACGGTGTAGATCCCTTGCAAAATTTATATATTATGCAATCAGACGAAGACAATAATGTTTTCATAGGTATATTGTAAATGAATACGTTGATGTTTCATGTTTCGGAGTTCAAGTAGCAGTAATGTTTTTCACGTATTTGTTTCATGGTTGTTGTCCTCTCTCTCTCACACTCTCACTCTCACTCTCACTCTCTCTCTCTCTCTCTCTCTCTCTCTCTCTCTCTCTCTCTCTCTCTCGGGCGGGGACGTAGCTCAGTTGGTAGCGAAGCAAAACAAGAAATAAGAGAGAGAGAGAGAGAGAGACAGAGAGACAGACAGACAGACAGACAGACAGACAGACAGACAGACAGACAGACAGACAGACAGAGACAGAGAGATGCAGAGAGATGCAGACAAACGAACTCTAGAAGGAGAGTGACAGAGATGGAATGGTTGCGCATTCACTTGCTCTTTATTGCTTGCCTTTGACTGTTGTATTGTTTATACCTCATCAACATCATGAACATCATCGTCATCATCGTCATCATCATCATCATCATCATCATCATCATCGTCCTCTTTGTCGTCGTCGTCGTCTTCATTATCGTCCTTCTCCATCAGTTCTCCCCATCAAAGCCGCCGTCGTCATCATCATGCACACAATACTTTATACGTCACAATCTGTCTACAAACAAGAAATTCCTCCGAGGTAGGAAAAACACCCCCGTCCTTAGCACGAACATGATTCAGGGGCCATAATGCCATTCCTGATCATATCATGTCGAGTCCCATACTTGTCGACGACGCCCTAGGTACCACATCACAAACAGAACTGTGCAATACACAGGTGTTTTCTACAGACACACTCAAACACACACACACACAGAGAAGCCGTATATATATATCTATATCTATTGTATAAATATATAGAGATAGATGAGAGTGTATTTTTCGCGTGGCTATAAATTGATTCGACCTTTGCACTTTTACAGTGAGGATAATTTACGGGTCCAATTTACGTTCTGGACACTGCCGTGACCTTCTAAAAATAGTAACAGAACGCCGGGAATATCCGAAGATGCCCCCCCATACTATAGTGCACCATACGAAGGAAGGGAGGTAAACGCTGAAAACATGGAGAAGATAAGGAAGAGTTATGCCGTAGTTGATCCCCCCAAAAAACCAAAATCCACCAATAACTCCCTAACCGTGTGTTTGACTGGTCCCAATTTTTGTAAGCACCGTCTCAGGAATGTATAGAACCTGTTCACCAAGTTTGGTGACGATCGGTCCGTTCATTCTTGAGATCTACTTGCGAACACAAACAAACACACAAACAAACAAACACATCGACCGAAACCTATACACACCCCTATACCGGGGGTGTAAAAACGGGTACAAGTGTGATAAGCAGCTCGTAGTTTGTCACTAACATGCATACCAGCTTGCGCTCTCGCTCGCTTGCTTGTCTCATAGCTAGCCTGCTTGCCTGAGTGGCAAATGCTGGTTTCTTAATTACCTAAAGCCACCTGGTAATTGCATCTGTCTAAATGGATCCCAGGTGTTGTGCGAGCCATCATAGGCGAGAAAGAAATGAAACAAACATAACAGAGAGAGAGAGAGAGAAAGAGAGAGACAGAGAGAGAGAGAGAGAGAGAGAGAGAGAGAAGGACAGACACACATACTAACACACAGATAGACACACAGACAAACAGAACGACAGACAGACACTGACGCACAAAAACACATGCAAACAGCCACTGAGAAAGGGAGAGAAAGAGAGAGAGAGAGAGAGAGAGAGAGAGAGAGAGAGAGACACACACACACACACACACACACACACACACACACACACACAGAGGCAGAAACAGAGAGAGAGAGAGAGAGAGAGAGAGAGAGAGAGAGAGAGAGAGAGAGAGAGAGAGAGAGAGAGAGAGCAAGCAAAAAAATGCAGAAAGTCTGCGAAGTCAATATATAAGAGTCTTCTCGCGCCTGGCAAGGAGCCTGTGCATTCGACACACAGTGCAACACAAAGCCCCCTTTCACCGGCAAACACACGTCAAAACAATCAAAGACACTTAATGATGGCCACATTTGCGCAAGCCTCCCAGCGCGCAGCCCCGTCTAACGAGCACACACGATGCCTGGAGAACCCCCACCTCCCTCCCCCCCTCGCAGCGGGGACAGCCCCAGAAAATCGCTGGAGCATACTGGAAGCTCCATTTGGACTCATTTTCATGCCCCTTTAACTGGCAACTTGCTGAGTTTTGTTTACCGGGGATAGCCGTTCGATGCTTAGAGGCGTCATCTGCGCGACGCATCAAGGGGAAGATCGGGGTGTCGGCTTGAAAAGCCTGGCACTGAGATTTTCCTCTACATTGGTGCTGAAGATGATTCGCAGTTGATTCTGTTTAACAGAGCTCAAATGGGGCGTGAATATCGCTTTTCTCAACCAGTTGCTCATTTAAAGGGGTCGCCCGACCTACACATAACAGCACAGCCGACCCAATATGTTGCTTTCAAACCGAAATCCGCGGAGGCGGCCATTTTCCATCCCATGCTAAGGTGGCCAAGGCGGCGTGAGCCGTGACGTCCTTGCGTGTCTCACGTGCGTGGAAACGATAAATTGTAAGTTTCTTGGTCACTTGGACTGAATCTATGTCAGATAAAAAACAGTACAATCATATGCCGAGAAAGATGTGAATATTCTACTCTAGCTCCGGCTATTTTCAAACCAGTAAACTATTCTCAAGAAAAATGACAACTACGATGATGTTTTTTTGTTAACTACTTACACATTTGTAGAGGAAAGATGACTATATTCAAGTGTACAAGTATCCACCGTAAACACATAACATTTTCGTGAAAACACATCATTGCTTAAAGTTCAGAAGAAGTACAAGGAAAAGCTCACATTTTTTATTTCTTTTTATTGGTTCATATATAACTGAATCTAGCAAAAAAAATAACATTTGTAAACCACGCCGTTCACTGTTCGTTCTGGTTAGTTCCATGTCGTAGCTCAGATAAGACCGTGATCTTACCCCTTACGCCTTTTTGTCATGAAAGCTAGCCCCAGCGAAATTCTGGTGTGGCGGCATTCTCATAGCAGCAGACACACACACCTCCAGAGATACACTGAGAGAATAAGCGCTGGTTGAAGAGAGTGATGAGTATAAGTCTAACCCCACACCAGGGGGGAGTAAAGGGCGCTCGACCTCGTTAATGCCTCGTCATCCTTTTATCGTCGCTGTTCTAACCATCAGCCCACCGCCCTCCGTATATATATACTGTTGACGTTCTTTGGCGCACGCGCAGACACTCTCACACACACAACCGAACTCTTGCAACAACAATAACAACAATAACAGAAAACAATACTAACACACACACACACACACACAAAATCCAAGGCTTTCAGAAAGAAGGAAGGAAAGAAAGGATTGAAGCTCAAATGCATGCACACAATCCAAACCTTGTACAACCAAGGGAGATAACAGGCAGAAATAGTACATAACCCCGGCGATTGAAAAAAAAGACTGGAAGAAAGCAATGCAGAAAGACAGGGTGGGGGGGGGGGGGGGGGTAGAAGAAAGAGACACAGAGAGAGAAAGAGAGAGAGGGAGAGAGAGAGAGACAGAAAGACAGAGAGAGACAGAAACAGACAGCAGAGACAGAGACAAAGACAGAGGGAGAGACACAGAGAGATAAAGATCTTACGTAAACATAAGAAAGAAGGAAGAACCCTTGGACACTATGATTATAAAGAAACAGAGAAGGAAGGAAGGTAAGGCTGGAAAAAAGCCATATAGAAACGAAAAAAGAGAAAGAAAGAAGGGCAGAAAAATGACGAACACAATAGAAGCAAAACAAGAAATAACAAGTCGCGTAAGGCGAAATTACAACATTTAGTCAAGCTGTCGAACTAACAGAATGAAACTGAACTCACTGCATTTTTACAGCAAGAGCGTATACTCGTAGCATCGTCAGTCCACCGCTCGATGCACAGGCAGTGAAATTGACAAGAAGAGCGGGATAGTAGTTGCGCTGAGAAGGATAGCACGCTTTTCTTTATCTCTATTCTTTTTAACTTTCTGATCGTGTTTTTAATCCAAACATATCACATCTATATGTTTTTGGAATCAGGAACCCACAAGAAATAAGATGAAATTGTTTTTAAATCGATTTCGGAAATTTTATTTTAATAATAATTTTTATATTTTTAATTTTCAGAGCTTGTTTTTAATCCGAATATAACATATTTATATGTTTTTGGAATCAGAAAATGATGAAGAATAAGATAAACGTAAATTTGGATCGTTTAAAAAAAAATTTTTTTTTTTTACAATTTTCAGATTTTTAATTACCAAAGTCATCAATTGATTTTTAAGCCACCAAGCTGAAATGCAATACCGAAGTCCGGCCTTTGTCGAAGATTGCTTGGCCAAAATTTCAATCAATTTGATTGAAAAATGAGGGTGTGACAGTGCCGCCTCAACTTTTACAAAAAGCCGGATATGACGTCATCAAAGGTATTTATCGAAAAAAATAAAAAAATTTCCGGGGATATCATTCCCAGGAACTCTCATGTCAAATTTCATAAAGATCGGTCCAGTAGTTTGGTCTGAATCGTTCTACACACACACACAGACAGACAGACACACACACACACACACATACACCACAACCCTCGTCTCGATTCCCCCCTCTACGTTAAAACATTTAGTCAAAACTTGACTAAATGTAAAAAGAGAGAGAGAGAGAGAGAGAGAGAGAGAGAGAGAGAGAGAGAGAGAGAGAGAGAGAGAGAGAGAGAGAGAGAGAGAGAGAGAGAGAGAGAGAGAGAGAGAGCGAGCGAGCGAGAGCAACAGACATACAGAGAGACCGACAGAAAAAGATAAACTCACTTCGCCAGGTTATAATATTCCTGTCGACTTCTGGTTGCGCTGTTCACGGCTGTAGTCTTGACATCTTCCAAAATCTTGTCATATTCCGACTTTGGGATTAAACAATATGTTTTATTTTCCTCACGTTGTCTGAAAAGTTCTGTGGTGAACTTCAGTTCAACATCTGCATTGCCTGCCATCCTGTTGGGCTGCCTATCAGCAAAATGAACCAAACGCGGACTGAACTGCAAAGGCTTTTTGGTCTGTCAGACTTGGTAGTTCAGGTGTGAGCTGTTTTTACATGAGTTTTCGTGATCCCAACACCACAAACTTCTAATGATATGATTTTTTTTCACTTTCCTTTCATGTGGCTGGCGTGGCGGGTTGGTGGTAGTGTGTCGGACCCAAAAATTGAAGATGTTCGGTTCAAATCATGATCAAATCTACTTTTTTTTTCTTTTTTCTTCTAACAGTTTTGTTTGTTTGTTTGTTTGTTTGTTTGTTTGTTTGTTTGCTTAACGCCCAGCCGACCACGAAGGGCCATATCAGGGCGGTGCTGCTTTGACATATAACGTGCGCCACACACAAGACAGAAGTCACAGCACAGGCTTCATGTCTCACCCAGTCACATTATTCTGACACAGGACCAACCAGTCCTAGCACTAACCCCATAATGCCAGACGCCAGGCGGAGCAGCCACTAGATTGCCAATTTTAAAGTCTTAGCAGGGACCCATATTTAGAATATATATGTCCCTAATATAGGTCTATGGTCTTAGGTATGACCCGGCCGTGGTTCGAACCCACGACCTCCCGATCATGAGGCGGACGCCTTACCACAACTAGGCCAACCGTGCCGATCTCTTCTAACAGTAAATCTATTAAAATCACAATGTAAAATAAAGAAAACGGACTCCTTTTCTTTTTTTACATTTAGTCAAGTTTTGACTAAATGTTTTAACGTAGAGGGGGGAATCGAGACGAGGGTCGTGGTGTATGTGCGTGTGTGTGTGTGTGTCTGTGTGTGTGTGTGTGTGTAGAGCGATTCAGACTAAACTACTGGACCGATCTTTATGAAATTTGACATGAGAGTTCCTGGGTATGAAATCCCCGAACGCTTTTTTCATTTTTTTGATAAATGTCTTTGATGACGTCATATCCGGCTTTTCGTGAAAGTTGAGGCGGCACTGTCACGCCCTCATTTTTCAACCAAATTGGTTGAAATTTTGGTCGGGTAATGTTCGACAAAGCCCGGACTTCGGTATTGCATTTCAGCGTGGTGGCTTAAAAATTAATTAATGACTTTGGTCATTAAAAATCTGAAAATTGTAAAAAAAATATGTTTTTTTATAAAACGATCCAAATTTACGTTTATCTTATTCTCCATCATTTGCTGATTCCAAAAACATATAAATATGTTATATTCGGATTAAAAACAAGCTCTGAAAATTAAATATATAAAAATTATTATCAAAATTAAATTTTCCAAATCAATTTAAAAACACTTTCATCTTATTCCTTGTCGGTTCCTGATTCCAAAAACATATAGATATGATATGTTTGGATTAAAAACACGCTCAGAAAGTTAAAACGAAGAGAGGTACAGAAAAGCGTGCTATCCTTCCCAGCGCAACTACTACCCCGCTCTTCTTGTCAATTTCACTGCCTATGACGTGAGCGGTGGACTGACGATGCTACGAGTATACGGTCTTGCTGCGTTGCATTGCGTTCAGTTTCATTCTGTGAGTTCGACAGCTACTTGACTAAATGTTGTATTTTCGCCTTACGCGACTTGTTTACATTTAGTCAAGGTTTGACTAACATAGAGGGGGAATCGAGAAGAGGGTCGTGGTGTATGTGTGTGTGTGTGTGTGTGTAGAGCGATTCAGAGTAAACTACTGGACCGATCTTTATGAAATTTTTCATGAGAGTTCCTGGGTATGATATCCCCAGACATTTCTTTCATTTTTTCGATAAATGTCTTTAATGACGTCATATCCGGCATTTTGTAAAAATTGAGGCGGCACTGTCACACCCTCATTTTTCAATCAAATTGATTGAAATTTTGGCCAAGCAATCTTCGACAAAGGCAGGATTTTGGTATTGCATTTCAGCTTGGAGGCTTAAAAATTAATTAATGACTTTGGTCATTAAAATCTGAAAATTGTAATTAAAATTATTTTTTTATAAAACGATCCAAAATTACGTTTATCGTATTTTTCATCATTTTCTGATTCCAAAAACATATAAATATTTATTTATTTATTTATTAAGGAGATTTTTATAGCGCATAACTAAAAGCACTATGCGCTTTACAATATCACCAGGTTTAAGCACACGCAAACATACTCTGATTAAATAGAACTTAGCCTCACAAGACATACTAAGAACACTAAACATTTGAGTTCATACAAAAATACAGAATTAAATTAAATACTGGACAAACGATTAAAATAAACTTAAAGCCTACACCGACTACAATGGACTATTTCAAATACAAAAATTTAGTTAACTATAAAAGGCAGTGCATAAAACTCCATAATCCTAAGAAGGTCGAACAAATAAAAAACATATGTTATATTCGGATTAAAAACAAGCTCTGAAAATTAAAAATATAAAAACTATGATTAAAATTAAATTTCCGAAATCGATTTAAAAACAATTTCATCTTATTTCTTGTCCGTTCCTGATTCCAAAAACATATAGATATGATATGTTTGGATTAAAAACACGTTCAGAGAGTTAAAAAGAATAGAGATATAGAAAAGCGTGCTATCCTCCTCAGCGCAACCGCTACCGCGCTTTTCTGGATTGTTAATTTCACTGCCTTTGCCACGAGCGGTGGACAGACGATGCTACGAGTGTACGGTCTTGCGGAAAAAATGCAATGCGTTCAGTTTCATTCTGTGAGTTCGACTGAGCTTGACTAAATGTTGTATTTTCGCCTTACGCGACTTGTTTAAGGATTTTACAAATTTACTGAAACGTTTTTCACTGTTCAGTTAAATTGTGAAAAAATGGCATGCTCATTTCAGGAAATTCTCACATTTCCTAGAATTTGTAGGAAATTTGTGAAATCCCTGAGTGAAACAGGAAATTCACAAATTTACTAAAATGTTCAGGAATTTCACAAATTTCCTAGTTTGGAGAATTTACTGTAACATATATATGTATGAGAGAGAGAGAGAGAGAGAGAGAGAGAGAGAGAGAGAGAGAGAGAGAGAGAGAGAGAGAGAGCGTGTGTATATATGTATGAGAGAGAAAGAGAGAGAGTAAGAGATAAAGAGAGAGAGAGAGAGAAAGAGAGAGAGAGAGAGCGTGTGTATATATGAATGAGAGAGAGACAGAGAGAGAAAGAGAGAGAGAGAAAGAGAAAGAGACAGAGACAGAGACAGAGATAGAGACAGAGAGAGAGAGACAGAGACAGAGAGACAGACAGACAGAGAAAGAGACACAGAGACAGAGAGAGACAGAGAGGGAGAGAGACAGAGAGAGAGACAGACAGACAGACAGACAGAGAGAGAGAGAGAGAGAGAGAGAGAGAGAGAGAGAGAGAGAGAGAGAGAGCAGAGCTGGTTGGAGGACGATGGGGCATCGCTGACTGAAAGATGCAGAAGTAAGCAATGAAGTTCAGATGATCCCTTTTGTTGTTTCGTCCTCCGCTGACTTTGAAAGGAAGAAGACCACAAAGGAGACTCTTCTTACCAACACCTGATCCTGTTACTGACAGGGATGGTGTTTTGATGATTTTCACGAAGAAAAAAAATGTAAAAAGAGACGAAAGGGAGGGGGGAGGGGAGAGAGAAAAGGGGGGAAAAGCTGAAAATACTGCCTCTGCTGTTGCGACTACCGTTGCCGCTATAACTTAATGATGATTATGACGGCGGCCTCCACGGGGAGGAGAAGAAGGAGGGGGAGATGAAGAAGGACGACAATGAAGACGACGACAACGAAGACGAAGACGGCGACGACGACGACGATGATGATGATGATGATACTGCTGCTGCTGCTGCTGCTGCTGCTGCTGCTGATGATGATGATGATGATGATGATGATGATGATGATGATGATGATGATGACGACGACGAATACACGAGGTTAGTGAACTTTGTGCTAGTGGCAAGTGCCAGTGGGAATAATCAGAATCACACAACTTTCAGATTATTTCAATTAAATTCAATTCAATAAAACTTTAATGTCTGAATGTAAGTCAAACAGACACTTGTCTTTTGACTCGTATGTTCGGTCGTGCTCGTGCAGAGCCTTGCAACGTCAGTCCGCAAGTTGCACCTTCACTAGTTCTTTTAAACATCATCGTTCATCAGTACCACACCAATATTATACCCACAACACTGCTCAGCCAAGCTACGGTCCATGCATGAATGTTTCAAGCAGCAAGGTCCATAAATATGTCCAGAAGGCTGACCAGTTTAAAGCTGACCCATGTCCATCATCTGTCAATACGCTCACTGCATACTGCCTGACCGCAAGAATGTCATCAATATGCCACGTCTCAATCAGCTGTCATGATGTTAAGTTTGCTTGTCTTCATAACTCGAGCCAGTAGCGTTACGAGTTGTGATGTACCCGCGTTATCTTCGTTTGTCTTCTTCTTCTTCTTCTTCTTGTCGATCACTCAGATGGAAACGCCGGTTCTCTGCGCAAATGTTGCCGGGCGCTGTAGGTCGTCCAGACTGCCGTTTGTGTTCTGAACTCACAATGTTGCAGCGGGAGTGGCAGGTTTATGTGTTGACCGGAGCTGGTAACGGTATCGCCGGAATCTCAAACATATCTTGTAAGTCATCCATTGGTGCGTCCAGAATTTTACATGGGATAAGACAGGCTCCCCATAGAGCGCATCCCTGCGTCCTATACGCACTAGAAGCCGAAAACACGTACAAGAAATGCATGGAGGGGGTCCCGGGACGCGCTAAACTTTAAAAGAACGGGTCCCGGGACGCACTAGATTTCCTTTATCGTGCGTACCGTAAATACCAATTGACCACAATATGTTATAAGCACACAGGGACTTTTGGACCCTTGGGACCCTATAAAATTCTGTAGTGGGGGTCCATGGACCCTCTAAAAATTGAAAGTGGGGGTCCCGGGACGCACTAAGAGGGGCGTCCGTGGGGAGCCCTGTAAGAGCATCCTTACACTTGGATACCCAACATTCAACAGCCTGGCTGTTACTATGCATATTAGGAAAGTTTGTAGCTGTTGTTTTTATTTTATTTCTGACACATATGTCTATCCGCTTAATTAATTCAGCACACACACACACACACACACACACACACACACACACACAATACACAGAGAGCAGTCAGATTGTTGATTTCTTGGTATGCGTTCAGCTGAAAGGGTGCTCTTTTCACCAGCCTGGACAGATCAGTGGCGGCGAACATGACCGTGTGAACGCGGGAAGAGCGGTTCCTTTAAAGATCGCGATAATGTATAACTTGATCCAGTATAGTTACGGGTGTACTCCAGGTTGGCCGTATCTCGTTTGGCCGTATCTCGTTTGACCGTATCTCGTTTGACCGTATGCATTCATAGGAACGGACTCGCAGTCTCGTTTGACCGTATTTGCTCCTGTTTGGTTGTTTTTCATTTGTGCACACACACACACACACACACACACACACACACACACACACTCTCACTCACACACTCATACACACTCACACACACACACACACACACACACACACACACAGTTACGAGTTGTGATGCACCCGCGTTCGTTATCATGGTTTGTGTTCTGAACACACAGCGTGGCAGTGGGAGTGGCAGGTTTATGTGTTGACCCATACTGGTGATGGTATCACTGGAATCTCAACCGCCAGGTATGGATTGTTTGCTGGCCAGCCCCTCTAGCTCTACAACACCTGCAGTATTCCATGACACATGTTCTCTTATAAATAAGGGATGCAAATGTATCTTTAATCAAACACATTTTCCTCGTGTTTCGTTCTTGTTTTCTCTTTCAGGGATGTTGACCGGTTGACGATTTATTTTCTAGCATTTTCACCGGTAAAATACCGGACATTTCCAGTTAAGATGAACACTGGAGGAGGTAGGGGGGGAGGGGGGGTGACGTCTAACGAACTTGAACAAGCTTATCAGGAATAATTACCCTTTCCGCTCGTATGTTGCAGACAGGTGTTTTATTCAAGCAGTTCCTTAATTCTCTCTCAAGAGAGAGGATCACTTTCTGATCACTCACTGAGTTTCTGTCAGAAACTCAGCCCATGCATCGCTGTCTTTGACAACCGCGAACACCTCCAGCCCTTCCCACTGCGAAGGTCAAACGGAAACGTCAGCTTTATACAACGGAACAAACTGTCGTGAAACAGGCGTCAAAGGCAACCCCGAGGAGAGGACCCATTGTGAGCAACACCTGACCAAAATAACACCCCATTGACTTTCTTCTCCATTAGCCCCCATTTTGTCTCCCTTTTGCTCTGTTTTCAGTCGTCGCCCCGCAGTGCTGTCCCTTGACCATTGTCTCCCTTGTCAAGTCCCGGGGTTTGTGGGATTTGACAGAATTGTCCGGCCAATTTGCAGACCGCGGCTCCGCAGCAAAAGAAACCACAGTCCGAAAGTGAATGGACATTTTGGAGAAAGCAAAGCACATTTGTATGGAGCCGTCCGCGTTGCAGAGTTATCTGTCTTCGTTTGGTGGAAACTCTATTTTGTTGACCTGTAAAGATAGCCACACCCTATGCTTTAAACATTCAACATTCTAGGTAAGTATATAGTAAAATAGATACAAAACAAATGTATACAAAAAAAATTAAAAAGTGATGTAGGCTTTTATGTCACTTTTTCGAAGACACTATAACATGCGTGAGACATTAGCTGATGGAGACACGCCGCTCGCTAGTGATTGGCCTAAATTGTAACGTGGGATTGTTTGCCTCAGTGTTTACAAGAGAAATAACTCTTCCACAACCAATACAAACCCGAGCATTGTCTATTATAATCAATGTCAACATTATTTTTTTCTAAGAATCTTCAGGTGAATAAAGGCTTAAACTGTGCATAGTTTTCACTTCCTGTTGCACAGAATAAAAGGAGAAATCAACAACAACAAAAGCGATTAAATAAAACATTAACGCTTCTTTTCATGAAGTGACGTCACGGATTATGATGAATACTCGCGCGAGAGGTCAAAGAAGAGTTATTGCCATGAATTAACCACCCGTCACGCATTCACTTCCAAGCTGCAACGCGCAATAAAATCGTGAATAGTTTTCTGCTCACGTGTGACAAAATGAAACAAAAATGGAGTGATTGCGTCACAAAGCGGCGGTAATACACCTCATATATCACACCTTTATGCAGTTGGACATGTTTACAGGTGAGCGCCATGTGCCGCATAATAGAGCACGGGGGGTTTCTTGTCTTCTGTCCCGCATTTGACAATCATCCGGTGTAGGGGTCCAGTGTGACACCCCTTTTCCCATTCACCTGGATGAACTGATATTAGCCCAAGGAATAGATCAGAACCAACGCAAAACAGAACATCAGATTCAATCGTCATAAATCAGTGAGTCACTTTCAGCATTAACCTGTTTACCCTCAGCTTGACTGACCTGTGAACAATTCAGAAGGGTAAGAACATCTTTCCACGTGAACACACACCACAATTTAACGGGCTGGGTATTTTTCTGTGCACAGTAAGATTTGTTTCCTTTTTAGCTGAATTCTTCTTCTTCTTCATCTGCGTGTATGGGCTGAAACTCCCACATACACTCGTGGGTTTTTTTTGCACGAAGTGTGATTTTAAGTGTATGACCGTTTTTACCCCGCCATTTAGGCAGCCATACACCGCTTTCGGGGGAAGTAATGGTACAGGTTAACACTGGTGCCAGTTAGGTAATACTTTGAGGACACACAAAATATCCCACTCTGCAAAATGAAGCAGCCAGTGTGCTGATTCCCCCGCGGGTTAGGGGGAAGCATTTACCCGATGCTCCCCAGCATGTCTAAGAGGCGACTAACGGATTCTGTTTCTCCTTTTACCCTTGTTAAGTGTTTCTTGTATAGAATATAGTCAATGTTTGTAAAGATTTTAGTCAAGCAGTATGTAAGAAATGTTAAGACCTTTGTACTGGAAACTTGCATTCTCCCAGTAAGGTAATATATTGTACTACGTTGCAAGCCCCTGGAGCAAATTCTTGATTAGTGCTTTTGTGAACAAGAAACAATTAACAAGTGGCTCTATCCCATCTCCCCCCTTTCCCCGTCGCGATATAACCTTCGTGGTTGAAAACGACGTTAAACACCAAATAAAGAAAGAAAAATGTGATGATTTTGGTGAATCTGGCCAATCCGAGTTTTAGAGCCCACCTCACCCAGTCCGCGCTGGACCTTTAACAATACAGTAGGCCCAACAAGTCACTTCTTCTTCTTCTGCGTTCGATGTTATCATCGTGGAAGCGTAGACAGCCGATTTTCTCCCCACGCCAAGTTGGCTGCTGTCTTCCGTCTTCGGTGGTTGAGGTTCTTACTCAGGGTTGCCTCCTCCCCAAGAGTAGTTGCCTTGCTGGGCTGTCGAGTCCACTCTACCCGGGTTTGTTGTCGAAGTTTTCCTTCTCGTAGCCTTTGCCTTTCCCAATGCGCACACAAGGCAGTGCGGGTTTTGAAATCGGAGTTGTCCTTCTCCTAGATGAGCGACCATCCAAGGTTGACGAGCCCCATCTGCACGAAGCAGCTGGTTTTAAGGCGCCAGGGACCCGCCTGCATCCCTTCTCCTGTTAGTCGAAGACACGGCCCGCCACGTGAAGGCCAGGAGCTGGATTTGACTGTCAGAGGTGTTTGGAGACACGAAGCCATATGGAGCATTTCTTGGGAAGTAGGCGCTTATCTCTACTTCCACCCCGGCATAACAGTCCTTGGGCCCCCTAACAAGTCACTACCTCGCAAGGCTCAGAAGCTCTAAATGGAACCGAGCTATACGGGGTCGGCCTCATACGTTAAACTTCTTTTCCACTTCTCTCCCCTGTCATTTATGTCCGTTCCTAGAGTTCCTTCCCTTTTTTGTGTTTCCCCTCCATTTTCTTTTCAAACCTTGTTCGTTCCGTGTTGCGTCTGCTTTTTGTCGCCTTTTGTGTTTTTTCCCCTTGATGAAGCTTTCATAAGCCAAAATTCGTACCGTCTTGTGCTGTTCTTGTATCGGTGAGTACAGATATCTTCTGTTTTTTAACTCTTTTCGATTCTTTTCATTGTGTACTTCAATATTTTATCGTTGACAAAATCGGGTCGCTTTCTCTAAGTGGAAAGCTAACAGCAACAAGAGTCGCGCGACCCAGGTGTGTACGTGTTTAGCTTTAATCAGCCATTTCTGGCAGAATGACTCAGGTCTTTTACGTGCCACGGGGTTGACACATGGCTGGAACATGGATACCGTCCCAGAGTCACCGCCATTAAGAAACCCGTGTCCAACCCGAACTGGATTCGAACCGGTGACCCGAGTCCAGCGCTCTACCGACTGAGCTATACCAGACCCCACGTTTGAAAAAAGTGGAGCAAAACTTGGCTGGTACACCGACAAAACGATTGTCTCGACCTGTTGCACGTGCCAGTGAGCAGGCTTCCTTGAGGACAAGAAGAGCAGTAGCAGTTCATGACGGCTGGATACACTTATTCTTCGCCCCCATTCTCCTGTTAAAGCCGCGCGGCTTTTGATCGTCCGTTCATGAACTTTGACGTGATTACTCTGTCATCTGTCGAGCGAGGAACAACCAGAATGTGAATGTATGATGTGTATGTCCCCGATGTGATGTGAGCGTAAGAGGGATGTGATTTGTCTGTCTCCGGGCTTCTGATGCTGCTGAAGGAATCAGATTCAGGTTCCTTCTGTTCCGTTAATTAGTAGCGGTTATGTTCAGATCGTGATGCTCGCTCATCAATTTCTTATTTACTCCTGAGGTTATAGCATCAAATCATGCTATTGAGAGGTAAGGTACTAAAAACATTTGCGGACGGGAAAAAAAAACATGAAAAGGGTGAGAAATAAGCATGAAGTCAAAGAATACATGTGTTACAGACGGTCGCTCATCAAGTCCTTATGTATTACCAAGGTTAACATCCAATGCTGCCATTGAGAAGTAGAAACATTATTGATGTTCTTATTTACTTTCAAGGTTAACATCAAATGATGCCATTGAGATGTATGAACATGTGCAGACGGAAAATTACAAGAAGGTAGAAAAATCATTAGAAAAGACAGAAGAGCACAAAAATATGGATAAAAGCAGAACGGTGAGTGTCATTATCAGAAAGTATTAAGAGATATAAAGAAAGAGAGAAGAAATCAAAAGAGAAAAAAAGAACAAAGTAAAGAAAACAACAATACAAACAAAAAGAAGAAAGGAGGGACAGAACAATACCACCAGAAAGAAGAAAGAAGGGAACAAAACAATGCGACCAGAAAGAAGAAAGAAGGGGACAAAACAATACGACCAGAAAGAAGAAAGAAGGGGACAAAACAATGCGACCAGAAAGAAGAAAGAAGGGGACAAAACAATACGACCAGAAAGAAGAAAGAAGGGGACAAAACAATACGACCAGAAAGAAGAAAGAAGGGGACAAAACAATGCGACCAGAAAGAAGAAAGAAGGGGACAGAGCAATACGACCAGAAAGAAGAAAGAAGGGGACAAAACAATACGACCAGAAAGAAGAAAGAAGGGGACAAAACAATGCGACCAGAAAGAAGAAAGAAGGGGACAAAACAATACGACCAGAGAGAAGAAAGAAGGGGACAAAACAATACGACCAGAAAGAAGAAAGAAGGGGACAAAACAATACGACCAGAAAGAAGAAAGAAGGGGACAGAACAATACGACCAGAAAGAAGAAAGAAGGGGACAAAACAATACGACCAGAAAGAAGAAAGAAGGGGACAAAACAATACGACCAGAAAGAAGAAAGAAGGGGACAGAACAATACGACCAGAAAGAAGAAAGAAGGGGACAGAACAATACGACCAGAAAGAAGAAAGAAGGGGACAAAACAATACGACCAGAAAGAAGAAAGAAGGGGACAGAACAATACGACCAGAAAGAAGAAAGAAGGGGACAGAACAATACGACCAGAAAGAAGAAAGAAGGGGACAGAACAATACGACCAGAAAGAAGAAAGAAGGGGACAGAACAATACGACCAGAAAGAAGAAAGAAGGGGACAGAACAATACGACCAGAAAGAAGAAAGAAGGGGACAGAACAATACGACCAGAAAGAAGAAAGAAGGGGACAGAACAATACGACCAGAAAGAAGAAAGAAGGGGACAAAACAATGCGACCAGAAAGAAGAAAGAAGGGGACAAAACAATACGACCAGAAAGAAGAAAGAAGGGGACAGAACAATACGACCAGAAAGAAGAAAGAAGGGGACAAAACAATGCGACCAGAAAGAAGAAAGAAGGGGACAGAACAATGCCTCAAAGGATTTCATCCCCCAGTGCGTCTTGATAGGCCAGATGGATATGGAGGGGTAGCTGTTTATGTGAAAAACGATTTTATTTGCAAACCAAGGCCTGATTTGTTAATTCCAGGCCTTGAAGCAGTCTGGGTAGAAACTAAATTATTGCAAGAAACTGTGCTGGTTGGTTCATTTTACCGACCACCAGACTCTCGGATTGATTATTGGCACTTGGTTGACGAATCTGTAAAGCAAGTAATGAGAACACCACATAAATTTCTAATTCTTGGAGACTTTAACGAAGATTTTTTGAATAATCCATCTCCCCACTTTCTTAATTTAATACAAAAAAACAATCTGCACCAGCTCGTTACTGAACCCACACGTATTACAGAAACTAAATCCTCATGCATCGATCTGATCCTGACCACGAGTATAAACTTAATCAGTGAAGTTGTAGTGTTACCCCCCATTTGTAGTGACCATTCTGTGCCATGTGTAAAATTAACGTCACAGAGATTAAAAAAAGGTCAGTTCAAAAGGACTATATATAATTATGCCAAGTTAGATGTTGATACATTTTTGTTTGAATTGAACAAAATTGATCTTTTGAACACAGTTTTAAATGCGTCCATTGACGAAGCTGCTGCCTTGTTTTCTGAACATTTATTCCGTGTTGCAAAAACATGTATGCCTGTTAAGATAATAACAGTACGTGAAGATGATGCCCCATGGATGACTGAACATATTTTACAATTACGAAACGCAAAAAATTGTATACATCAAGTTGCTAAGCGCTTAAATACACCTGAGCAGTGGGCATTATTCCGCCTGACTAGAAATCAGTATACAGATGAAATTCGTAAAAGAAAAAGAGATTATTTTCTAGAACTTGATGAGAGGATAAATTGTAAACAGAACTTCGGAAGCAAAAATTGGTGGCAACTTGTTAATTCCTTCTTGAAGAAAAAAGGTGTTGCATGTAACGAAATTCCACCGCTAGAAGATAATGGAAAAATTATTGATAACATTTGTGAAAAAACGATTTTGTTTAATAATTATTTTGAAAGCCAGTCTAAAGTTGAAAATCCAGACGATCCCCTGCCCGAGGCAAATTGGTGTAATACATCTTTATCGACTTTTGAATTAACAGAAGCTGAAGTTGTCCAAGTGTTAAGGAATTTAAATTTATCCAAGGCCGTGGGCCCTGACGGAATACATAATAAATTGCTTGTAGATGGATTACCTGTTATCGTTCCACCGCTTACAGTTCTCTTTAACAGATCCTTGTCTGAGGGTGTTTTTCCAGTTGTCTGGAAAACTGCTCACATTACGCCCATTTTTAAGAAAGGCGATAGGAGTGCTTGTTCCAACTACCGTCCAATCTCTTTGCTGAGTTGTATTGGGAAGGTGCTTGAAAAATGTATACAAATCCGTGTGTTTGGTTATTTGAAAAATTATGATTTGATTACACACTGCCAATCTGGTTTTATTGCTGGTGATTCGACTGTTTATCAACTATTGAGTATATATGATGATTTTTGTGTTGCACTTGATAAAAACATTATGTCACAGGCAATATTTTTTGATGTATCCAAAGCTTTTGATAAAGTCTGGCATCGCGGTCTGCTCCACAAGCTTGAGGCGATAGGTATAAGAGGTCCCTTGCTCGTTTGGTTTGAACATTACTTGAGCGATCGCAGACAAGCAGTAGTACTGAAAGGAACCAAATCAAGTTATGCTACCCCTTCTGCTGGTGTCCCTCAGGGTTCTGTCTTAGGACCTCTTTTATTTCTCATTTATATTAACGATATTGGTGTTGGTCTTGAATCAGTGTTGAAACTCTTTGCAGACGATACGAGTATGTATTTAAGTTTAGATAACGATGATGTACGAGCAGAGATTTTGAATTCTGATTTGGATAAAATTCGCACATGGGCTTCTAAATGGAAAGTCACTTTTAATTGTCAAAAGACAGAATTGTTGGACATTTGTAGGCAACAAAATGTTTTACTTCCACCATTGTATTTCGAAGATGCACACTTAGTTGATGTTGAAAATCACAAGCACCTTGGCGTCATTCTACAAGGTAATTGTAAATGGGATTCCCACATAAAAAGTCTAATTGCTAAATGTAGAAAGTCAATTGCGTGTTTTGGTTTATTCAAGCATCGTTTAAACAGAAAATCACTTGAAGTTATATACAAATCCTTTATGTTACCATTGTTTGATTATGCGGACGTTATCTGGGATAACTGTACACAGTGTTTGGCAGACGAGTTGGAGACATTGCATCTCGATGCAATCCGAATCATTGTAGGTGCAGTACGTGGCACAAGCCACCAAAAACTGTATAACGAATCGGGTTTTGTGCCCCTGAAAGAAAGGCGACGTCGTCATAAACTTTTGCTGTATTATAAAATTGTAAATCGTTTAACCCCAGAATATTTATATTCCAAACTGCCGGTCCTGGTTTCCGATGTAAATCCTTACCACAGACGACGCCCTCTTGAACGTAAGTTTCCATTGTGCAGAAGTGAGTTATATAAATCTTCATTTTTTCCTTCAACGACAGCTTTGTGGAATAATCTTCCAGAAAATATACAACAAACGCAGTCAGTTGGTGAATTTAAAAGGTATTTGACCTATGGAGATGTTGTTGTTCCACAGTATTATTATTTAGGCAACCGCCAGGGACAGGTACTTCACAGCAGGTTGAGATTAAACATGAGCGATTTGCAACAAGACTTAGTTAACCGACACCTCTCTGATAATTTAGAATGTACGTGTGGAGCATGCCCGGAAGATTCTGAACATTTCTTGTTACACTGTCCAAAATTTAAAGAACATAGAACCATTTTATTCAATAGTCTGCCAACACACGTTCTGGACTGCAAAACACTCTTGTTTGGAAATACTGATTTAACTATATCTTTGAACACGAAAATATTCTCTGTTGTACAAGACTATGTTATGTTAACTAATCGCTTCGGCTGATATTATATTAACTGTGCAATTGATGTAGCCAGGCATTCTCTCCCTCCCTCTCTCTCTCTCTCCCTCTCCCTCTCTCTCTCTCTCTCTCTCTCTCTCTCTCTCTCTCTCTCTCTCTCTCTCTCTCTTTACCCTAGTTGTATAAAATATAATTAAAGATTATCAAGATAAGTGTTGAAGCTATCACTTGTTCGCCATGTTTTGCTATCTGAATGTGTATTGATTATAAGTTCAAGAACGTGTCCATAAGCAATCTGCTTGTTAACGTTCTCAATGTTGTTATTGTTTGAAACGTGTGAATGAGAATTTGAATAAACACGCTTAAACCAAGAAAGAAGGGGACAGAACAATACGACCAGAAAGAAGAAAGAAGGGGACAAAACAATACGACCAGAGAGAAGAAAGAAGGGGACAAAACAATGCGACCAGAAAGAAGAAAGAAGGGGACAAAACAATACGACCAGAAAGAAGAAAGAAGGGGACAAAACAATACGACCAGAAAGAAGAAAGGAGGGGACAAAACAATACGACCAGAAAGAAGAAAGAAGGGGACAGAACAATACGACCAGAAAGAAGAAAGAAGGGGACAAAACAATGCGACCAGAAAGAAGAAAGAAGGGGACAGAACAATACGACCAGAAAGAAGAAAGAAGGGGACAAAACAATACGACCAGAAAGAAGAAAGAAGGGGACAAAACAATGCGACCAGAAAGAAGAAAGAAGGGGACAAAACAATACGACCAGAAAGAAGAAAGAAGGGGACAAAACAATGCGACCAGAAAGAAGAAAGAAGGGGACAGAACAATACGACCAGAAAGAAGAAAGAAGGGGACAAAACAATGCGACCAGAAAGAAGAAGGAAGGGGACAGAACAATACGACCAGAAAGAAGAAAGAAGGGGACAAAACAATACGACCAGAAAGAAGAAAGAAGGGGACAAAACAATGCGACCAGAAAGAAGAAAGAAGGGGACAGAACAATACGACCAGAAAGAAGAAAGAAGGGGACAAAACAATGCGACCAGAAAGAAGAAAGAAGGGGACAGAACAATACGACCAGAAAGAAGAAAGAAGGGGACAGAACAATACGACCAGAAAGAAGAAAGAAGGGGACAAAACAATGCGACCAGAAAGAAGAAAGAAGGGGACAGAACAATACGACCAGAAAGAAGAAAGAAGGGGACAAAACAATACGACCAGAGAGAAGAAAGAAGGGGACAAAACAATGCGACCAGAAAGAAGAAAGAAGGGGACAGAACAATACGACCAGAAAGAAGAAAGAAGGGGACAAAACAATACGACCAGAAAGAAGAAAGAAGGGGACAAAACAATGCGACCAGAAAGAAGAAAGAAGGGGACAGAACAATACGACCAGAAAGAAGAAAGAAGGGGACAAAACAATGCGACCAGAAAGAAGAAAGAAGGGGACAGAACAATACGACCAGAAAGAAGAAAGAAGGGGACAGAACAATACGACCAGAAAGAAGAAAGAAGGGGACAAAACAATGCGACCAGAAAGAAGAAAGAAGGGGACAGAACAATACGACCAGAAAGAAGAAAGAAGGGGACAAAACAATACGACCAGAGAGAAGAAAGAAGGGGACAAAACAATACGACCAGAAAGAAGAAAGAAGGGGACAGAACAATACGACCAGAAAAAAGAAAGAAGGGGACAAAACAATACGACCAGAAAGAAGAAAGAAGGGGACAAAACAATACGACCAGAAAGAAGAAAGAAGGGGACAGAACAATACGACCAGAAAGAAGAAAGAAGGGGACAGAGCAATACGACCAGAAAGAAGAAAGAAGGGGACAAAACAATACGACCAGAAAGAAGAAAGAAGGGGACAGAACAATACGACCAGAAAGAAGAAAGAAGGGGACAGAACAATACGACCAGAAAGAAGAAAGAAGGGGACAAAACAATGCGACCAGAAAGAAGAAAGAAGGGGACAAAACAATACGACCAGAAAGAAGAAAGAAGGGGACAGAACAATACGACCAGAAAGAAGAAAGAAGGGGACAAAACAATGCGACCAGAAAGAAGAAAGAAGGGGACAGAACAATACGACCAGAAAGAAGAAAGAAGGGGACAAAACAATGCGACCAGAAAGAAGAAAGAAGGGGACAAAACAATACGACCAGAAAGAAGAAAGGAGGGACAGAACAATACGACCAGAAAGAAGAAAGGAGGGACAGAACAATACGAGCAGAAAGAAGAAAGAAGGGGACAGAACAATACGACCAGAAAGAAGAAAGAAGGGGACAAAACAATACGACCAGAAAGAAGAAAGAAGGGGACAGAACAATACGACCAGAGAGAAGAAAGAAGGGGACAAAACAATGCGACCAGAAAGAAGAAAGAAGGGGACAAAACAATACGACCAGAAAGAAGAAAGAAGGGGACAGAACAATACGACCAGAAAGAAGAAAGAAGGGGACAAAACAATACGACCAGAAAGAAGAAAGAAGGGGACAAAACAATACGACCAGAAAGAAGAAAGAAGGGGACAAAACAATACGACCAGAAAGAAGAAAGAAGGGGACAAAACAATACGACCAGAAAGAAGAAAGAAGGGGACAGAACAATACGACCAGAAAGAAGAAAGAAGGGGACAGAACAATGCGACCAGAAAGAAGAAAGAAGGGGACAGAACAATACGACCAGAAAGAAGAAAGAAGGGGACAGAACAATACGACCAGAAAGAAGAAAGAAGGGGACAGAACAATACGACCAGAAAGAAGAAAGAAGGGGACAGAACAATACGACCAGAAAGAAGAAAGAAGGGGACAAAACAATACGACCAGAAAGAAGGGGACAGAACAATACGACCAGAAAAAAGAAAGAAGGGGACAGAACAATACGAACAGAAAGAAGAAAGAAGGGGTCAAAACAATACGACCAGAAAGAAGGGGACAAAACAATACGACCAGAAAGAAGAAAGAAGGGGTCAAAACAATACGACCAGAAAGAAGGGGACAAAACAATACGACCAGAAAGAAGAAAGAAGGGGACAGAACAATACGACCAGAAAGAAGAAAGAAGGGGACAGAACAATGCGACCAGAAAGAAGAAAGAAGGGGACAAAACAATACGACCAGAAAGAAGAAAGAAAAGGACAAAACAATACGACCAGAGAGAAGAAAGAAGGGGACAAAACAATGCGACCAGAAAGAAGAAAGAAGGGGACAAAACAATACGACCAGAAAGAAGAAAGAAGGGGACAGAACAATACGACCAGAAAGAAGAAAGAAGGGGACAAAACAATACGACCAGAAAGAAGAAAGGAGGGACAGAACAATACGACCAGAAAGAAGAAAGAAGGGGACAGAACAATGCGACCAGAAAGAAGAAAGAAGGGGACAGAACAATGCGACCAGAAAGAAGAAAGAAGGGGACAGAACAATACGACCAGAAAGAAGAAAGAAAGGGACAGAACAATACGACCAGAAAGAAGAAAGGAGGGACAGAACAATACGACCAGAAAGAAGAAAGAAGGGGACAGAACAATACGACCAGAAAGAAGAAAGAAGGGGACAGAACAATACGACCAGAAAGAAGAAAGAAGGGGACAGAACAATACGACCAGAAAGAAGAAAGAAGGGGACAGAACAATACGACCAGAAAGAAGAAAGAAGGGGACAGAACAATACGACCAGAAAGAAGAAAGAAGGGGACAGAACAATACGACCAGAAAGAAGAAAGAAGGGGACAAAACAATACGACCAGAAAGAAGGGGACAGAACAATACGACCAGAAAAAAGAAAGAAAGGGACATAACAATGGAAACAGAAAGAAGCAGGAAAGAGACATGACAAAACCAAGAAAAATAACAAAGGGAGATTATAATCGACACCGAAAAGCACTGCAAGTAATACAGAACAAAAGATCCTGCACAGCTTCGATACAAAACTCGTTAAAAACATCTTTAAAAACACGAATCTTTTCTCTTTATTTTTTAAACATAATCAGCTGAGAAATTGAAAGAGATTAAAAAATAACCCATCAGCAATAAAAGTATATTTTCGGCAATAAAAAAAATAAGCCTATCCCCAAACAATTCTCAAAAGCAACGTTGATTTGTTCATTCGTTGATTTTATCACGGACCAACGGCCGTCGGTGTTATGGTAATGAATATAATGATTATTCTATTGTTCGTCGATATGCAAATCGGCTATAGATTAGCCTTAATTACTTAATTATAAAGGAGTGTTCACCATTAACGTTAAGGTATATTTCTGATTCTTTCATTTATTTATTTTTTTCTTCCTTCTTTTCTTCTGTCTGATATATCAACTTTGGCACGCGGGTTTGTTTTATTTTCAGGCAAGGTTTATCACATGCAAGCATAAGTATATGAATAAATCATTGAATAAATGCATACAAAAAAATATTAAAAAACAAAAATGATACAACAAATGAATGAATGAATGAACGAATAAATAAAAGAATAAAATAATGAATGAATTAATTTTCTTTTCTCCCATCCGACCCACCAGCCCAATCATCAGAAGCTTTTGCTTTACAATCCGTCCTGCAATTTTACTCAGGGAATTTGTGTTGAATATCAAGCTTAGAATAAATAAATAAATATATAACAAACTAACTAACTAACTAAATAAATAAATCAATCAACCAATCAATCAATCAATTAATAAATAATACATGAAAAATAAATAGATAAATAAATGAATAAATAAATAAATAACAAAAACTCATCTCCCAGAGAGGTTCTTGCTTCTTTAAAACTAATTAAAGATCCTTTCTGCACTTAGTATGATGACCATTGATATAAAGTCTATCAGGTAAGGCAACAGATGATACACGATGCGCGCGATGGGGAGGACAATTAAAACTGATTTGATGAGGATGATTTCCTGACAGAGGAGAATCATTAACACGCTACGCCTGATTGGCCACGATCGAAGAATAGGTTCATTAGCGATGTTAATTATGATGCTAATCAGAGCGATCTTAACGACATTTGTTTTTGATCGTAGTCCATCAAAATCTGCCGGGTTACGACCGCAACGTTTAACAGTCGTCTCATGATCCGATGTGTCTTAATTATTCTCCATCGATCAGTACAGTTCAAAATCTTGGTTGGTCGTTGTGTTTGATATGACTGGTATAAAACTATCATTAGACTTTGAAATCTTGGTTAGTATATTTGTTTTTGATACGACTGGTAATCGCTCATTAAATTCTGAAATCAAATAATGATTCTCTACGCCCTCAGTCACAGGCCCTTTAATCTATATATACGTTCATTAGGGACGGTTACTCGTGACTTGTTAAAACCAGAGATTTTACAAAGCTTATCTGGTTTAATATGACTGCATGCCGATGTTGTTTAGTAAAGTCTGTATGCAGAGGTTGTGGCACGTAACTTCTGTTATCATACAAAAAGTATGCACTAAAGCTAAAGCTAACAGAGAGAATAAAATGTAAAGAAACAATTAAAAACTGCAATAATGAACAGAGATAGCAAACAAAACATGAAAATATAACGAGCCCTTTCTCATACTGTACATGGTGAAACACCGAATCAGCAAATAAAAAACAATCGTCCTGGTTACGGGGACAACTATTCTCCAAGACATCTCGGTGGAACGGTGAATTATGACTATTTTGGTTACAGTTCATTATGTTAAAATGGCGAATACGGGGATTAATTTCCTCGGCAAATTTTGCCAAATTTCCATTAAAGTTTGGGCCATTTTTGAAAGTTGTGGGTACTCCATGGAGTCATCTTTCTCACCTCGCCAAAGAAAATTAAGAATACTGCTCAAAAGACAACAACATTAATTATTCTGTGATTTAAAATAAGTATTGTTTTTTTTCAAACTGCCAACGCCAAATGACATCCCTGCGAAGAGCATGCATGCGTGATAGAATTCCCCCCACACCCGTGCCCCCACCCCCACTTCCCAACTTTGCCTATCCACAAACTCAGTTATTCTAGCCTGTTCCTTCCCTTCCGTGCGCAATCATCTAGCTACCATTTACGATTTCCTTGCTCTTACTTGCTTTTCAAAGAATTCTGCGCAGTAAATTCCAGCCGTTTAAACTACGGTTTGCGCTGAGCAAATCGACGGCTGACATCAGTGTCCATTGGAGAGAAAACTCCATGGAATGAAAACGCAGAGACTAGCTAAAGCGTCCAGAATCATCGCCCACAGTTCTGCAACTTTCCAATTATTTAAAACTAACCGGTCACGAGCAGCACACTATAGGGAATCGTCCATAGCCCATGTAGCTTGTCGGCACTAACGTCTGGATTTGAAATGTACCTGCATTGGGAGATTGCAGACACGATCGTTTCATCCTCTCTTCCTTCACCCTTATACCTCTTCCTCCTGCTTCACCCCCTCCTCTTCCTCCTCCCAGCTCAAGCCCCCCCCCCCCCCCCCCCCACCCCCCCGTCAGTGTCAAAACCGGGCTCTTGTCAGCCCCTGTGATTGTGATTCGCTTCTCATTTCCATAAAACATTCTATTTATTACGTGCTTTTTCACTCTCATGAAACTAAAGACAGCGTTGCTGTGTGCGGGCCCTGAGCGCTGAGCCGCCGCGGCTTGTTTTTTACGATGGCGCAACTTACGCGTCTCAGTTTTGGAAGCCATTGGTTCTTTGACAGCAGAGAAGGGAGGACGATTGGGCGGTGGACAAAAGCTTTCCTCTCGTCCGATATTCCCGCTCACGTTCGCCAGAGAAAGGTGAGGGGTGTTAATGGGCGATTTTGGTTAGTAAACAGGGTGCTCGATGGCCTCCCAGTCTCGGGCCTCGTTCTAATGGCCATCACGCTCGCTCAAAAGGCTCCCCAGTCTTCGCTCGTTAAAGCTTCTAGACAGGAGGAATAAGCGACGACTCAACACTGCACAGACCGTTCTCTCTCTCCTCTCTTTCCTCTCTTTTTGCACACACACACTCGGGCTGATATTTATGTGAGCGGTGCATGATAATCGGGCCCCCTTTGGATCAACACTTCACGTGTATCAATCGCTGGATAGAGTGATTTATAGTCTGCATTCCACGGCTTGCCTCCCTTGTCACCCTGGATAAAGGACGGGAAGGGGGGGGGGGGGGAGAGAGAGGGGTAAAGACGGGGCTTGCAGATAAGCCGGGCCCGTCCCCATTCAAAACGATACTGATAAATATCGAGCCTCTGAATAACGTTACAATGAACTTGTGAGCGGCG
This sequence comes from Littorina saxatilis, assembly GCF_037325665.1. NCBI lineage: Eukaryota > Metazoa > Mollusca > Gastropoda > Littorinimorpha > Littorinidae > Littorina > Littorina saxatilis. Next base: position 81,494,159 of record NC_090256.1, on the reverse strand, counting down.
GCCTGACAGTAAATTTGTCCGCCTTAGAAAGGCATCAAATTCTGCTCCAATGCCTGGACAGAAAAGGCTTAATATGGGCCCCCTACAATCAAACACCTGTTGGCTCTCACAGTGCCAAGCCCTCTCCCCAGGTTCTGTCACAATAGTACTATGGGTATATGTCAGACCTTTTTTTCCGGTCTCACAACACTCAAGAATGTGTGTACTGAAGTATGTCTGCGGGGAATAAAAAGAGTTGCTGGTAAAGGTATACTGGCAGTTTACCACGAAAGTACTCTCTTCAATGGCTTTGTTTCGGGAAATCTACACAGCCAATTTAGCATCATTTTGAAACGAAGCGAAGATTACTCAACCGCGCTGGTCAACAAATGAGCGCAAAACGCTCCGCGCTTCCATAAAACACTTCAATTATGGAACAAAACAAAAAGACTAGTTTAGTTTGCAATTGTCTTGCCACTGGTATTGTGTGACAGCGATACTTCCCTGGTTCTTTTTATTGGACAGAACCTCTAGCTTTGCCTCTGAGCCTTTCCGTTTCCGATCTCCGACAAAATCGTTTCATAGCCTGAGAATACTACTACATACGTTATGTGATAGTTGGGTAATATATTAAAGGTCTTGTCAGCACGATGATATTCTTAATTTTGTTCTGGGGTTGTGAGTCCCAAAACGCAGGGTAAATTCACAGAAGTTCCCAACAGAAAATGCATAAAAGAGACAGAGTACAAGGGCTGACTTTAGACAGGGTCAGCACATCCCCTTTCCCCATGTAGTGTATTTCCAAACATTGGTTTGTGATGACATAAATTAGACCCTATGTTAATAAAGTAATTGTTTAGTGAGTGTTATTGGCTGAGGGGCCACCAGGGCAAGACTCTTTTTTTCTCTCTCTCTCCGACCCCAACCCAATTCCATTATCTACACGGACGGATACTGAGACACTGTAAGAGAGAGAGAGAAGTCTGAAGTCTGAAGTCTGAATGTTTTAATGAGTAGGCCTTGGGCCCTTTTCATGGAGATGAGCACATCTCAAGCACCAGCATACAAATGCACATAGTAAACAAAAACAAGAACATCCTACTCATTATATATAATCCTATTCCAATAATTCCGGTGTGCTTTTCACACACTTGCGCGGACATGGGTGTTGTGTTTGCGTGTGGTCAAATAAATGGTGTGTGTCTGTGAGTGTATGTTTACGAGCGCGTGTATGCTTTGTAAGGGAGTATCGCCCTGTTTCGTTTACGGATTACGGATTACGAATGGAAAGCGCCTTCATGACAAATGTAGAAAAACGTAGCAATAGCGGCTTACTAGTGTTTGAAAACAGCATGGTTAATTTAAACAATGATGGGATTCTAGTGTATTTTCGTGGAATATAATATTCTCTTAACTCAGCATATTTAGGGCATACTAAAACAAAGT
>NC_090256.1:81485234-81490234 GCF_037325665.1 Littorina saxatilis | reverse complement strand
CGAAGCAGAAAATTGATGGCCTTCAAATGACCATTTGCTGTAGAAGGGTTTCAAGGGAATCAGAAACCAGGGCACATAAGCACAGGGATCATGTTCGTAGAAATGTTGGGACGTCAGGGGACAGTTTTTTCTAGTTCAGGCGTGAGACCAAGGGTAGGGCGGATGGTGGCGAGAGAGGTGAAGGGACAGGGAATTATCCTTGGCACAAAGGGTCAAAAATTCCAAAAATAAGGCCTTAAAAAAATAAGGCCTTATTTTGAAAATAAGGCCTTAAATCTCTATAGTCATTAAAAATGAGGGCGTAAAAAAATAAGGTCTTATTTGTTTAAGGCCTTATTTTTTTAAGGCCTTATTTCCAATATGACCTTAGAAAAATAAGGCCTTAAAAAATAAGCCCATAAAAAAATAAGCCCTTATTTTAGAAATAAGTCCTTATTTCTTGAAAATAAGCCCTTATTTCCTAAAATAAGGCCTTATAGGCCTTATTTTTGGGATTTTTGACCCTTTGTGCCAAGGATATTTGTTATGACAATAGAGATTTAAGGCCTTATTTACAAAATAAGGCCTTATTTCTCGAAAATAAGGGCTTATTTCCAAAATTAAGGCCTTATTTTTGGGATTTTTGACCCTTTGTGCCAAGGTTAAAAAAATGAGGGCGTAAAGAAATAAGGCCTTATTTTCAATATGACCTTAGAAAAATAAGGCCTTACAAAAATAAGCCCATAAAAAAATAAGCCCTTCTTTTAGAAATAAGGCCTTATGTTTACAGTGCCGTGTGCCGGGCCCACCAATGTTTAGCTCAGGCACACGCGCTTCAGTTCTACGCAGGAAAATGCAGCGCGCTATCCTGGCCATCTTGCCAACTGTCGTCCTCATCTCTAATAAGGCAGACTGATACCAAGAGGTGAAAGTTACACCCGCCTTCAGGCTCAGGCATTTTCAAACCCTCGACTCAAGACTATGTATATTTATTTTGGTTTGAGGCAGTGTTTCTCGTTACTATGTGTTTTTATTATTTTACCTTTCTTTCATGCTGCATTTTGCCGTTAGAGAATTTTTTTCTCCTGTGTTTGGTTTGAAACAGGTTTTTCTCTTTGATGTTTTTTACATTTAGTCAAGTTCTGACTAAATGTTTTAACGTAGAGGGGGGAATCGAGACGAGGGTCGTGGTGTATGTGTGTGTGTGTGTGTGTGTGTGTGTGTGTGTGTGTGTGTGTGTGTGTGTGTGTGTGTGTGTGTGTGTGTAGAGCGATTCAGAAAAAAACTACTGGACCGATCTTCATGAAACTTCACATGAGAGTTCCTGAGTATGGTATCTCCAGACGGTTTTTTTCTCTTTTTTTTGGATAAATGTCTGTGATGACGTCATATCCGGCTTTTTGTGAAAGTTAATGCAACACTGTCACGCTCTCATTATTTTAACAAAATTGGTTGAAATTTTGGTCAAGTTATCTTCGACAAAGCCCGGACTTGGGTATTGCATTTCAGCTTGGAGGCTTAAAAATCAATTAATGAGTTTGCTCATTAAAGTCAGATTTAAAATTGATTGCATCGTATTCTTCATCACATTCTGAATCTAAAAATATATACATATGTTATGTTTACTCTTAAAATGTGATCACAATTAACGAAAATAGAATAATTAGTCTTACGATTAAAATTTAAGAAATCGATCCAAAAAGGATTTCATCTTATTCTTTATCATTTCCTGATTCCAAAAACATATAGATATGATAGGTTGTATTCACAACAAGCTCAGAAAGTTAACAAGTATACAGAAAAGCGCGCTTTCCTGCTTAGCACAATAAGCTACCGCGCTATTCTGGCGTGTTAGTTTCACTGCGTTTTGCACGTGGGAGGTGAGCGATTTCCTTCTCGCGGGGATTGACGAAGCTGTACTGTCGTGGTGAAAAAATACAGTGGGTTCAGTTTCATTCCGTGAGTTCGACAGCTTGACTAAATGTAGTAATTTCGCCTTACGTGACTTGTTTTTTCATTTTATTTTACACTGTGATGGAAAGTTTGGGACAGTAGTTGTTTTTGTTTGTTTTTTATGTTTGAGGTGTTTTTTTCTTTGATTTTCTTACCTGTGAATGAAGTGTCTTCTTCAGAAGGTGGAAGACAGAAGATTTGTATTTAATGGTAGGCTTTGAACTGGAAAATATGCACTTATAACTGTACCAAAGGTGCCCTTTTTTTTAGCGGTTGAATAGAAGTGTGGAATAACTTGGGTTTGGTTAACGATTGTTTAGGAATGTTTCTAATTAACATAATACTTTCCTGAGTGTCTTCTGAACAGGGGAAAAAAGCATTCAATGCACTACATTATATTTTTAATATCGAAATGTGAATACCAAAAGAAACGTATAAGGATGCTGCGTTCGTAAACATTATGATCAGTACACGTAGGGTAAACTTGAACTTTATAAGCTTATATATCTTCTGTCGATCATGCATCGAACATTTCATGAAGTCTTTTTATTTTTTTTTTATTTTTTTATTTTTATTCAATGTCAGTTCTTATTTTCCCTGTCCAAAGTGATAGGAATTAAACTTTAGCGAGTTGTCGGAATATTCCTTAATGTTGAAGCGTATACTGACACAGTCACAATGTTCGACCCTAGTGCACCAACCAGTCTTTTTGTCAAAGTTTTGTAAGTGAGAATAAAGACTGCTGCCAATCTTTTTGGGGTGTTCTGCAAAGTGTTTATTCTTCAGTGAGGAGATTTGATTGACAAATTGACAATGGAGAGCCATGAGTAGTGAATAAAGATATGATTGACAAATTGACAGCGAAGAGGCATAAGTTATGTAAAGATATAATTGTCAAAATGACAGATCGGGGTGTAAATGATTTATGAAGCTTTCCTTAAATCTAATGCGTAATATCAACACGACTTTGAATATTTATTGTCTGAATGAATAGGATAGTAGCAAATTATTTTTTTCTGTTGATGAAAGATTTACTCGAATATTCGTTATTAACAATTGAAGATTAACACACCTTTGAATAGTCTTTTTCTGAATGTATAGAATAGTAGCAAATTATCTTTTTGGTTAATAGATTTCCTCAAATATTTGTTATTAACAGTTGAATATTGACACATCTTTGAATAGTCATTGTCTGAATGAAAATGACAGTAAAAATTAAATTATCTTTATAATTGATATCAGATTTATTGGTAAATTCATGCTGGTTCACGTTCTCAGTTCCTCGACCACCTTCGTCATAAGTATCAAGTTTTAAAGAGGCGTCTTCCCGAGAAATAGTTTCTTCATTCGTTGCTTAATCAAAATTAAAACTCACACTCGGCATACTTTGCAAATATCAGCAAAGAATCTCTCGAGGTATAGGAATATATGATAATGCCATTGTGTCTACTATTACTTATAAAAGTCAACGACCCTACACGTCATTTACATAAAAACTTACTTTTTTCTTCTATTTTTTTCAATCTTCTTTCTTCCTTGATAGCTTCCTTTCATTTTATAGAAATCAACTCCTGCAGCGCGATTATATATATACGAACGTTGCTGTTTTCTTCAGGGCCTCCATTTTGTTTTTCATAATGGTTGAATACCATGACAATGCATACAGAAAGTACATACGCAGAACGATCTCTAACAAATGATATGATCCCCTGTTGTTTACGATTGTCGAACTCCGGGGGCATGAACAGGTGACTATAAAACATCAAAAAGCTACATAAGGCATAATTCTCCTGCTAATAAGCGAAACAATGGCCTCGTGGAAAAGGAGGATGAGACAGAGATGACGCTAAAAGGGCCACAAACTGTCAACAAATGTCTGAAAAATATGGCCACAAATCATAATAATGAGCACAAAAAAGCACTAACAAATCCTGAAATGACGAACGTCAAAAGCCAGCGCGGTCGCCAAAATTGTCCTTTGACCGTTGCAGTAAAAGTTATGTATGGCTGTTAACTGCAGTGCTAAAAAGTGAAAAACGAAAGAGTCAGAGATGGAAAAATATGCAGAATTAAAGAATGATACAGAACTTTTGAGGTAGATTTTCGGCCGATTATGTATTGTTAGAATCGTTCTTGGGCTAATTATAAGTCTTTCCGACATGAGAGCGTTATCTCTTTTTCAATTATTTGAAATAGATGTTTATATATAATTGTATATGCAGTCAAGCTGTCCCAGCGTGTAAAAGAAGGCAACCATTGTTTGAAGTATAGGAAAAGAAAACCAGTTTGTGTGTGGGTTTTATTTTATAGCGTTTTTGCTAGATAACCGTAGCTGATAATATGTAATAAATCAAAACATTTGTTCATTCTTTGTTATAATGGTCACAGACACAGGCACATTAAGTTGATACAATTTTCTCGATACCCAGACACAGTTTTCAACGAAAAGCTGCCCCTGCTCGTAAAAGCTCGCTTTATTTTATGACAGAAAACGGCAATGAAATAAACTTTAATGACCGTACATTATGGCTTTTTAAAGGCTTCCAGTGTATGCTTGACCTCACTCATGAAGAGTGTATCTTAAAGAGAGGGAAGGGGGGGTCACAGGACTCCCCCCAACCCCCAACCCACTTCTCCCCGCCTGCAGGGAGACTGAACCTGAGCACAGGAAGTAGAATCTTCTTCTGCGTTCGTGGGCTGAAACTCCCTTGTACACTCGTGTTTTTTGCACGAGTGGAATTTTACGTGTATGACCGTTTTTTACTCCGCCATTTAGGCAGCCATACGCCGTTTTCGGAGGAAGCATGCTGGGTATTTTCGTGTTTCTATAACCCACCGAACTCTGACATGGATTACAGGATCTTTATCGTGCGCACTTGGTCTTGTGCTTGCGTGTACACACGGGGGTGTTCGGACACCGAGGAGAGTCTGCACACAAAGTTGACTCTGAGAAATAAATCTCTCGCCGAACGTGGGGACGAACTCACGCTGACAGCGGCCAACTGGATACAAATCCAGCGCGCTACCGACTGAGCTACATCCCCGCCCGGAAGTAGAATTCAATAGGT
>NC_090256.1:81407734-81480234 GCF_037325665.1 Littorina saxatilis | reverse complement strand
AATACGTCAAGTCCATGGCCTGGAAAAATTTGCCGGCCATGCTGTGACTTCCCCCCTCTTGTACCTTTGCTGCAGTCTCTGTGACTGTGATACCAGACACCCGAAATTTCTGTAATTTCTGTTATATAATAAGTGAACAAAATATTCTTATACGCATGGTTTAAGTCTTCATTCGTTTTTATCGACTTGTCTGTGTAATAAAGACGTGTTCAATATATAGATATACAGTGTCAGTTTTCATGGATATACAAGTGTCAGTTGTTAATGTCTCAATGTCTCACATTTGACCGAGCAAAGACACGCGCGCTAGTTTCACATCACATTTTGCTAAAACACGCGCGCATCTTACATATACACCACGCGCGGGAGTTTCACATGCGCGGAAGCTTCAAAATTGGGAAAGTGCGCGGAGTGTTCATGCACCCCAGATATACAGACAGTGATCGGTTTGCCATCAGCAACTGCTAACCTGACTCCTAAATCACGTGTCTATCAATGTTGGAGAACATGTCGTTACACACAAATTGTGTTCGCGGAGAGAATTATTGGTGGAGTCAGTATTATTATTCAGAATTCACCCACTGACATGCCATGCATGTATGGTGGTCATACGCCGTCACACTCTACGCTTTGTTGCATGTACTGTGAGTATTGCCTTCGAGAAGAAGGCGACACATGATAATAAATAAGTAAATGGATAAATTAACATATAAATAAACAAGTACATCGATATTGAAGCGTAAATATTATATCAATAAAAATAATAACAGAAAGAAAGAAAGAAAGAAATGGTTTTATTGAATTAATTTCCCGCCTCTCAACTAACCCACCATCACACACTTGTAAATGATTTTAATATATCAGGGTTACCAGGATACAAGGCTTTCCACAGAAGAAATTCAATGACGATACAAAGCGTTGGTTTGCAGCCAATATTATCACAGTGTTTGTGTGACGCTCGTCGTTAAAAGCGTTGCATCATGACACGCACGATATCTCTTTTAATCTTTATATGTCTTCCGCATTTTTCATCATGTTCGCGTCTGGCGCCAACACCTCATAAACATTAATCCTGTTACATAATGAAGTTTTAAAGGTTCACGGCACAGCTTACCAACGCGGGCTAGCGGCTAAAGTTGACAGATTTGATGGGGAAGAAAATCCTTCTTTTTCTTTTTTTGTCCGCAACCAAATTTTAAAGTTACAGTCCTACTCGTGTAAAAGATTTGGGAACTTTTTTGATGAATTAATTTATTAAAAGTCACTAGTGTGAGTGTGTGTGTGTGTGTGTGTATATATATATATACTGTTCAAAAAAAGAAACGCATAGTTGCTACTTGCCAAATTTGTTTTATTTTTCGAAAAAATTAACAGAAAATCCAATATTTAGATTATTTGTTTGAAATTTGGTATGGACACAGTTGAATGCACACACAGTTCATTTGCATCTTCAAATCAATCAGTCTATCAATACGATTGGGTGCCGAGGCTGTCAAGTCAGTAGGGGGTGTGACTGCCTTGAGCAGCAACAACTGCCCGGCACCTTCTGGGAATGGACTGGATCAGATGCCGGATATCTTGCTGTGGGATGGTGTCCCACTCCTCCTGAAGTGCCTGCAATAGATCGCGGTGATTTGCCGGCGCTTCTTCTCGCCTGCATGCGCACACGTCTGTCCAATTCATCCCAGAGGTGTTCTATCGAGTTCGATCATGTCTGGCGACATGGATGGCCAGGGAAGCACCTGGACATGGTGGTCGGTGAGGAACTGGGTGGTGAGTCGTGCTGTGTGCGGGCGAGCGTTGTCCTGCTGGAATATGGCATCCTGGTCAGCCAGAAGAGGAAGGGCGTGTGGGCGCAGAATTTCCTCCACGTATCGCTGGGCAGTTATGCGCCCTTGGACGTGCACCAGGGTGCTCCTTCCAGCGGTATTGATCGCCTCCCACACCATGACGCCTCCACCACCATGAACGGGTGCCTCATCCACACAGTTGGGCGCGTAACGTTCGTTTACTCTCCGGTAGACCCTCCTCCGACCATCATGTCGCTGGAGCAGGAAGTAGGACTCGTCGCTGAACCACACGTGTCTCCAGTGATTCTGGACGGTCCAGCAAAGGTGCTGGTTGCCCCCATGCACTCGGTTCTGGCGATGGCGGCGGGTGAGGACAGCTCCTCTGTGAGGTCTGCGAGCTCTCAAACCAGCTTCATGCAGGCGGTTCCGCACGGTCTGGTCCGATAATCGGTGTGGCCCGGGGAGAGCCTGGACAGAAGATGAGGCCGACAGGAAACGATTCCGGAGGTGGCGGAGCCGTATGAAGCGGTCGTGAGCAGCAGTTGTCGCCCTTGGTCTTCCCGCTCGTGGCAAGTCAGCAACGGAGCCAGTGGCTTGAAACCTGACCCACAGTCTACTGATGGTGCTCTGGGACACGTGGAAGTGCCTGGCGATTGCACTTTGACTTTGGCCTGCTTGTAAACGACCCAATGCAATTTGGCGGTCTTCTCTGCTCAATCGGGCCATCTTTCGTCGCTGAATTGTCGTCTGATTTCTTTGTGGCGAACAATCCGCTTTTATGGGTTTTGGAAGACATGGTGAGAGCTCAATATTCCCCGAGTTTCACGAGATTACACTGAAGCATGACGAGTGGTCATGCCAAATGAGCAATTTTGACATTGTAGCCACTGATAACGCATGCGTCACGTGCAGAGCTCACTTGTGGCAATGGACGAAAGGTCGACGACCAGATAAACATTTTCTGCAGTTTGGTGGATATCCTTGTAGCCATATAACTAAATTAACCAAATATTACAAGCTATGCGTTTCTTTTTTTGAACAGTATACATACATAATAGCGGGTATTCATACCCGCTTCGCCGGGTACGGCTGCGCCGGGAAGAAGTCGAGCCGAATACCCGGCTGCGCCGGGGACCCGGCTATGCCGGGTGTACGCCGGCTTTGCCGGCGCACCGCACGGAGGAAGGGAGACAAACGCGGCTAAAAACACTGGAGAAGATAAGGAAGAGTTACTGGGAATGGATCCAGAGAAAAACCAAAATCGGTTCAGCGCTGCGCGCTGAGAGCACGTGTTGAAATATCTCATCGATGAGGTTGTGTGCGGGGTGTAGCTGAATACGGTCTCCAAATTTGAAAAAGATCCACCGAGAACTTTGGCTTGGCATCGCGGACACACACACACACAGACAGACACAAGTTGTATATATATATATAGATATATATATGTGTGTGTGTGTGTGTGTGTGTGTGTGTGTGTGTGTGTGTGTGTGTGTGTGTGTGTGTGTGTGTGTGTGTGTGTGTACGTGTTTGAATCAATTTTGTTACAGACTCTCATTCTAATCTATGCAATGACTTCAGCAATAAAGCATACACAAAACAAACAAAAAAACAAAACAAAAAACAACAACAACAACAACAACAACAACAACAACAACAACAACAACAACAACAATCCCTCTCTTCATGATATTAGAAGCATTCAGTTCAGTTGTTCATTGTTGGTGTGTATTTATATGACAGGAAGGGCGTGCTTGTCCCTCGTAAAAAAAAAAAATTTTAAAGTTCGGGAGGAGCTGATCAGTTGTTACTTACACGACTGCTTTCACGAGAAGAAATGTATCTTTAAAGAATAAAAAATAACATACCATTCAGAAAGCAAACGTTAAACTTCACAGCAAACTGAACACATCGCTTGAAAGCTAACATAAACGATTATAGAGAACACATCACCGAGAAGGTAGCATGAAATACATTACAACAGTTTGAAAAACAGTTTTATGGAGCCCGCTTCAAAGGTTTCGGAGTCGGATTATTATCCGCGAATGCGTCCACAAAGCGAGTGCTATCATAGTTATAGGCCGCAGTGTATTCCTTCCTTTAAAGAAAAGATTTCATTTCTTTTCCTTCTCTTGTCGTGTTCATTCATTTCTTTCTGTATTTCATTTCCTGATCTTCGTATTCTCACTTCTTTTTCTATTCTTGTATTTGTTAATTTCTTTATTTTCTTTGTACTATATACACATCTATCAAATAAATCGTAACAGAGGTCATTACATTTAGTCAAGTTTTGACTAAATGTTTTAACGTAGAGGGGGGAATCGAGACGAGGGTCGTGGTGTATGTGTGTCTGTCTGTCTGTCTGTCTGTCTGTGTGTGTGTGTGTAGAGCGATTCAGACTAAACTACTGGACCGATCTTTATGAAATTTGACATGAGAGTTCCTGGGTATGATATCCTCAGACATATTTTTCATTTTTTTGATAAATGTCTTTGATGACGTCATATCCGGCTTTTCGTGAAAGTTGAGGCGGCACTGTCACGCTCTCATTTTTCAACCAAATTGGTTGAAATTTTGGTCAAGTAATCTCCGACAAAGCCCGGACTTCGGTATTGCATTTCAGCTTGGTGGCTTAAAAATTAATTAATGACTTTGGTCATTAAAAATCTGAAAATTGTAAAAAAAATATTTTTTGTATAAAACGATCCAAATTTACGTTCATCTTATTCTCCATCATTTTCTGATTCCAAAAACATATAAATATGTTATATTTGGATTAAAAACAAGCTCTGAAAATTAAAAATATAAAAATTATCATCAAAATTAAATTTTCGAAATCAATTTAAAAACACTTTCATCTTATTTCTTGTCGGTTCCTGATTCCAAAAACATATAGATATGATATGTTTGAATTAAAAACACGCTCAGAAAGTTTAAACAAAGAGAGGTACAGAAAAGCGTGCTATCCTTCTCAGCGCAACTACTACCCCGCTCTTCTTGTCAATTTCACTGCCTTTGCCACGAGCGGTGGACTGACGATGCTACGAGTATACGGTCTTGCTGCGTTGCATTGCGTTCAGTTTCATTCTGTGAGTTTGACAGCTACTTGACTAAATGTTGTATTTTCGCTTTGCGCGACTTGTTACATTTAGTCAAGTTTTGACTAAATGTTTTAACGTTGAGGGGGGAATCGAGACGAGGGTCGTGGTGTATGTGTGTCTGTGTGTCTGTGTGTGTGTGTAGAGCGATTCAGACTAAACTACTTGACCGATCTTTATGAAATTTGACATGAGAGTTTCTGGGTATGATATCCCCGGACGTCTTTTTCATTTTTTCGATAAATGTCTTTTATGACGTCATATCCGGCTTTTCGTGAAAGTTGAGGCGGCACTGTCACGCTCTCATTTTTCAACCAAATTGGTTGAAGTTTTGGTCAAGTAATCTTCGACGAAGCCCGGACTTCGGTATTGCATTTCAGCTTGGTGGCTTAAAAATTAATTAATGACTTTGGTCATTAAAAATCTGAAAATTGTAAAAAAAAAAAATTTTTTATAAAACGATCCAAATTTACGTTCATCTTATTCCCCATCATTTTCTGATTCCAAAAACATATACATATGTTATATTTGGATTAAAAACAAGCTCTGAAAATTAAAAATATAAAAATTATTATCAAAATTAAATTGTCCAAATCAATTTAAAAACACTTTCATCTTATTCCTTGTCGGTTCCTGATTCCAAAAACATATAGATATGATATGTTTGGATTAAAAACACGCTCAGAAAGTTAAAACGAAGAGTGGTACAGAAAAGCGTGCTATCCTTCTCAGCGCAAGTACTACCCCGCTCTTCTTGTCAATTTCACTGCCTTTGCCGTGCGCGGTGGACTGACGATGCTATAGTATACGGTCTTGCTGCGTTGCATTGCGTTCAGTTTCATTCTGTGAGTTCGACAGCTACTTGACTAAATGTATTTTCGCCTTACGCGACTTGTTTTTGTTTGCAGCAGTTTGCGTCTTATTTGATTCGTTGGTCGGTCGGTTAGCTGGAAGATAAGTTGTTCGTTTCTTGTTGTTGTTGTTGTGGTTGTTTTGTTTTGTGTGTGCGTTGTTGTTTGTTTTTACATTTAGTCAAGTTTTGACTAAATGTTTTAACATAGAGGGGGGAATCGAGACGAGGGTCGTGGTGTATGTGTGTGTGTGTGTCTGTCTGTCTGTGTGTGTGTGTAGAGCGATTCAGACTAAACTACTGGACCGATCTTTATGAAATTTGACATGAGAGTTCCTGGGTATGATATCCTCAGCCATTTTTTTCATTTTTTTGATAAATGTCTTTGATGACATCATATCCGGCGTTTCGTGAAAGTTGAGGCGGCACTGTCACGCTCTCATTTTTCAACCAAATTGGTTGAAGTTTTGGTCAGGTAATCTCCGACGAAGCCCGGACTTCGGTATTGCATTTCAGCTTGGCGGCTTAAAAATTAATTCATGACTTTGGTCATTAAAAATCTGAAAATTGTAAAAAAATTATTTTTTTTATAAAACGATCCAAATTTACGTTCATCTTATTCTCCATCATTTTCTGATTCCAAAAACATATAAATATGTTATATTTGGATTAAAAACAAGCTCTGAAAATTAAAAATATAAAAATTATGATCAAAATTAAATTTTCGAAATCAATTTAAAAACACTTTCATCGTATTCCTTGTCGGTTCCTGATTCCAAAAACATATAGATATGATATGTTTGGATTGAAAACACGCTCAGAAAGTTAAAACGAAGAGAGGTACAGAAAAGCGTGCTATCCTTCTCAGCGCAACTACTACCCCGCTCTTCTTGTCAATTTCACTGCCTTTGCCATGAGCGGTGGACTGACGATGCTACGAGAATACGGTCTTGCTGCGTTGCATTGCGTTCAGTTTCATTCTGTGAGTTCGACAGCTACTTGACTAGATGTATTTTCGCCTTACGCGACTTGTTACATTTAGTTAAGTTTTGACTAAATATTTTAACATAGATGGGGAATCGAGACGAGGGTCATGGTGTATGTGTGTATGTATGTGTGTGTGTGCGTGTGTGTGTGTAAAGCGATTCAGAGTAAACTACTGGACCGATCTTTATGAAATTTGACATGAGACTTCCTGGGTATGATATCCCCGGACGTTTTTTTCTTTTTTTCGATAAATGTCTTTGATGACGTCATATCCGGCTTTTTGTAAAAGTTGAGGCTGCACTGTCACACCCTCATTTTTCAATCAAATTGATTGAAATTTTGGCCAAGCAATCTTCGGACTTCGGTATTGCATTTCAGCTTGGTGGCTTAAAAATTAATTAATGACTTTGGTCATTAAAAATCTGAAAATTGTAAAAAAAATATTTTTTTATAAAACGATCCAAATTTACGTTCATCTTATTCTTCATCATTTTCTGATTCCAAAAACATATAAATATGTTATATTTGGATTAAAAACAAGCTCTGAAAATTAAAAAAATTAAAAATTATGATCAAAATTAAATTTTCGAAATCAATTTAAAAACACTTTCATCTTATTCCTTGTTGGTTCCTGATTCCAAAAACATATAGATATGATATGTTTGGATTAAAAACACGCTCAGAAAGTTAAAACGAAGAGAGGTACAGTAAAGCGTGCTATGAAGCACAGCGCAACCGCTACCGCGCCAAACAGGCTCGTCACTTTCACTGCCTTTTGCACTAGCGGCGGACTACGTTCAATTTCATTCTGTGAGTTCCACAGCTTGACTAAATGTAGTAATTTCGCCTTACGCGACTTGTTTGTTTTATGTTTTCATCCGCTGGTTCATTCTCTTTCGTTCATTCGTTTACTGGCTTGTTTGTGAGAGATTGCAGATTAAAATACCGCAAATACAATCGTTGAAGCTTTTTGCTCAACAAGTTCCAGTAGGAAAGTACTCTCAGTCTCTGGCTGTCTATAATCTGTCTGTCTGTCTGTCTGTCTGTCTGTCTGTCTGTGTCTGTCTTTAGTACTCTCTCCTCTATTCTCATCTGCACTGCTCTCCTCATATCCTCTCCTCCTCTTCCTAATTCTTTTCTTTCTCAGCTTTCTTCTAGCTTCCTCTCCTATTTTGTTCTCTGCTCTCCTTGTTTTCCTCTCCTCTTTTCATCTTCTCTGAGTGCTTCTCCTCTATTCCCTTCTCCTCCCGTCTCTTCACCTCTCTTTTCTTCTCCTCTTCTCCTATCCTCTTTACTCCTCTCTTCTATTCTCCTCTATTCTCCTCCCTTCTCTTCACCTCTCTTTTCTTCTCCTATCATCTTTACTCCTCTCTTCTAGTCTCCTCTCTTCTCCTCCTCTCGTCTATTCTCCTCTCTTCTCCTATCATCGTTTCTCCTCTCGTCTATTCTCCTCCTATCATCGTTTCTCCTCTCGTCTATTCTCCTCTCTTCTCATATCATCGTTTCTCCTCTCGTCTATTCTCCTCTCTTCTCCTATCATCGTTTCTCCTTCCGTCTATTCTCCTCTTCTCATATTCTCTTTATTCCTCTCGTCTATTCTCCTCTCTTCTCCTCCTCTCGTCTATTCTCCTCTCTTCTCCTATCATCGTTTCTCCTTTCGTCTATTCTCCTCTCTTCTCCTATCATCGTTTCTCCTCTCGTCTATTCTCCTCTTCTCATATTCTCTTTATTCCTCTCGTCTATTCTCTTATCTTCTCCTCCTCTCGTCTATTCTCCTCTCTTCTCATATCATCGTTTCTCCTCTCGTCTATTCTTCTCTCTTCTCCTATCATCGTTTCTCCTCTCGTCTATTCTCCTCTCTTCTCATGTATCGTCGTTTCTCCTCTCGTCTATTCTCCTCTCTTCTCCTATCATCGTTTATCCTCTTGTCTATTCTCCTCTCTTCTCCTATCATCGTTTCTCCTCTCGTCTATTCTCCTCTCTTCTCCTATCATCGTTTCTCCTCTCGTCTATTCTCCTCTCTTTTCATATCATCGTTTCTTCTCTCGTCTATTCTTCTCTTCTCATATCATCGTTTAGTGATGAAGGAAGACCCCAGATACGCTGCAGTATTCCTGGCGTTGGCAAGAAAGACTCCCACAGCTGTGCTGAACTGAAGTCTCTCACCATTGAACACATCCACAACTCCTACCCCCAACGCCAATGGACTCATGTATACACTGACGGATCTGCCGACCAGGCTGTCAGAAGTGGTGGTGCCGGAATCTACATAAAGTACCCAGGAGGTCGAGAAGAAGAACACATCTCCCTCGCTACCGGCCTCTACTCCACCAACTTCAAGGCTGAAGCAGTAGCGCTCCAGACAGGTGCAGCCCACATTGAGCACAGTCCACTCTCCTCCAACAACGTTGTGTTCTTCAGCGACGCAAAGTCAGTCCTGCAGGCCTTAGACACTGCCAGAGACAAAGAACTGAATGACCTGTCATCCGCCTTGACCTCCCTGCGCAGAGCCCACACAGTCGTGCTGCAATGGGTCCCCTCTCACTGCAACATACTAGGCAACGAAGCCGCAGATACTCTGGCAAAGGAGGGCACTACGAAGGACCAGAATGACAGATCAACCACCTTCAAAGAAGCCAAGACCATCATCAAGGCCAAGCAACACAAAAAGTGGTTGCAGCAGCACCCACACTACAACAAAAACGACGCCTTTCACCTGCTCACAAGGTCTGAGCAGGTCCTCATATTCAGGCTGCGGACAGGCCACAACCGAATGAACCACCACCTTTTCACCAAGTTCAGAATTGGCCAGTCAGACCAGTGCCCTTGTCAAACAGGCAGCATGACAACGGAACACCTGCTGCAGACTTGCCCACTACACGATGGCCTCAGGAGCCAGATCTGGGCGGAGGTGACCACGGTGCAAGGGAAGCTCTATGGCAGTCTGGACGACCTACAGCGCACGGCAACATTTGCGCGGGGAACCGGCGTTTCCATCTGAGTGATCGACAAGAAGAAGAAGATATCATCGTTTCTCCTCTCGTCTATTCTCCTCTCTTCTCATATCATCGTTTCTCCTCTCGTCTATTCTCCTCTCTTCTCATATCATCGTTTCTCCTCTCGTCTATTCTCCTCTTCTCATATTCTCTTTTATTATTTCTCTCGTCTATTCTCCTCTCTTCTCCTCCTCTCGTCTATTCTCCTCTCTTCTCATATCATCGTTTCTCCTTCCGTCTATTCTCCTCTCTTCTCATATCATCGTTTCTCCTCTCGTCTATTCTCCTCTCTTCTCATATCATCGTTTCTCCTCTCGTCTATTCTCCTCTCTTCTCCTATCATCGTTTCTCCTCTCGTCTATTCTCCTCTCTTCTCATATCATCGTTTCTCCTCTCGTCTATTCTCCTCTCTTCTCATATCATCGTTTCTCCTCTTGTCTATTCTCCTCTTCTCATATCCTCTTTACTCCTCTCCTCTCTTCTCCTCTCGTCTATTCTCCTCTCCTCTGTTCTCCTCCCTTCTCTTCTCTATTCTATTCGCCTCTTCTTCTATCCTCGTTTCTCCTCTCTTCTGTTTTCCTCTATTCGCCTCTTCTCTTCTCTCCTATGACTATGTTCTCCTCTCCTCTCTTCTGTTTTCCTCTATCACCCGCTATTCTCCTCCTATATTTTACTCTTTCTTTTTCACATCTCATCTCTCCTCTCCTGTATTCTTCTCTCTTCTTTTCTATTCTACTAGTGTACTCCTCTCCTCTACTCCTCTTCTCTATTTTCCTCCCATCCTTTTCTCCAATATGTTGTCTAACCACGTCACACATCTCCTCTCTCTCTCTCTCTCTCTCTCTCTCTCTCTCTCTCTCTCTCTCTCTCTCTCTCTCTCTCTCTCTCTCTCTCTCTCTCTCTCTCTCTCTCTCTCTCTTTCTCTCTCTCTATCTCTTTCTTTCTAACTATCTATCTATCTGTCTATTTATTTAACATCTAAGGGAAAGTCGCCAATCCCGGAACAGTCGGCCAACTTGGAACACCTCAATATGCGATCAACGGGGAACAATTCATGAACAATTGTTTTGCAGAAATGTCCAGTGACATTCCTTGATATTATTCCAGCAAAAAAAATGACTACCGCGGCAAAACAAAAAAAATGGTACGTTTTTTAAACTTTTCTTCCTTCTTCTTCTTATTTCTACCGTCTACAATTCGTATTATTACTCTTTATCTACATACGTTCACGTAAAATGTTGATTGCTGTGATAAACCTTCATAGATTTGCAATAACTTGAACGGAAAAAAAGATTTGAAACGTCACGTGTATCCAACAGAAAAACGCGAAATCCATGCAGGTGCCATGCGGCAATGATGGAACACATAAGAGAGGCAAACATGGAACAGTGTTCCAGCTTTGCCGCATTCTGTTCCATCTTACCCTCATCAAACAATAAACAGAACACTGCTGTTTTATTCACGTATTCAATTCTCTTTTCAGTTTTGTTGTGTTTTTCCTTTCTATAAGTTTTATTGAATGATTGATTGATTTGTTTGACAGTATTATGAGACCCGAACGGCGGTGGTTACCAGAAGAAATGGGCTGCGCTTTGTCGGCAGTGAAAAACGGAGATATGGGTTTGCGTTGCGCATCAAGAGCATATGGTGTTACTGTCACAACTCTTAAAAGTCATTTAGAAGGAAACAAACAAATTTGCAAAAGAAGAAGTAAAGTTCACAGGAAGACCTTCTACGTTAACACCAGAGATAGAACAAGAACTAATCAATAGCATTCTTGAAGCTGAAATAAATTTGCCAACGTCACCCCCATCGTTGTTTTGTACACTGTACATGGAGATTCTGGTCATTATGATTGCTTGGTGTCAGCAGCAAATGTAAGCTTACCTGCTGCTGATGTCCTGCAACGCACAACCACAAGCTCGTCGAAGAGATCATCACGAAAAAAACAATCTTCTCCTTACAAGAAAAAGCTGGAGATTTCACTTGCAAAAAGGCGTGCAGGTCAACAGAAAAGAGGAAAGAATGAAGCTACAAAATCTTCTGCTCAGAGAAACAAGAGGGGAATATCTTCTGATCAGAGGGAAAAAAGGAGAACATTCTCGACGATGCGTTCTATCCCGGGGGAAAGCACTTGGTACTGCTTCATGTGTGGCACCAACTCCCCTGAGAACATGATACAGTGCCAGAGGTGCACACAGTGGGCACACGAGGACTGCGCTGACAGCAGCGGACAAAAGGACTTCGAAATCTGTACTTAGCAATTTTTGTGTGTCTGCAAAATCAGTTCTTAAATCTGTTCTTAGTTATTTGCTTTGAGACTTTATGCGTAATGATTTTTACATTTAGTCAATTGGGCAGGTAGCCCTTTTATATCTATTTGTCAACAGAAGAGGGGTACAAATGAAGCTGCGAAATTTCGTGGTACTGCTTCATGTGTGGCACCAACTCCCCTGAGGATATGTTATAGTGCCAGAAGTGCACACAGTAATCACACGATGACTGCGCTGACAGTAGAAGACAAAGGACATTGTCTGCGAAATCGGTTCTTTGCCTATTTTTTCCTCTTTTTTTTTAAGGTTTTGTTTTTCAGTCCTTTTTAGACCTAGCCCTTATTTATCTTTTTGTTTTACATTTAAGGCTTAAATTGTTATCCGATTTGTTATTTCCTTGGTAAAAATCAAAATATGATGTTGAAAAAAAGACATTTACATAAATTGGCTTAATCAAAATGTTATGACGTATTTATTTATCTTGTGTGTGTGGTAAAGTGTGCTTGTTTGTGTGTGAATGAGAGTGTGTGGGTGTATATGTGTGTGTGTGAGACACAGACAGAGCTAGAAAGAGAGTCAGGGTGTGTTTGTATGTGTTCCGAGTTTGACAACACAGTGTTCCACTTTACACACCCATGCGTCCAACCTGGAACAAATGCAGACATTTTTATTATGATCAGTCTGATGAGTTGCGTGACTTTTATTTTATTTTTTGTGGTTCGTTTATTTACTGATAGAGTCTAGTATGTGACAATATAAAGAACGCTTTGCAATATCCATTTTTTTGTCTGGTACGGCTGTTTCTCCTTAACTGTTCCAGGTTTAGCGACTTTCCCCTATATATCTATCTGTCAACCCCCCCCCCCCCCCGCCTCTCTCTCTCTCTCTTATATTGCTTATGCCACAACCCTCGTAAAATAAAATTTGATTTGATTTGATTTGATTTGATCTCTCTCTCTCTCTCTCTCTCTCTCTCTCTCTCTCTCTCTCTCTCTCTCTCTCTCTCTCTCTCTCTCTCTCTCTCTCTTATCTTCCCACCCTGGACTGACCGAATCCACCATCATCATTATCTCCCGCATCATTTCGCTTCTCCTTGGCAAAACATGAAGGGGAAGCAACTTCGCAGCCAGGAACAATAACTCACACGAAGTCGGAATGTGTTCATTGGGCCTCAACTGAGACAAGCGCACAGGTAAAAGCAACAAGCGGGCCATTCTCTGCTGCCGATGACGCGGAAACTGACAACTCAACCAACCGGTGAACAACAAGATGGCGTTAATTTTATTTTCTTGGTTCCTTTTTTTTCTCTGACTTTTCAAGATGTGTGGAATTGGTTCCAACACATGGTGTTCAACTGGGGCTCTTCGACTCTAATCTGTTCCTGTTGAAATTTTACGATTCTTTCTTATTTTGTAGGCTTGTGCTATTTCAAATATATAGCTTAATTTTCTGCATTTTCGAAG
Organism: Littorina saxatilis; assembly: GCF_037325665.1. NCBI lineage: Eukaryota > Metazoa > Mollusca > Gastropoda > Littorinimorpha > Littorinidae > Littorina > Littorina saxatilis. The sequence goes on along the minus strand of NC_090256.1, from coordinate 81,466,780 downwards.
AGAAGCACAAGCAAGTAAAATTGGTGTATACCTGGGGCTATTTTGGTCTTGTTCTGTTACATTTGAGAGAGTTACGAACTTACGATTCCTACTCGCGGTTGCTCTTACAAGTACAACATCATCCACGCGATTTCAAACTTTATTTCGAAAAGTAAAAATAACGTTTCTGTGTTATGCATACGAGGGAATAAAATTCAGTTTGCCGGTTTCTGCTTCTTTGAGAAGGTATGTTTTCTTCCCGGACTTGCGCTTATAAAATCATCAAAACAAATTCAAAATGTATTTCCGCTATTAAAATTTCTATTCTTTCCACTTTGCCGAAATATGCCTTCACAAAAGTTGGCCAGGTTGCTGGACAAACTTTTTAATCCGTTGTTTTGTCTAAAATAACTTAAGGTAGAAATTTAGAGTGAGTAACAAATAGTACAGTCCGTCGGATTTGCTTAAACAGAAAAAGCTGCATTTTGCTTTATTTGTAAACTGTTACTTGTACTAATCTAACCAAATAATGACGGAATTGACAAGTTAAAAATAACAATGTCAACAGCAGAGTGGTATACAGAATGTCTCTTCATTCTCTCTTGCCTTAACTTTTTTTTCTTCTGTCCTTTCTTGCTTTTTTTCTTTCTTCTTTGTTCGTTCTTTCTTTTGTTCTTTTTCTTTCTTTCTTTCTTTCTTTCTTTCTTTCTTTCTTTCTTTCTTTCTTTCTTTCTTTTATATCCCTCGCCTTGTCTCCTTTTCCTCTCATCCTCATCCAGACCCCGCTTCCCCATACCTCAGGAGCCTATCAAAAGATGCTACATAGTTTTGCTAATTGCCAAACCAAACGTGAATGTATGATAATACCATACAAGCTCGCGCGACATCCTAATCACTTTCCCACCCTTCCCCCTCCTCACAGCACACCGTCACACCTGGGAGACATTTGTGAGGCGGCCACCCCCTCCCTCTCTACCCCTAAGTCGTACATTCCTCTATGGTGGCATACCGATGCCAAAAGTACGAATTACGGAAATTTGCTTAAAATAAGCACTTTGCTTTTTTGAGTGAGAAATCCTAAATGCCATATGTTGTTTATTTCATGGTAAAAATTCAATAAAGTCTTGTTTAAACCAATTACAGAAAATACGTTGATATATGTGTTTGCTATTACCGAAAACCACTTTCAAACAAGACGCCTAATAATGCTGATATCTTGTTGTGATTGAATGCAACAACTAAGACTGTAAGCTGCCACCGTTTTATACCCAACAATTAAATTACAAAATAGGCAGTTATGTCGGCTTTCAGAACCGCTGATAACTCAATAACAATTAACAGTGCAAGTTTGCTTACAGAGGCATTACAAAGACGACAGCCAGTCGGACTGTCTGGCGCTTATACTGACGATAACGTCAGGAGAGAAATTCATAGAACGATCAATACACTGTTTAAACCTTGATGACGATGGTTAATCAGCACCGCCATTTGTAATTGTCACCAATAACACACGCCCTAAGCATTATCATGTTCTTTGAAGTAATATTGTTTGTGGGATGTGAAATTAGCAATAAAATATGACATTTCAACACATAACTCTATTTCAAATTTTGTTCACACGGTATTTTTCACTTGTGGCACTATTTAGCATGCAGCCATCATATTCATACTATGGCAGCAGCGAGAGGTGAGGAGTTGTGACTGAATAGAGAGGTCTGGCAGACAATGGGTCTCATCTTGCCAACCTGGCCTTTTCCCTCAACACAAGACAAACAAACCCTCCGCGGCAGTTACCCGCGCAAGGGAGGGACCAACAGTGTTGCGCGGAACTAGTTGGCGTCGGAGCGATATCCGGTGGGCGGTGAGACGGCGGCGTAGAGATTCCGGCAGTCTTGGCCAGCCCATGTTTCGTTCCTCGTTTGAGATGGGTCGTGACTTTCGGTCTTCAGTATGCCTTGTTTTTCCCCCATTCGGTCTTTGCCCTTTTTTTGTGGTGGTCAACATGTGTTTGGACAATGATTTCAAGCCTCCAGTTCGCACAGTGTATGACATACAGTCATGTGCTCATTCCAACCCAGGGTTGTCTTTCGGCGTCGGCAGAACACCTCAACTTCTCACTTCTTCTTCTTCTTGTTCTTACTTTTCTTTTTGTTCTTCTTCTTGTCCTTCAAGTTCACCCCCAATCTTTTGCACGAGTGTTGTGGTTTTTTTTGGTTTGTTTTTAAATGAGAGCGTTTTGGGTTGTATTACCCGCATTCTCAGTTCAAATCCTCCAAAATGTTGCCGTAATTTTAGCAGATCTTCCAAACTTTTGTAGCGGTTAGGGAAAGGTGGTGCCAGAGATTGCTTTACACTTCCAAAAAAATGCAGAAAAGACTTAAAGTATAAATAAATCCTTTAGTAGCATCCCTGAAAGCCTACGTGTTTTGGGGGTTTTCTATGTCAATGTTATTCCTTCCTAGAGACAGTGAGTGCGTGGCTCGTGATGTGTGTGGGACATTTCTGTCCCGATAGGTGTGCGTGTGTGTTTGTGTGTGTGTGTGTGTATGTGTGTGTTTGTGTGTGTGTTTGTGTGTGTGTGTTTGTGTGTGTGTTTGTGTGTGTGTGTGTGTGTGTGTGTGCGTGCGTGTGTGTGTGTGTGCGTGTGTGTGTGTGTGTGGTTTTGTGTGTGTGTGGTTTTGTGTGTGTGTGTGTGGTTTTGTGTGTGTGTGTGGTTTTGTGTGTGTGTGTGTGTGTGTGGTTTTGTGTGTGTGTGTGTGTGTCATTGTAAAAATGTCTCTTATCTTGTGTTTGACGTAGCAGGTAATTTAATTTGGTCTATTTGCGTCACTGCTTTATTGCACTTGACAGCTCCCGGTGTCTTGAACAGAAGAAATATAACTTAAGCAGTATATCACACATGTCATTCTGATAATAACTATATTATACACAGTTAGAAAAGAAGGTCCCAGCACGGCAGGAACTGTATAAAGAGATGATCGTGTGAAAAATATTTTGTTAACATTTCAGGTCACCCTGAAAACTTTAGAGTGACACTAGAATATCTTTACAACTTCAAATAGCTACGATGAAAAGCATTCACGTTTGAACGCAACCCAAAAAATAAGCGGCGCTTATTATTACCCCAACGTCTCAAAGAAAGTACAAAAAATATACAAGAATGCATAATTACAAGTCAAAAAGAAACGACAAAATACTCCATTTTGAAAATTGTTTACGCATCAAAAACGATGCATTCAGTGCCTTTGAAAGGCGATTTTGACAAGCGAGCATAATGCACTGAAAGAAGTACATTTTTCACAAGTGAGTAGCAAGCCTCATCAGACCCTTTGTTAAGTGCCTATTGCCGCGCGATGAAAAAGTCTTCATACCTCGCTATTCACTAGAGTCAACAACCATGATTTCTTTAAATACAACATTCACTGATACTCTTTATCAACGACGTAAGCTAAAGCCCTCCCCCCCCTCCATCACCTTACCCGATTGACCCCCTCTCCCTCCCCCCCTCGCCCTCCCAACACAACGTTTCCCAAGCACCGCCCCGCCTTCTATTTCAGTTCCAGCTCAAGAAAGTCAAGCCCTTTGACTTATATTCATAAAATCTTTTGGAGAGTCATTCAAGACTGATCCAAAACTGACACAGGGTATTTGTCATTTCTGCTTTTAATCCGTACTCAGAACTTCAAAGAGGCACGCTAATCCTCTTTGCTGTTGACAATGACAGGAAGCGGGTTGAAATGCGGGCTTTTCACACTAATCGCGGAGGTAGAAAGGTGTGCAATGATTTATGATTGTCATTTAGGATACATTATGCCTCGTATAACACACCAGAACACCAACCGGCGCACGAGCTGTTGTTGATGCCTTTACATAGTCACATGGCGTTTACTTTATAGTGAAACTTAAATAATGAAGGTATTGGGGCGTGGAGATGTGTTCGGGGAGGAGGAGGGGGGGGGGGGGGCTGGTGGTATGCTCTCAGTCTTTTTCTTCCCTCCGTTTAAAACAAGGTAGGGGAAAGTCCCCAAATGTCGAACATTAACAGGTGACTAATACCGAACAGCTGATTTCTCGAAAACAAGAGGTGACTGCTCAAATTTGTCTGCACGAGGTGATAGAGTACCGTCCCTTATTATCCTGTACGAAACATTATGGCTTCGAAAGGCTGCACAAGCAAACGATGAGTGATTTTAGGATTTCATGACCCTCAAAGCTATTACAGCTTTGATTCACTCAAACCGGGGTTTACTCCGTGTCTTCCCGCAATCTTCGCAGCCAATGCACACATTTTTAAAATGAAATGTTGACTCGTTTAACATAATGCCAATAACAAGTTCAATACATTCCATAATCAAACACCAACAAATTATAGTACAATTCAAAGTTACATTTATGGAACGTTCATTTGAATGTTTCGTTTTCTCTATCATTGAACGTTCCATGCCTTTCTTGTGTCTTTCATCTATTGCCAGTAGTACCAAGCAGTTCATCACTTCTTAGTAACATGTTGACCTTTTCATTAACATTATTTAAATTACACGAGATGTATCACAACCATCCTGTACATTTTGTGTCGTATCATTGCAAATGGCGTTCATTTAGAGTCTTGCTGTTGTTAGGGCGAGGAAATCGCTCTGTCGGTGGCGGCGCTGGCTTCAAAACCAGTTGTTGCTATTGGCGTGGGTTCGATCCCCACGTTCGGTGAGAGATTTATTTCCCAGAGACAACTTTGTGCAGACATTCCTCGGTGTCCGAACACCCCCGTGTGCACGCATGCGCACGATAAAGAACCCAAGTTCACAGGGCTTGGAAACATGAATACACGCATGCCGGAAAAAAATGGGTAGCGCCGAATACTGTATGGCAGCTCGCTTTCCCCAGGGAGAAAGCAGCCCGAATTTCCTTGAGGGTAACCTCACAGGACTATATGAGTCTATCCTTATGCTTGTCCTCCTTATGAATTGGCGTGTATTTAGAGTCTTGTTGTTGTTGTTTTCGTCGTATTTGTTGGGTTGTTTTTGTTTCAATGTCTCCACTTAAAAAGACAATCCACAGCATATACAGTTTCTGATGTTAAAATGTATCATCCCAAAGCACGATTTCGGCAGCTCGCATTTTACAACCCCCATAGTAGCGTCATAAAATGGCGTCGAAAGATGAAAGGGGAGCGAACTCGAGTGAACTCTCCATATAACCTCAATGAACGAATAATACTTTGGCAATCTTACGTTTTGTGTTTTTGTTCCCCCCATACACACAATAAAACACTTCCTTTGCTTTTGGGTGGGAGTTGTAAAGTGCAAGCAAGCTTTAATAGAAAAGAAGGTTTTGAGAAAGACTAGCTCAGGGCAACCGAATTGTCGTATACGTATTTTCCTGACTGCACCGTCAACTTTAATCTTAAATAAAACAGTAGAAAAAAAATCTGCAGATTGGGCTGTTTCGCGAATGTGATGTCTTATCCAAAAGTAAATCGAAGTACGGTATGAAAGAGTGTAAACGTTAATAGACAATGTGCATTGATTCATAAACAAGAATTTTAAACATTTTTTTTCAATGGAACGTTTAATTTTTTAGAAAACTAAAGTTTTTGTTTTGTTTCTTGCCCATAGTTAAACATTCAATAAACTTGAACTTTCTTGTTTTGCGATTAATGGTTTTGGAACTTTAGCAGTCAATCTGCTTCGAATCGCAAACAAGTACAAACCTAAGCGGAAAATGACGGCTACTGCGGCTTTTGCTGCCGTTTCACATATTTTGTTATAGTTGTGACGAAGAACTTTTCCAACGTTCATCATGTTGTCCATCGAAAAAGCATCCCTAAAATACTTTCTCAAAATACCAAATAATTTTTTAGAAATACGCATGGAAGCACATGTGCTACTTTCCAGTCACAAGTAGCCTACATTCGAACCTGCACTGTCTACCACCTTTTGTCGTTTTGATAACGACCATTGTTATACATCGCGCGCGTATCTGCAGACTCCGACTCAAGGCGCAGGGATCTATTTGTGCCGTGTGAGATGGATTTTTTTTACACAATACATCACGCATTCACATCGACCAGCAGATCGCAGCTATTTCGGCGCATATCCTACTTTTCACGGCCTATTTTTCCAAGTCACACGGGTATTTTGGTGGACATTTTTTTTTATCTATGCCTATACAATTTTGCCAGGAAAGACCCTTTTGTCAATCGTGGGATCTTTAACGTGCACACCCCAATGTAGTGTACACGAAGGGACCTCGATTTTTCGTCTCATCCGAAAGACTAGCACTTGAACCCACCACCAAGGTTAGGAAAGGGGGGAGAAAATTGCTAACGCCCTGACCCAGGGTCGAACTCGCAACCTCTCGCTTCCGAGCGCAAGTGCGTTACCACTCGGCCACCCAGTCCAGTCACAAGCAGCTTACAATCGAACCTGCCCTGTCTACCACCTTTTGATAACGACCATCCTCCTCCTCCATCCCAAAGGATCCTCGACGAGTTTTGGGCTATGCAATACATCTTCCCAAAGCAACTACCTATCAATAACAACCACATTGGGTCGATCCATTTGGCATTCGTTATAGACAGGTTCGATGGTTAATTCGTACGCGCATTGAACCTGGTTCGTTTTTGTTGAGGCCAAAAATTCTAAATTTAATCCAGATATGCACATGTAGTACTGCCACTACTGGAACTCTACGGTGGTGGGACAAAAGTAGAAACCGAAACGCAGGCCATTTGGTACTATCCCAGTTTTGCACGAATATAGAAAATGCTGACTTCAATTTGATGATTTTAGCTTTGAATTGTACACACTGAAAACAAACACAAAATCAGGAAAACGTCGATTTTGTTCTTAGGTTCTTGTAAATGAATAACATGGGTTATTTGTTTTAAAATGTAATTACTGTATTGTCCCATCGTTGGGAAATTCGGGTCGCTTTCTCCCAGTGGAAAGCTAGCATCAACAAATTCGTGCTACCAGGATACATGTATGTGGTGCAATCAGCCAACTGCACTTCCGCCGGGCAGAATGAAGGAGGTCTTTAACGTGTCACAGGAGTGACGTGCCCTGGACCCGGACCGATTCGAACCCGTGACTCGCGGATGACATGCCGGGGCTCTATCAGCTGAGCTACCGGGCAACGTCACTCAGTGTCCGGCCGGCCGGCGCGGTAGTCCGTCCACATAAGGAAAACAGTCATCTTCCAACGTCCGGCCTTTTGCCAAAGCAGACAATTATTATGCACTTCTTACTTCAAGGAATAGGCTACAGTGAAGAGACAGTCAGAGTGAAAATTCTACTGTTGCACGAGATAAGGGTCTTACATTGTCTGCGGAGAAACCCCACAAAGATGGCGGCGATCCGTGGCGAGATTGTGCCACAAGGGAGCGCACTCTCTTGCACCTTCAGCGCCTCTCTTGATTGCCCTCCCATCAAACGCCGACTGTGTTGCTTTCTGATTACCTGCCACCCGACCGGAAAACGAGACAACACTTCTTTCTTGTCTTTTCTGTCGCAAGCTTGCAGCACGAAGGGTGGCCTGCAATGCCAAGCGCGTTGCCACCAAGATTCTCCCAGCAAAATATTTACCCCTACCGCTTACGATTCGGTATTCCAAGCGTGCTTTGAGGATGCTCGTAGTGTGTTTTCTTCTTGACGTTGCGGAAGAAATTCACTGTTCGTGCGAACCTTTCATTTCGGAGAGAGGAAAATATAACTTTATCTCTCCCGCTGTACTGTACGTTCACGTGGTGCCGTGGGCCTAAACTGCGCTCTATATCTCGGCTGTAGTTTTTTTTGTTTTGTTTTTTAAGTGTGTTTATTTTGCTTCCAATTTTTTTTGTCGCTGTGACGACAAAATGATTAAATAAATCACTCCGTACAATTTGCCATGGGAAATAAAACTCGAGAACTGATTTCTGTGTGTGCGTTTTGTTTGTTTTCCCAATAAGACAAAGCGTTCCACTTATTTATAGACCTCCCCCCCCATCTCTCTCTCTCTCTCTCTCTCTCTCTCTCTCTCTCTCTCTCTCTCTCTCTCTCTCTCTCTCTCCCTCTCTCTCTCTCTTAATTTCTCCCTCAGAGGAAGTTGTCGCTTCGATTTAATTTGTTTAAAGAACGCATGAAACTTTTAAATCACAAGTCAGCAAAATCCTAGACAGACTGATAAAGATTCGTCAGTTTCTCGTAAGGACAAAACACGAACATCTACGAGAAACCTCGGAGAGTGAAATGTCTTCGCCATCCTCACCAAAACTAATTATCTACAGTGAAAAACCAAAACCTCTTCTCCCACTCGGAAATTTCACGTTTAAGGCCGAGATGACAAGACACACTAAATACACATTCCTAACCCTGTTTACTCGCGGAGAAATAAATGAGGTACAGATATCTACCCGTCTCTGGCGACTGCTCGGGGTAGGGTACGCGACACGCCGGGTGGTGAATGTCAAGGCCTGAACCTCCCACGTGTCTGAGGAAGGTGATGGATGGTGCGATGCGAGTCTTCGGTCTCGTTTGTTACCAGGCTGTGTGATGCTTACAGGGTATATAGTGAGGTTAGGCTAGGTTTAAAGCTTCTGTATGTTAAGTCATAGATCTCTCTTTTGTTTTTACATTTTGTAAATTGTACCATGTGTTTAAGCGGACGGACGATAGCATCCTACACAAATAAGCGAGGGCAGATCTGTTGTGGTTCATATGATCGATTTCACGCGAAGGAATGTATCTTGAAGGCTGCAAGGAATATCAGTGGGTATTCATTGTTTTGTTTTTATATTGAGGCAAACTTCCCTCTGCATGCGCTCACTCGCATGCGCTCAGTTGGTACGATTATTAACAAAACTTTATGTCTATACGTGGGGTGGGTTTTTTGGAAATATTTTCTGCCGTTTTAAGCCTAAAAAAATCATATTGGGTATTCGTTTTCAACAAACCAAGTTGAACACGTGCCTAAAAAGCACCATCTTCAAATCAGTGATAAACTCAGTTTCTAGGGTGTAGAGGCTTCGGAAAGAAGCAGGCAAAGTGTCATGGTCAATGTAATTATGTATTGCTAATAATGGACAAATGCGGCTTCGATCTAACGGGCCAATATACTGATACATATTCAAATATACAAGCTACTCTAACTCACAGTAATAACCACTTGTAAAATCCATATCTCACCCGCCTCCACCCCCTTCACCAAAACACAGAAGCTGCCCCAACATACAGTGTGGCTGTCCTACATTCCACTGAGCAGTCCAGGGCTGCCTCGCAAGCCTGGCACGTGCTGCTCGTACCCGTAGCTGGCAGCGCTAACAAATTGTCCCCCCTGCGCGACCAAAGAGTTAATTACACGGGGGTGCGGAGACGAGCACTTTATCGCCTCGCTCTCACGTCCAAAATTCCATCCGCCATGTTGTGTCGGTAGAGGGTGTGACCTCCTGCGTCCGGCGGGCGGCACGCGCTCCGAACGAGACGCGACGAGATTATGCGAGTCTATTGTTTCAGCGATTATCTGCTCGTCAGCCTGGGCTGAGTAATGGCCGCGGTGCGATATGAAATGACGCCAGGGTTGATATTTGCGGGGCCAGGAGGAATGTCATAGGGTTGAGACGGCGAGGAGTGAGACATGTGCGGTGTCCTTTATACCTTTGATACAAGGGCAGGGCTTCGTGGGCTTACTAACGCGACATGGTTCCTGCAGTCTGACGATTGAGATAGGGATGACAGAACCACACTGAGTTGCGGTTGCTATACTGTTTGTAAAAAGTGTGTGTGTACGTGTGTCTGTGTGTGTGTGTGTGTGTGTGTGTGTGTGTGTGTGTGTGTCTGTCTGTCTGTCTGTTTGTCTGTCTCACGGTCTGTCTGTCTGTCTGTCTGTCTGTCCGTCTGTCTGTCTGTCCGTCTGTCTGTCCGTCTGTCCGTCTGTCTGTCTGTCTGTCCGTCTGTCTGTCTGTCCGTCTGTCTGTCTGTCTGTGTGTTTGTGTGTGTATGTGTGTGTGTCTGTCTGTCTGTCTGTCTGTCTGTCTCACGGTCTGTCTGTCTGTCTATCTGTCTGTCTGTCTGTCTGTCTGTCAGTCTGCCTGTTTGTCCGTCTGTCCGTCTACCTGTCTGTCTGTCTGTATTTCTGTATACTACAGTCTGTTAATATACATGTACGTAGTATTTGTTTAGATGAGTGTCAACGTATGTCAGCGTCTCTGTACGCCTTTGTGTCGTTCCAGCAGGCTGGCCATCTGCCTCTATTTCGCTAAGAACCCTAGTTGAGATAAGGTAATCTATAAAACGTTATTATTACAATTAAGCTAATCTACAAAATTAATTGAACACAATCAGATGGTAATTAACAACATCATAAGAAGCAGTCAACAAGATATTGGACTCTGGATCAAACTTTTGCAGAATGGAAATGCCTGCTGACAATGTAAACTATCTTTATTAACTTTAAGCCGTCCAGTTTCCCTCAATCATTACAAAAAATAAACCACTGTTCTCAATGCAAATAGCCTTATAATTATGTTTATTAAAAAAAAATTGAAGGGTCTAAAACGAACTTTAGCTATATTTAAATGCCTGCTGATAAACAAAATAATAATGATTAACCTTTCCACTTTCCAATTCAGCTTCAGCAATGGCAAATTTATACTGGAGAAAAAAATCAAGTAATTAAAGAAAAACGAATTTTCACCGACCCCCCCCCCCCCCCCCCCCCTCCATCCTTCCCAACACACACACACACGCCCACACACACACATACATACACACACCAAGACCACCCTCCTCCTCCTCCTCTTTTCCCTTTCGGCCCTTCTCCAACCCTCAGCCATCTTCTTCGGTCAGGCGGCCGCCGGACAGTGATAAAGACCTCTCGTTGTCTTCTCGTTCGTCTCCATAAGCCGAGACGGTGAAGCGGAGTAGTCTCTATGCGCCATGTCAGCCGAGACCCCTCCTCTCCGCGCGCGAGCTCATTCATCATTGGTCGGTGTCGGATTAAAATCGAGGCTCGCCTCGCTTTCAATTCAGTCTCGTCGTTGTGAACGCGAATTCAATTTTCACCGCGATGGAGTGAGAGGCTGTAATGTTGTGATTTTCTTTTTGTCAGCTTTTGTAGGGAGAGGTTAATGTTATAGAGTCTCTTGTGTTATCACTTGACTGGAGAGGGCTACTCTTGTATTCGTTAGCTGCCTGGCACGATGTTCTTTTAAAGTGAGGCATTTCAACAGTTCACTAGTTTAAGTTGTCTTGTTTGTGGTTTCAACAACAACAAAACACCAAGTAAATCCAACATGTAGGATTTCTTGCCCATTAATTGCGATTCATTTGAATCAAGACGATTTCCATTCCGTAAGCATATTAAGCCGGTCCCCTTCAATTTGTTTGTGGTTTCTCTCATTTAAGATCCGATGAAACATAAAGTAATGTATCAGTTGTAAATCATTTTCCTTTTCAGAATTTGTTCAGTGCCCAAGCTATTATCGGTTAAATGACAAAAGGACAGTGAGGGAGAAAGGCCGAACGGAATGAGAGACACAAGGATGCAAGACTAAAAATTATAAACAAGTTTCAACATTCCCGGCAAACTTGCTTCTAACGTCGCACCATCAGGAGACAGCAAGTAGCGGGGGTTCTACTTGCAACGAAAACACATAAACCTTTCAAACACTTGTTACATTTTATGTTATGCCCCAAAAGGCAAGTTAAGAATAAAATAAGGGTTTTTAGAAACACGGCCATCACAAAAATGCGATTGTTTTTGAGAAATAAAGCTTTAAACCTGGCGCCTTCATGCAGACGAAATTGGAACAAATGCTAGTCCGCAGCACAGGAATAAAATACAAAACTTCACGGAAAAAAATATTACGAGTTATTGAAATAAACATAATAATATATTCTGACATGTTATGTTGATATAATTGTTATTTGGAGCTCAAAATGTTTTTAAAAGCGTTTGGAAAATACAGAAGAACGGATGGGCAGAATGAACAAAATGGCGGACATCGCACATGCATTCTTTGTTTTGGCAACTGAAAAGTCTCTCTGGTGAGTACATTTGACATGTTTGGACAATTACAGTAACTCTGCCGTGTGTTGACAAAACCGAGTAAGTCCACTGAAGCTACTTCCGAGAAAAACGACTTTTAGTGTTTGATAAACTGTCTCAAAAGTGATGAGTATCTAGATCCACCCACTGAGATAATAAGATAAATAGCATTAATTTACGTTTAGATCTAAAACTCGATTTTCATAATAATCTGATGGATGGTTTTGATTTTGTTGGGCATTTTGTGGACTTACTTATTGGTTTTACCACCTTTTTCGCCCAATATTAGATCTAACAAAAAATGGGTAGATCTAAGCAAGCGGACTTACTTGGTTTTACACAAATATTTGGAAGAAGAAGTGTTGTCAAGAGAAATGACAAAACAGTGAAAATGCACAAGAGAGAGAAAGAGAGAGAGAGAGAGAGAGAGAGAGAGAGAGAGAGAGAGAGAGCGAGAGAGAGAGAGAGAGAGAGAGAGAGATAGAGAGGGGAAGAGACTGGGGGGGGGGGAGGAGAGAAGGCAGGGGGGCGGGATGGAGGAAGTGAGAGAAATAAAGGGAGGGAGATAGAGAGATGGAAGGAGGGGTGGAGAGAGGGAGACAGAGAGAGAAGGTGATAGGGAGGAGGGGGGGGGAGAGAGAGAGAGAGGGAGAGAGAGATAAATAGGGAGGAAGAGAGAGAGATAGGAATGGACTGAGGGAGGGGGAAGAAGGATGGATTTAGGGATACACGGCCTCAAACCCGTGGGTGGTTTTGAAAAAACCCACTGGGTGGGTTGTCAGCCACCCAGTTTTTTTCAAGTGCCAATAAGTGCCATAGGGTTAGGTTAGGGTTAGGGTTAGTTACCGTTCCGGCTTTTTAATTTTTTTTTTCTAATTACCATAAAATAAACACCTCAATTTTAGTCTTCTCAACTGAAGAACAAATCACCCAATTGTGTGTCCGTCTGCCTGTGTGTGTGTGTGTGTATGTGTGTGTGTGTGTGTGTGTGTATGTGTGTGTGTGTGTGTGTGTTTCAACGGTGGGGAGTACATCGGACATGTTGGGGTATTAAGGTCCCATTAGGGTATTATGAGCCCGTCCTCATATTACACCACCAAGGTACCCCTATCTACCCCAGTGTGTGTTTTTCTTTTTCAGTTTAGCAGTTGCTGCTCACTCTTAAGACCCTGTGTTGTGATCAATACCTTCCAGGGCTTCCTCAGTACATGACTGTGGTTCTGCTCCTGTGGTTCAGGCTCTCCATATCACTTCTTGATGTGACACCTTAATTGTGATTGTGAGTTGTAAAAAAACCCCACCATTTCATGCTTTTTCTCTGTCTTATCATCCATGAAGTAAAAGTGGCTACTATCTGGAGGAGTGGGGGGGGGGGGGGTATAGGAGTAATGTGGTGACAATTATGATGTCAAATATATAATAAAATAAAATATTAATGAATAGCATTTATAAAGCGCACATCTTATCAGTTGAAAAACTCAATGCACTAACTCACGGATTCACCAAAAGCAAGAACAATCAAAGCATACACTACCATTTAGACCATTAACACAGAAAATTAACAATATAAAACGAAATATGACAATTATTACCGCCCCCACCCCCACATACAGCCCCCCCCTCCCACACACACATACACTCACCATCATCATACAAAAAAGCCACTCTAAACAAACAAAGATAGGTGATAGAGAACAGCAAAAATGTCCAAGCAGACAGTTTAATTTTTTCAATGATAGAACTTGCAAAACAAGTAGCTCTTTAGCTGAGTTTTAAACCCAGCCAAGGTAGGCTGATCTCTGAGATATAAATATACATATACCATGATATATACCATGTGATCAATGTGTGTGTTTGTGTTTGTGTGTGTGTGAGTGTGTGTGTGTGTGTGTGTGTGTGGTGTATTAACACATGCTATCTAATTTCTGTCGACAGGACCACCCAATATGCTGAAGAAAAAGAAGCGAGGGAGGGAAGATAAAGAAACCAACTTAGATTCATCTCCGTTAGAGCGCCCAGGGAAAGCAGCTCGTCGGACAAGCCCGTGTCCAGATGTTTTGTCTACAGAGTCATTGACCGTGGTGGATGTGGCAGAGCCTCAGACTTCGCCATCAGCACAAAGTGAGTGGACTCTTTGTCTCATTTGCCAAGAGATAACCAAAGAACATGAAATCTGTCATGTCGCTGTCATGTGAAGGAAAGCTGAGGTCGACAACAAAGTCTGCTCTTCTGGGGGTTTTGGAACCTCTTGTGCCACCCCCACCAACTGAGTTTCCTGAGACAGACACTGTCCTTGTTGATGGAGCTGCAGTTTTCCACTTCCTGAAGCCCCGCACATGCAAAACCTTCACTTGCTATGCCTCAGAGGTCTTCCTTCCCTACATCAAGCAACTCCTGCAGAAAGCTTCACTTGCTATGCCTCAGAGGTCTTCCTTCCCTACATCAAGCAACTCCTGCAGAAAGCTTCACTTGCTATGCCTCAGAGGTCTTCCTTCCCTACATCAAGCAACTCCTGCAGAAAGCTTCACTTGCTATGCCTCAGAGGTCTTCCTTCCCTACATCAAGCAACTCCTGCAGAAAGCTTCACTTGCTATGCCTCAGAAGTGTTCCTTCCCTACATCAAGCAACTCCTGCAGAAAGCTTCTCGAATAGACATTGTCTGGGACAGGTACGCAAGTGACAGTCTCAAGAGTGGCATGAGAGAAAAAAGAGGAACAGGTCGACGGAAACGGGTAACAGGTGATGGGATCATGCCGGTTGACTGGAACAGCTTTCTCCGTGTCGACCAAAACAAACAGGAACTGTTCAGTTTCTTGGGGCAGAAGGTGATCGAACTTGACACAGACAAACTCGTCATCACAACCCAAGGCCCCATTGTTCTCTCCAACCGCCCACTTGATGCCCAGACAAAGCTGTCACCCTGCAGTCATGAGGAGGCTGACACCAGATTGATTGTACACCAGTCTCCGATGCAGCTCAGAATCACAGGCGGATCCTGATAAGAACGGTGGATACTGATGTTGTTGTGCTCGCCATTGCTGCTGCTCCCTGTCACCCTGGGCTTGAAGTGTGGATCGCTGTGGGAGTCGGCCAGAATTACCGGTACATCTCTGCACATGACATCGCCAGCATGTTGGGACCAGAAAAAACCAGCTGTCTGCCACTGTTCCACAGCTTCAGCGGCTGTGATACGGTCTCGTCGTTCAGCAGCATTGGAAAGAAAACAGCATGGGATGTGTGGTACCTGTTTCCTGACATCAGCGAGGCCTTCCAGTCTCTGTCAGAAGCACCCACAGAGATCTCCGCATATGACAGAGCCTTGCTGGAGAGATATGTTGAACTTTTGTATGACAGAACAAGCAACTTTCCGGATGTCAACTCTGCGAGGGGACACCTGTTTGCAAAGGTTGGCCGCCAGATCGACAACATTTCTCCAACTAGCGAAGCCCTTTTGCAGCATGCAAGGAGAGCTGTTTATCACGGAGGACATATCTGGGGTCAGGCTGAAGTCGCCACGCCTAGTCTTCCAAACCTTGGCGACTGGGATTAGCAATTTATCAATGGTGCTTGGCAACCATTCTGGACTGCCCTGGACGAGGCTTCGAAGACATGCCGTGAACTGTGGAAGTGTGGCTGCAAAAAGGGATGCAAGAGCATGCGGTGCCGGTGTCGTAAGGCTGTGTTGAAATGCACAGCACTTTGCAAGTGCACTTGTGTACCTGCATGCTGAATGGATCTTGACTGGTTTTGGAAATGGACAGCACCTGTGTTATGAACTATAATTATATCAGGTGCATACCTGTTTGACCTTGAACTTTAATGCACAATAATGTGAAGATATATACATAGCAGGCCTGCTGATAATATAATACAGGTAATATGTTTACCAAATCCGGTATTCCCACTTCATGTTGGTGCTGAGAAATTAGCATTCCTAGAATTACCTGCCGGCACCTCTCGTTTGACCTTGACATTTGACCTTGAATGTACAATGACATAAGTGAATTAACTATGGGTGTGAAAGCATTACCTTATGATACTATCTATCACATTTTATGATCCAAGTACATATGGTTACTGAGAAATTAGCATTTTACAGTCACTTACCAAAACGTGACACTGACTTTCTATTTGACCTTGATCTTTGACCTTGGATATATAACAACATGTGTTATATAGTTCGATGTTACAACACTACTTCATGAGAGTGCGTGTGCAAATTTTGATGTTTGTAGTGCATATGGTTCCTGAGATATTAGCATTTCTAGGGTCAAATGGCGGCCATTTTGAATTGTTCTAAAAATAGATACTGAAAGTGAGAAATTGCGATGGCCGTGTTTCTAAATTTCTTTAGGATCACTTACTCTATCACTCTGCCAAGTTTTATAAATGTAACACAAATTTGAAAGATTTTGACAAATAGAACCCCTACTAGCGGGGGTTCTACTTGCAACGAAAACACATAAACCTTTCAAACACTTGTTACATTTTATGTTATGCCCCAAAAGGCAAGTTAAGAATAAAATAAGGGTTTTTAGAAACACGGCCATCACAAAAATGCGATTGTTTTTGAGAAATAAGGCTTTAAACCTGGCGCCTTCATGCAGACGAAATTGGAACAAATGCTAGTCCGCAGCACAGGAATAAAATACAAAACTTCACAGAAAAAAATATGTCGAGTTATTGAAATAAACATGATAATATATTCTGACATGTTATGTTGATATAATTGTTATTTGGAGCTCAAAATGTTTTTAAAAGCGTTTTGAAAATACAGAAGAACGGATGGGCAGAATGAACAAAATGGCGGACATCGCACATGCATTCTTTGTTTTGGCAGCTGAAAAGTCTCTCTGGTGAGTACATTTGATATGTTTGGACAATTACAGTAACTCTGCCGTGTGTTGACAAAACCGAGTAAGTCCACTGAAGCTACTTCCGAGAAAAACGACTTTTAGTGTTTGATAAACTGTCTCAAAAGTGATGAGTATCTAGATCCACCCACTGAGATAATAAGATAAATAGCATTAATTTACGTTTAGATCTAAAACTCGATTTTCATAATAATCTGATGGATGGTTTTGATTTTGTTGGGCATTTTGTGGACTTACTTATTGGTTTTACCACCTTTTTCGCCCAATATTAGATCTAACAAAAAATGGGTAGATCTAAGCAAGCGGACTTACTTGGTTTTACACAAATATTTGGAAGAAGAAGTGTTGGCAAGAGAAATGACAAAACAGTGAAAATGCACAAGAGAGAGAAAGAGAGAGAGAGAGAGAGAGAGAGAGAGAGAGAGCGAGAGAGAGAGCGAGAGAGAGAGAGAGAGAGAGAGAGAGATAGAGAGGGGAAGAGACTGGGGGGGGGGGAGGAGAGAAGGCAGGGGGGCGGGATGGAGGAAGTGAGAGAAATAAAGGGAGGGAGATAGAGAGATGGAAGGAGGGGTGGAGAGAGGGAGACAGAGAGAGAAGGTGATAGGGAGGAGGGGGGGGGAGAGAGAGGGATATGGAGAGAGAGATAAATGGGGAGGAAGAGAGAGAGATAGGAATGGACTGAGGGAGGGGGAAGAAGGATGGATTTAGGGATACACGGCCTCAAACCCGTGGGTGGTTTTGAAAAAAACCCACTGGGTGGGTTGTTAGCCACCCAGTTTTTTCAAGTGCCAATAAGTGCCATAGGGTTACGTTAGGGTTAGGGTTAGTTACCGTTCCGGCTTTTTAAAAATTGTTTCTAATTACCATAAAATAAACACCTCAATTTTAGTCTTCTCAACTGAAGAACAAACCACCCAATTGTGTGTCCGTCTGCCTCTGGGTGTGTGTGCGTGTGTGTGTGTGTGTGTGTGTGTGTATGTGTGTGTGTGGGTGTGTGTTTCAACGGTGGGGAGTACATCGGACATTTTGGGGTATTAAGGTCCCATTAGGGTATTATGAGCCCGTCCTCATATTACACCACCAAGGTACCCCCATCTACCCCAGTGTGTGTGGGTTTTTTCTTTTGCAGTTTAGCAGTTGCTGCTCACTCTGAAGACCCTGTGTTGTGATCAATACCTTCCAGGGCTTCCTCAGTACATGACTTTGGTTCTGCTCCTGTGGTTCAGGCTCTCCATATCACTTCTTGATGTGACACCTTTATTGTGATTGTGAGTTGTTAAAAGAAAACACCACCATTTCATGCTTTTTCTCTGTCTTATCATCCATGAAGAAAAAGTGGCTACTATCTGGAGGCGTGGGGGGGGGGGGGGGGGGTATAGGAGTAATGTGGTGACAATTATGATGTCAAATATATAATAAAATAAGATAATAATGAATAGCATTTATAAAGCGCACATCTTATCAGTTGAAAAACTCAATGCACTAACTCACGGATTCACCAAAAGCAAGAACAATCAAAGCATACACTACCATTTAGACCATTAACACAGAAAATTAACAAAATAAAACGAAATATGACAATTATTACCGCCCCCACCCCCACATACAGCCCCCCTCCCACACACACACATACACTCACCATCATCATACAAAAAAGCCACTCTATACAAACAAAGATAGGTGATAG
Source organism: Littorina saxatilis (assembly GCF_037325665.1). Lineage (NCBI taxonomy): Eukaryota > Metazoa > Mollusca > Gastropoda > Littorinimorpha > Littorinidae > Littorina > Littorina saxatilis. Next base: position 81,448,219 of record NC_090256.1, on the reverse strand, counting down.
AGAACAGCAAAAATGTCCAAGCAGACAGTTTCATTTTTTCAATGATAGAACTTGCGAAACAAGTAGCTCTTTAGCTGAGTTTTAAACCCAGCCAAGGTAGGCTGATCTCTGAGATATAAATATACATATACCATGATATATACCATGTGATCAATGTGTGTGTTTGTGTGTGTGTGTGAGTGTGTGTGTGTGTGTGTGGTGTATTAACACATGCTATCTAATTTCTGTCGACAGGACCACCCAATATGCTGAAGAAAAAGAAGCGAGGGAGGGAAGATGAAGAAACCGACATAGATTCATCTCCGTTAGAGCGCCCAGGGAAAGCAGCTCGTCGGACAAGCCCGTGTCCAGATGTTTTGTCTACAGAGTCATTGACCGTGGTGGATGTGGCAGAGCCTCAGACTTCGCCATCAGCACAAAGTGAGTGAACTCTTTGTCTCATTTGCCAAGAGAGAACCAAAGAACATGAAATCTGTCATGTCGCTGTCATGTGAAGGAAAGCTGAGGTCGACAACAAAGTCTGCTCTTCTGGGGGTTTTGGAACCTCTTGTGCCACCCCCACCAACTGAGTTTCCTGAGACAGACACTGTCCTTGTTGATGGAGCTGCAGTTTTCCACTTCCTGAAGCCCCGCACATGCAAAACCTTCACTTGCTATGCCTCAGAGGTCTTCCTTCCCTACATCAAGCAACTCCTGCAGAAAGCTTCACTTGCTATGCCTCAGAGGTCTTCCTTCCCTACATCAAGCAACTCCTGCAGAAAGCTTCACTTGCTATGCCTCAGAGGTCTTCCTTCCCTACATCAAGCAACTCCTGCAGAAAGCTTCACTTGCTATGCCTCAGAGGTCTTCCTTCCCTACATCAAGCAACTCCTGCAGAAAGCTTCTCTTGCTATGCCTCAGAGGTCTTCCTTCCCTACATCAAGCAACTCCTGCAGAAAGCTTCTCGAATAGACATTGTCTGGGACAGGTACGCAAGTGACAGTCTCAAGAGTGGCATGAGAGAGAAGAGGAACAGGTCGACGGAAACGGGTAACGGGTGATGGGATCATGCCAGTTGACTGGAACAGCTTTCTCCGTGTCGACCAAAACAAACAAGAACTGTTCAGTTTCTTGGGGCAGAAGGTGATCTAACTTGACACAGACAAACTCGTCATCACAACCCAAGGCCCCATTGTTCTCTCCAACCGCCCACTTGATGCCCAGACAAAACTGTCACCCTGCAGTCATGAGGAGGCTGACACCAGATTGATTGTACACCTCTCCGATGCAGCTCAGAATCACAGGCGGATCCTGATAAGAACGGTGGATACTGATGTTGTTGTGCTCGCCATTGCTGCTGCTGCCCGTCACCCTGGGGTTGAAGTGTGGATCGCTGTGGGAGTCGGCCAGAATTACCGGTACATCTCTGCACATGACATCGCCAGCATGTTGGGACCAGAAAAAACCAGCTGTCTGCCACTGTTCCACAGCTTCAGCGGCTGTGATACGGTCTCGTCGTTCAGCAGCATTGGAAAGAAAACAGCATGGGATGTGTGGTACCTGTTTCCTGACATCAGCGAGGCCTTCCAGTCTCTGTCAGAAGCACCCACAGAGATCTCCGCATATGACAGAGCCTTGCTGGAGAGATATGTTGAACTTTTGTATGACAGAACAAGCAACTTTCCGGATGTCAACTCTGCGAGGGGACACCCGTTTGCAAAGGTTGGCCGCCAGATCGACAACATTTCTCCAACTAGCGAAGCCCTTTTGCAGCATGCAAGGAGAGCTGTTTATCACGGAGGACATATCTGGGGTCAGGCTGAAGTCGCCACGCCTAGTCTTCCAAACCTTGGCGACTGGGATTAGCAATTTGTCAATGGTGCTTGGCAACCATTCTGGACTGCCCTGGACGAGGCTTCGAAGACATGCCGTGAACTGTGGAAGTGTGGCTGCAAAAAGGGATGCAAGAGCATGCGGTGCCGGTGTCGTAAGGCTGTGTTGAAATGCACAGCACTTTGCAAGTGCACTTGTGTACCTGCATGCTGAATGGATCTTGACTGGTTTTGGAAATGGACAGCACCTGTGTTATGAACTATAATTATATCAGGTGCATACCTGTTTGACCTTGAACTTTAATGCACAATAATGTGAAGATATATACATAGCAGGCCTGCTGATAATATAATACAGGTAATATGTTTACCAAATCCGGTATTCCCACTTCATGTTGGTGCTGAGAAATTAGCATTCCTAGAATTACCTGCCGGCACCTCTCGTTTGACCTTGACATTTGACTTTGAATGTACAATGACATAAGTGAATTAACTATGGGTGTGAAAGCATTACCTTATGATACTATCTATCACATTTTATGATCCAAGTACATATGGTTACTGAGAAATTAGCATTTTACAGTCACTTACCAAAACGTGACACTGACTTTCTATTTGACCTTGATCTTTGACCTTGGATATATAACAACATGTGTTATATAGTTCGATGTTACAACACTACTTCATGAGAGTGCGTGTGCAAATTTTGATGTTTGTAGTGCATATGGTTCCTGAGATATTAGCATTTCTAGGGTCAAATGGCGGCCATTTTGAATTGTTCTAAAAATAGATACTGAAAGTGAGAAACTGCGATGGCCGTGTTTCTAAATTTCTTTAGGATCACTTACTCTATCACTCTTCCAAGTTTTATAAATGTAACACAAATTTGAAAGATTTTGACAAATAGAACCCCTACTAAAGAAAAACAAGTCGCGTAAGGCGAAATTACTACATTTAGTCAAGCTGTCGAACTCACGGAATGAAACTGAACGCACTGTAGTTTTTCACAAAGACAGTACAGCTTCGTCAATCCCCGCGAGAAGGAAATCGCGCACCTTCCATGTGCAAAACGCAGTGAAATTAACACGCCAGAATAGCGCAGTAGCGTATTGTGCTGAGCAGGAAAGCGCGCTTTTCTGTATTCTTGTTAACTTTCGGAGCTTGTTTTGAATACAACCTATCATATCTATATGTTTTTGGAATCAGGAAATGATAAAGAATAAGATGAAATCATTTTTGGATCGATTTCTTACATTTTTATCGTAAGACTAATTAATCTATTTTCGTTAATTGTGATCACATTTTAAGAGTAAACATGACATATGTATATATTTTTAGATTCAGAATATGATGAAGAATACGATGCAATCAATTTTAAGTCTGTTTGCGAAAAATCGATTTTAATGACAACTTTAATTAGCAAACTCATTAATCTATTTTCAAGCCTCCACGCTGAAATACAATACCAAAGTCCGGGCTTTGTCGAAGATTACTTGACCAAAATTTCAACCAATTTTGTTGAAAAATGAGAGCGTGACAGTGCCGCCTCAACTTTCACGAAAAGCCTGATAATTATGACGTCATCAAAGCTATTTATCAAAAAAATTAAAACTGGAGATACCATACTCAGGATCTCTCATGTCAAGTTTCATGAAGATCGGTCCAGTAGTTTTCTCTGAATCGCTCTACACACACACACACACACACACACACACACACACACCACGACCCTCGTCTCGATTCCCCCCTCTACGTTAAAACATTTAGTCAAAACTTGACTGAATGTAAAAAGCTATGACGGCTTACTGACGCCAGAACCACATAAATAAAATTTCACCTAAAAATTACTAATTTTCTTCCCACATCGACGTGTAACGTTCAGTTTTGGCTCTCAAGTTATCCGTCTGGAAGTGAGCCAGAAAATAAAATTATTCATTTTCACGCAAAAATTGTAACTAACAAGTGACCATGTTTAATCATCAGGGTAACCCCAGGTTTTGGCACTAGTAAGCCGTCATAGAAAGCCGCGGTTGCTTCATCATATCACCTGCATGTGTTCACCATGCGACACTCCCGGGCAAAAAAAGAAACTAAAATGAATAAGGAACCAATGGGTACTAAACTGAAACAGGATTTGTGCAACACATGTGAACGAAACTAAACAAAAAACGATGATGTCTGTTACGTTTTGAAAATAAACTGGAAAAGGATTGTTTTTAATTCATGCGCTCGGAAACTAGACTGAAAAAAGAATTGCCCGAACCCAAGTGAAGAACACATTTGTAATCCACGGGAGCTAAGTTGAGAAGGGAATTTTGTGGCCCATGGGAGCTAAGTTGAGAAGGGAATGTTGTTGCCCATGGGAGCTAAGTTGAGAAGGGAATGTTGTTGCCCATGGGAGCTAAGTTGAGAAGGGAATTTTGTTGCCCATGGGAGCTAAGTTGAGAAGGGAATTTTGTTGCCCATGGGAGCTAAGTTGAGAAGGGAATTTTGTTGCCCATGGGAGCTAAGTTGAGAAGGGAATGTTGTTGCCCATGGGAGCTAAGTTGAGAAGGGAATTTTGTTGCCCATGGGAGCTAAGTTGAGAAGGGAATTTTGTTGCCCATGGGAGCTAAGTTGAGAAGGGAATTTTGTTGCCCATGGGAGCTAAGTTGAGAAGGGAATGTTGTTGCCCATGGGAGCTAAGTTGAGTTGGGAATTTTGTTGCCCATGGGAGCTAAGTTGAAAAGGGAATTTTGTTGTCCATGGGAGCTAAGTTTAGAAGGGAATGTTGTTGCCCATGGGAGCTAAGTTGAGAAGGGAATTTTGTTGCCCATGGGAGCTAAGTTGAGAAGGGAATTTTGTTGCCCATGGGAGCTAAGTTGAGAAGGGAATGTTGTTGCCCATGGGAGCTAAGTTGAGAAGGGAATGTTGTTGCCCATGGGAGCTAAGTTGAGAAGGGAATTTTGTTGCCCATGGGAGCTAAGTTGAGAAGGGAATTTTGTAACCCATGGAAATTAAATTGATAAGGAATTTTTGTAATATATGGAACTAAACTGAAACATGATTTTTTAACCCATGGAATTAAACTGAAAAATGATTGTTATAATCCATAGGAACTAAACTGATAAAGCATTTTTGTAACCCTCGGGTTCTAAACTAAAAGAGAACTTTTGGAACACAAGGGTACTAAACTGAAAGAAAATTGTTGTAACCCATGGGTACTAAACTGAAAAAGATTGTTGTAACCCATGGAATTAATCTGAAGAAGATTTTTGTAACCCATGGGAACAAAACTTTAAATCTATCGGAACTTTATAAGTTGATAAGGATGACCCTTTCTGGTGTTTCAGTTGCAAATGTTTGACTGATATTGATTTGAACAATGGCAACCTCTCTTTAGTAGACAATGTCATCATCATGTGAGTGTTTCCTCCGAAAACGGCGTATGGCTGCCTAAATGGCGGGGTAAAAAACGGTCATACACGTAAAATTCCACTCGTGCAAAAAACATGAGTGTACGTGGGAGTTTCAGCCCACGAACGCAGAAGAAGAAGATCATGTGAGTGTAAACGAGTCATTGCATCTCCTCGCCAACGTATTATTTGCCATCGAAAGCATTCACTCCGAAAAATATTTTCAAATAGGAGGTGATAAAACCGACAACTTACTATTAAAAAACAGAGCACAATATGTATTTTATCACTTCAATTTCAATTTTGCCCCACCCAAAATCAAATATTCTCTCATTCAAAATCCGGCTGCACGCATGCGCGGAACTCTCCGAAGGGGGACAACTCCTAGAAACCGAGCCCTCGCAGGAGCACTTTTTCTTCTACCATGCAGTGAAATCTAAAGGTCGAGAAATAGATGACGCCATTAATTTGTCTTTTTCTCTGCTAGGTTGCAGTATCAGGCGAGCGGTATTCAGAGCGGCAGTCGCTAACACCCCGGGTGTCAGAAGGAAAATTCTCCGCCCATTAATCTTGAGAGAAAATAACGACGGTTTTGTAGATAAGGGGAAAACCACCAAAACGGTGTCGAAAAAGTCAATGTTGTCGACCAAATCCTCGGTATCCCAATGTCAACTTTTCTCGCCTTTCCGCACGCTGGGTCGTAAGTAAGAGGTTTACTCGTGAGAGAGGGCTTCGCATTGTCGTATTGGGTCGTTGGGTATTAGCAGGATATGTTGAATGATTGCTTGCACACCTGCTCGTGATAATATTAAGCTTATCAACAATTGAAAGCTTTTTTTTTACGACTTTATGTCAGCAGAATTAAATCGCAGTTGAGTTGTCAAGTGCTCTCTCTCTCTCTCTCTCTCTCTCTCTCTCTCTCTCTCTCTCTCTCTCTCTCTCTCTCTCTCTCTCTCTCTCTCTCATTGTTTCTTTCCTTCGTGCTTGCTTTTGTTCTTTCTTCCTTCTGCGTCGTTTATTTACACTCTTGTCCAAGCATTTTATCGGTCCGTTTATTGTCCATCGGAAACAAAATGGTACATATAGGCAAACCTTTTTAGAGCTTACAACAGAGCAAGTAAACCCCACGCGTACGACCGCACTCTCTTTCTCCCTCTCCCGGTTTAAACAAAACTTTATTCAATTTTAATATCGTCACATAGGCTTATATGCAATATTTGGCACTGGGGATCCGTACTCAAATTAACACACTTTTAGGCTAGCACTCTCTCTCTCTCTCTCTCTCTCTCTCTCTCTCTCTCTCTCTCTCTCTCTCTCTCTCTCTCTCTCTCTCACTCCTCCAGCACATGACCCCCCCCCCCCCCCCCTAGTCCCACCGTGGCCGAACTCATCGATGAGAAAGGAAGACCGGGAGGCCACTCTGGGAGAAAGACCGGCGCCTGCTCTCTCATCATGAAATGGACACCAGTCTCCATCATCTCTCAGCCTCGCCCTTGTCAGGCACGGGGGGCAGCGAAACAATCAAAGAAACAGCTTGGTATTTACAAGTTTTTATTGAAATGGTGCCGGCAATTTGCCCTCCCATTTTGCAGCCATATAGATACACGACAGCAACAAACCGCTTCTGTCTGAGGCAGTCAATATGGCGGAGATGACGGATGGAGAAGCGGAGTCGTGCTGATTCATGGGTGGCCAGTTTGTGCCAAAAGTGATAATTTAGAAGTGGGTCATGTCAGGTTTTATCGTACCTAATGAGATAGGTTATCGTCAATAACATAATATTAACTGCAGTTCAAACATCGACGGTTCGTGTATTTGATTTGTTTTTCTATTTTCGTGTGTGTGTGTGTGTGTGTGTGTGTGTGTGTGTGTGTGTGTGTGTGTGTGTGTGTGTGTGTGTGTGTGTGTGTGTGTGTGTGTGTGTGTGTGTGTGTGTGTGTGTGTGCAAAGCTGAAGTATGCTAGCCTCAAAGTGAATATGGGGTATTATTTACAATATTATTCGATAAGTAACAAAATAATACGAGGGTGACGAAAGTAGATCGCAATCATATTAGAGCTCACGAAATCAGACAGTTGATTGAATGCGAAACATTTAGGTCACACAAAAAAGATGAACCGATATCGTTGGTACCACTTAATCCGCTCAAGCCAACCGAGGAGTAGAATCATATTTAAGATCACGTAATTAAGTACAGGTTAGTGGTGTTGTTGTTTTCGCACAGTCCCAGACTCAAAAGCGTGGCTGATATTGAAATAGGGGAAAGTCCCATCATGGATGTTGGGCTATCAACAACGGCTAACGGAAAACGGGATGGTAAACCTTAAGAAACTGCTAACAGTGTTACTAAGTTACCAATAATTTCCAGTGACTGTGATTGTGACCATAGAGTCCTCACACCAACACGCCATTAGAAGGAATAGTAAAATGTACAAAAAGACGGTGACATCACCAGTGATTGACACAGCTGATTATAATCATCAGTTGTGTACAATTAACCGATGCAACCATGTTCTTTGTAATTTTCACATTTGGTGCCAGCATCCCACCATACACGAAAGCGCTAGGTCATCCGGGTGTTTAGCCCGGAAGGTCTTATATAGCTGATGGGGCGAGAGTTGTCTCCCTGAATCGGAGTGAAGAGGCTTTTAGGCGATTGCTTTTCGTGATGTTGTAAAGCAAAGATCGTAGAACTCACTCCGAGGAGCGAGGACGATGTCGCTGAATACTTTTTTGTTGCCGCCTTGTGCCCCTTCCTTGTCTGGCCACAACTTTCTTTATGAGGAGTTTGCATATGAATTTTAAAGCTGCAGTTCATTCTACTCAGTGAAGAACCTTCTTCTGCCTTCTTTGGCGGAAACTCCCACGTGCACTCTTTCTTTTACACAACTGGGCTTTTATGTTTATGGCCGTTTTCCCCTCCCATTTTAAGCCAGTCATCCTCCGTTTTCGGGGTGGGGTGAGGGGGCGTGCTATAGAAGAACCTTCTTTCTTTATTTATTTGGTGTTTAACGTCGTTTTCAACCGTTCAAGGTTATATCGCGACGGAGGGAAGGGGGGGTGATGGGATAGAGCCACTTGTCAATTGTTTCTTGTTCACAAAAGCACTAATCAAAATTTGCTCCAGGGGCTTGCAACGTAGTACAATATATTACCTTACTGGGAGAATGCAAGTTTCCAGTACAAAGGACTTAACATTTCTTACATACTGCTTGACTAAAATCTTTATAAACATTGACTATATTCTATACAAGAAACACTTAACAAGGGTAAAAGGAGAAACAGAATCCGTTAGTCATCTCTTACGACATGCTGGGGAACATCGGGTAAATTCTTTCTCGTCCCAACCAATATGGGACTCCCCCTAACCCGCAGGGGGCTATAAGAACCAAGAAGGCATTATAAGAGCAGTCTGGATATGACTTAAAGTTTCATTCATACCAGGGACATTGACCTTATTTTACGACGGGTTAAGATGCGAGTTTTAAAGCTGCTTTCAAAGCAAGGACCACGTTTTTCATGCCTGACGGTTGAAACTTTAAATGTAATGATTGTTATGAAATATTCCGTGCGACAGGTAATACACAAAGTGGTCCAATGTGCTTGGCAAAAAAACAAAACAAAACAAAACAAAACAAAAAAAAAGTGGTCCAACATGATGGTAAGAACCAAGTTATATAAAGACTAAGCTAGGTACTGATCACATCGTAACATACCACGTCTTCCTGCAGTATATCTATATAACATCAGTTAGCTAATTGCCTTTCTCTTCAGCGCCAGCTTATGCATCTATATTATTGGCATTACCCAGCCAGTCAATATTTTCTAGTCGCTTGAAATTTTACGAAATCAGCTTTTGGCATGGTTCCACACATAAGAAACATGTTAAGCTTGCAGAATGGATTCAAAGATGCCTGACATTTGTCATGAAATAGGAAGTCTTTGGATTTATCTACAAATTATGATGCTAATAACTCATACTGAAGAAAGACGTGACGTCATCAAAATGTATTATGGTACCTCTGCTCTACTTTTTCAGACCGTTTCAAACGGGAAGGTCGTACATATTTCATCATCCAAAAGTTAAAGGCTGCCATATACGTAGCGTTCATTAATTAATTCATATTGTTTACATGTGCCAATAATGTTATAAAACTGTACCTAAGGGGATATAATAACGATTGGCTGTAGCTTTCGAACACAGAACAAAATTATTTCAGTATTGCAAAGTGGTGTTGATAGTGTCGAATGTAAACAGAACAGTCTCAAAGTGAAAGTGGATGTTTTCCGGAAATTGCGAAGTTAACAAGAATACAGAAAAGCGCGCTTTCCTGCTTAGCACATTACGCTACCGCGCTAATCTGGCGTGTCAATATCACTGCGTTTTGCACGTGGAATGTGAGCTATTTCCTTCACGCGGGGATTGACGAAGCTGTACTGTCTGTGTTGACGGTCTAAAAATAGCCCAAGTCCTGGAGAACTGTTGCTAAACATAGCAATAAAGAATGAATTATTTCTCGCAATTAGTAAGGACTTCAAACCTAAAACTTTGCAGGAAGCTTAATTTATACATCCCCGCAACGATGGGAAAAGCCCTGGAAGTAATTAAACTAATTAAATAGGACTATATGTCAGCCTTTAAACTGACACGGTAAGACATAGCATGTGTGACCAAATGTATAACGTTTATAACCCCTTGCTTTGTAAATTTCCTCAAACGTTAAAGTCGGTTATATTTCATCAGCTAAAAGTGGAACTGACAAGGTCCGAGAGATAAGAATGTTTGCAGCGCTGCAATCCCAGAAACTTGTTCAACTCATCTGCAATCACTTTTTTTTAAGCCGTTCTCCTCCTTACAAAGGCCTGTGAGTTAAATCTCGACAACATACTCCATAATTCTCTTCATATCTTTAGGCTGCATGTTTTGAACCTTTGATGACTTAAACCTAAAACAATTAAAACAGACATGTCATGTTTTTCTCAAACCCTGAAATGATGTCTGTATTGTTAAGGTGAAGCTGCCAACAAAGATGTGCAACCTTTCAACTGTCGCCTTTTCTGATATCTACAGAAAGTATCTCTGCGATTATGAAGAAATAAGTTTCTACTACCATCGACAGTCATTTTCAAAGCCGCCCCGTTGTCACGGATTTCGTGAGTCAAATCTCTACAACAGGCTATTTAGTGAAGTCTCCTCATGCCGCAAAGCCGCATGTTTCAGATCCTTAATGACTTAAACCCGCGAACATGGCTATATCTCTTCTCAAAAACCAGCTATATCTGTGCCAAGCATTAAACCAGAGTGGACAGCAAAGCGATATAGCCATCTCTGGCTTAGCTCTCGGATTAGCAACAGATTCTGGTGAAGGAGCCGGCACTGGTTGTTGCTGTGTTACAACACTATCTTTCCCCTTCTCCATTTCATCTCATCGTCCGCGTCGATCCGTTTCCCGCGTTTCGTGATATCGCGCCGGTACGAGACCGGTGTCAAACACGACAAGATGGCGGCTCTTTTTGATGATGCTAGCAGTTGATCTTGGGGGCTTAAAGTTTGTGTTCATGTTGTGTCATCGATGCGTCTGTTGTGACCGCTGAACAAACTCGGAGTAGACAAGAAGATCAACAATCTCGTTAACTGCTTCGCGGAGCGCTGGGGATCAAACTCGGGGAAAGTGTTGGAACAAGAGTGAGAGGTGATAAAGTGGACAAACACACAAGTGCCGTTAGATGACCAGACCGCGCCCTTACCGCAGATCGAAAGTGTACGAGATTTATTAAGATTTCATTTATTTGTATCGAGAAAACTCGTGAGAAGCTTCTCAAATCAATTACGAAAGCATGATTACTGAGCTGAACAGGAAGTCGCGCAAAAGTGACCCGTGCAACTTTTGGCCCAACCGATAGGCCTACCCATTCAGTTCTTCACGTATGCATATATAGGTTCGACTATATCCTAAACACCAGCACATACTATTATAAAAGCAGAAATACTGCCAAGAAGACCATTAGACTTCTTCTTCTTCTTCTGCGTTCGTGGGCTGAAACTCCCACGTACACTCGTGGGTTTTTTTTTGCACGAGTGGAATTTTACGTGTATGACCGTTTTTTACCCCGCCATTTAGGCAGCCATACGCCGTTTTCGGAGGAAGCATGCTGGGTATTTTCGTGTTTCTATAACCCACCGAACTCTGACATGGATTACAGGATCTTTTTCGTGCGCACTTGGTCTTGTGCTTGCGTGTACACACGGGGTGTGTTCGGACACCGAGGAGAGTCTGCACACAAAGTTGACTCTGAGAAATAAATCTCTCGCCGAACGTGGGGACGAACTCACGCTGACAGCGGCCAACTGGATACAAATCCAGCGCGCTACCGACTGAGCTACATCCCCGCCCGGACCATTAGACAAAAGAAAGGACAAACATGTGCAATTCTTCACCATTGAAAGTAGAAGCCAGATAGTTTGCTGCAATTCTGGTCTAATTTCACGGCTACATACACCATTTTAAACCTATTAAAATAAAATAAAATTAAATGTGTTGCTGAACGGATGCAAGAGAGAGAGAAAAATTCTGCATGACGACCATGTAGTTGCTGCGTTTGTCAACCAACAGCTTTGATCTGCTTTTCATCCCTCATCACACGTGTGGAATGTAATCCTAAGTCACAAAATAAGACAGGTCCCTCGAAATACTCTACCAGATGCGGCGACCTTCAAAAGGTGCTCACGATCATTTTGGCTTATATCATTTCCATCATCATCGCAAAATGCCTAAGTTACAGGTCTATATAGCATGACTCATAAAGGCTTTTTTGCTGATTAGAACTTAATATATACTGCCTATAGATAGTGCAAGGCATGCACCTGTTCCCACAGATCTATACTGTATATACTTTGCTCTATAATTGATTCGCAAAGTGGTCGTATTTTATGTGGGTAAATTCTACTTACTGGCCTCATCAAAAGCACTCAGACCTCCGCCAGGTGTCTTTATGTACACTTTGGAATTAGCTGGCGGGCTTTAAGTATCAGCCGACTGATTGGAAGACTTGAGTCAGAAAATAAATCACATCAAATGGTCGTCAGTGTAATCCCCGTTTTAACGCCTATCTATTTATGGACGTGTGGTTGGGAAATGCAAGTATCTGCTTCGTAAGCTACCAGTGTTTGTTTATCTGAAACCGCTTTTGTCTGAAACAATGACTTCAAAGCAATATGCTTGCGAATGACTGATTTTCGAATTCGCCGAAACGTATCTTACTGACATGTCTGTGCGTAAGAAGTGACGTTGTTGTTGTTGTTGTTGTTGTTGTTGTTGTTGTTGTTGTTGTTGTTGTTGTTGTTGTTGTTGTTGTTCTTCTTCTTCTTCTTCTTCTTCTTCTTCTTCTTCTTCTTGTTCTTGTTCTTGTTCTTGTTGTTCTTGTTATTCTTGTTCTTGTTCTTGTTATTCTTGTTGTTCTCGTTGTTGTTGTTGTCGTCCTTTCTCATCGTCGTCGTCGTTGTCGTCGACAAACAGTATCTTCACTCCTACTCATAAACATAAAATATCCCTTTTAAAGTTATGAGTTCCCCAAGACACTTTGTTAACCCGTGATTTGTAAAAATGTAAAAAAAATTACATATCACGGGGCGCGCCCCGCGATTTGTAAAAACATTTTTACAAATCACGAGGCGCGCCCGATATTTTCTTGTCATCTCCAAAGTCAAGGTACAAAAACAAAATCCCTTGACTCTGTTATATTTAAGATTTTTTTTTTTTTTTTTTTTTTTCATCGTTGGGAAATTCCGGTCGCTTCCTCCCAGTGGAAAGCTAGCAGTGACAGAGTCGCACTACCCCAAAGTCAAGGGATCTATTAGTCCCGTTTCGCCGTTATCCCAATTCGCCCCCATCCCATTTTGGCGACATTTCTCAGGCCAAGTGTCATTTTACCACCATGTCATGTACCATTAGCTCCACACCTATTTTGGCGCAATCCCGGATCGCCGTTATCCCATTTCGCCCCTATCCCATTAGCTTCACATCCCAAGTCAAGGGAACTGTTAGATTTCTAGATTGTCTCATCCCTGGAAGATTCGGGTCGCTTCTTCCCAATGAAAAGCTAGCAGCAACAGAGTCGCGCTACCCTTAAGTCAAGGGATCTATTAGATTTGTTTGGATTTTTTTTTCTTCATTACTAGATTGTCCCAACGCTGCGAAAGTCGGGTCGCTTCCACCCAATGGAAAGCTAGCAGCAACAGAGTCGCACTATCCCCAAGTCAAGGGATCTATTAGATTTGTTTTTCTTTTTACATTTAGTCAAGTTTTGACTAAATGTTTTAACATAGAGGGGGAATTGAGACGAGGGTCGTGGTGTATGTGCGTGTGTGCGTGTGTGTGTCTGTGTGTGTGTGTGTGTGTGTGTAGAGCGATTCAGACTAAACTACTGGACCGATCTTTATGAAATTTGACATGAGAGTTCCTGGGTATGAAATCCCCGAACGTTTTTTTCATTTTTTTGATAAATGTCTTTGATGACGTCATATCCGGCTTTTCGTGAAAGTTGAGGCGGCACTGTCACGCCCTCATTTTTCAACCAAATTGGTTGAAATTTTGGTCAAGTACTCTTCGACGAAGCCCGGGGTTCGGTATTGCATTTCAGCTTGGTGGCTTAAAAATTAATTAATGACTTTGGTCATTAAAAATCTGAAAATTGTAAAAAAAATTAAAAATTTATAAAACGATCCAAATTTACGTTTATCTTATTCTCCATCATTTGCTGATTCCAAAAACATATCAATATGTTATATTTGGATTAAAAACAAGCTCTGAAAATTAAATATATAAAAATTATTATCAAATTTTTTTTTTCGAAATCAATTTAAAAACACTTTCATCGTATTCCTTGTCGGTTCCTGATTCCAAAAATATATAGATATGATATGTTTGGATTAAAAACACGCTCAGAAAGTTAAAACGAAGAGAGGTACAGAAAAGCGTGCTATCCTTCTTAGCGCAACGAATACCCCGCTCTTCTTGTCAATTCCACGGGCACTGCCTTTGCCACGGGCGGTGGAGTGACGATGCTACGAGTATACGGTCTTGCTGCGTTCAGTTTCATTCTGTGAGTTCGACAGCTACTTGACTAAATATTGTATTTTCGCCTTACGCGACTTGTTACATTTTGTCAAGTTTTGACTAAATGTTTTAACATAGAGGGGGAATCGAGACGAGGGTCGTGGTGTATGTGTGTCTGTCTGTGTGTGTGTGTGTGTGTGTGTGTGTGTGTGTGTGTTTGTGTGTGTGTGTATGTGTGTGTGTGTCTGGGTGTGTCTGGGTGTGTGTCTGGGTGTGTGTAGAGCGATTCAGAGTAAACTACTGGACCGATCTTTATGAAATTTTACATGAGAGTTCCTGGGTATGATATCCCCAGACGTTTTTTTCATTTTTTCGATAATGTCTTTGATGACGTCGTATCCGGCTTTTTGTAAAAGTTGAGGCGGCACTGTCACACCCTCATTTTTTAATTGAATTTTTTGTAAAGCCATCTTCGACGAAGGCCGGACTTCGGTATTGCATTTCAGCTTGGTGGCTTAAAAATTAATTAATGACTTTGGTCATTAAAAATCTGAAAATTGTAATAATTTTTTTATATAAAACGATCCAAATGTACGTTCATTTTATTCTACATCATTTCCTGATTCCAAAAACATATAAATATGTTATATTTGGATTAAAAACAAGCTCTGAAAATTTAAAATATAAAAAATTATGATCAAAATGAAAAACAAAAATCTAATAGATCCCTTGACTTTGGGGTAGCGCGACTCTCTTGCTGCTAGCTTTCCACTGGGAGGAAGCGATCCGAATTCCAAGCGATGGAACAATAAAGAAAAGAAAGAAACAAAATATCTAATGGACTCTTGACTTTGCGGTAGCGCGACTCTGTTGCTGCTAGCTTTCCACTGGGAGGAAGCGATTCGAATTTCCCAGCGATGGGACAATAAAGGAAAGAAAGAAAAAAAATCTAATGGATCCCTTGACTTTGGGGTAGCACGACTCTGTTGCTGCTAGCTTTCCACTGGGAGGAAGCGATCCGAATTTTTCAGCGATGGGACAAGAAAGACATGAAAAAAAAGAAAATTTTTTTTACATTTTTACAAATCGCGGTTTTAGGTTCGACGTGATTTGTCATTTTTTTTTTACATTTTTACAAATCACGGGTTAACACACGTCTTCCTGTGTGGTAAGACCCAAGATAAACTGAAGTGTATACATGCATCCATTTTGTAAGGTGTACAATAGCTTACAGCAGAATGAAGATCATGCAATTGGCATCACGAATGTCACTGATGCATTAACCTTATAATCATTTTTTACAGGTGTGGATCTACGTAGCATCAGGTGCTTCAGAATTGATTGAATTCAGTCAGCCATGCGTGAATGTTTAGATTGCCTTATTATCAATAGTATAATGTTTGCCGTATTGGTGCATGCATCTGCCTAGTTTCTAATAACCGGATGAGTTTTTATGCGTACTGGATTTATTTCAAATCGTTATGAGAAAAAGCTGTTGATTGTACCAAATGACGCTTAAAACACCCAATCCAGTCCAGTATCGTGTTATTAAAAAAAAAAAAAACTAAATCCATGAACCCAATTTTGAGGGCATATTAAAAATTGTTCAACGAGTATAATCAATGCAGAAAGGACGGCAAAAACTTGGTATATCAGTTTTGAGTAACATGCAAGTAATTCCGTCTTTTAAGAATGATCTTTCGTTTCTGTCGTACTCAAGTTTTTGAGCTTCATAATATAGAGACTCGGACAAAATCGTCTCGAGGGCAAAAGCTATGACCGCTATCCCCAATAACAAAGTTTTACTAGATGCGTCTAAAGAACTGGGAAAACCTGTCAGGAACATAGATTAAAAGCCGACCGCACCGGGCTTGATGTTCGACTCGCACTCAGACCAGTATTGGTCATCAAAGAGAATGTGACCATTCTATTACTTGACCATGCTCGATAACCTCCGAGCGATAAAACTGACCAGCGATTGACATACTGCGTGAGACTAGCCTTCTGTCCATTCAGCTCCCAAGATTGGTGGATTTGCGCACTATTTAACACTCGCGGAAGGAGAAACGGGGGCACTATGAACGATAAGCCCTTTTGAGTGATCTCCCTTCCCGATGTCATAAGATTGATATCAGCCGGGTGTTCGGGTGTGTAAGGGAACCCCTTACCCGTTTAAAGGTGTTGCTGTTTGTTCTTCGGTTCCTTTCATCTTTTGATTTAAGTGTTGCATCGGGTAAGCTCACACGCGACTTGCACCATACTGACTGGGCCTACCTTGTGGTGTGTGAGATTATCGCTGCCGTCTGTGTGCTCGTACACCGTGATATTTGACTTAGCACCTGTGCTGAAAGGGCTCACTTTGTGTTCACTTTCATTTTGATATTATATAATAAAATTATAATATGATCCAATAACGGGGGATAAAATGATGGTGCCGACAACGACGACAGGACAAACGAGAAGACGAACTAGTAAGAGGAGAAGGGTAGGACGATGATGATGGTGAGAGTGATGATGATAAGGAGCAGGCAGAGGTGGAGGACAACGATGATGATGATGATGATGATGATGATGATGATGATGATGATGATGATGATGATGATGATGATGATGATGATGACGACGACGACGACGATGATGATGATGATGATGATGATGATGATGATGATGATGATGATGATGATGATGATGATGATGATGATGATGATGATGATAGCCGGGTGGCCTCACAACAACTGCAGAGCAGTCTACATCATGCTGCCCCTATAGTGTACAGAGTACAAAACAAGCACGTCCTCTGTCTCATACAGTTCTCGGTTCTGCCAAAAATCACAAACACGAACAAGTATACTAATCAGGAGCCAAGTAAGCAAGTAAACAAATCACAATACAACAATCACACGACCGAAGACAAAACATGAAAGAGGAAGCTGACATTCAAACACTTTTTTATGAGGCTTTGATCCGAGGGCATAAGACAACAACAAGAACATACATGCTACACTTCACACCCGGGTGCAATGTTCCAAGATCGGTCATAAAGTTACACAACTGATTACCTGTGGGCCCGCCATTCGGCTCTGCTAGCAGAGGGGAAGCTTGACTTGAACAGAATCAAATAGTAAATTTAAGTGGATTGACACAGACTGCTAGGTGAGTTTACCATCTACAGGTGTGATGGACAGTACTTCTAATTAGAAGAGAAATATATTAGACAAATCGGCAACATTTGCAGAAACACAAAATGACAGGTACAAACATTTTGATGAATTAGTAGACTTGCCATTGACTACGTGTAGGCCTAAATAAAACAAACTGGAATTAACGGGTTAACAGGCTTTTTTCTCTAATTTTGGCTCACGTAAGTGTAGCCTATGCGATGCTAACTTTTGTCTGTCTGTGCGTATGTGGTAGAAACTCTAACATTTGAAGACGTCACATTACATTGACGTCACATTATGACGTAAGAGGGTTTGACGTCACGCGAAGGAATTACTGAAAGTCTCGGTCATTGTTTTTTTGAGCGGGCCGAGACTAGTTGACAGTCGTGTCCCTGTAAGTAGGCTACATGCAGACAGACAGATCTAGATCTAGTGTCTCGCTTTCTTGCACAGTTTCACCTATGCTCTTTCTCTGTGTGTGTGTGTGTGTGTGTGTGTGTGTGTGTGTGTGTGTGTGTGTGTGTGTGTGTGTGTGTGTGTGTGTGTGTGTGTGTGTGTGTGTGTGTGTGTGTGTGTGTGTGTGTGTGTGTGTGTGTGTGTGTGTGTGTGTGTGTGACGGAGTGATTGAGTTTGTGTTACTGTTTGTCGATTTCTTACGTGAGCCTTGAAGGCTTCGCCTCTTGTTCTTGGTACTTTCACAGTAAACCAATGTTAATACAGAAAATGACCTGTTAACACGAACACCCAGTAGTGCTAAGTCACAGTTTTTGGGGGTACGTGATATATGTACTTTTATCCTAAACCCCGAGCCATGTGTATCGGATGGTGCGAAAGTCCTTTTAACATGAGTATAACAAAACAAAATCTGGACTACGTTGTTTTAATAGTTTGAAAGTCCTCAAAAATCGCCCACAAAAGCAAGCAAGAATGAACCATGTACATACACAAATGTCAAAGCGGGTCGCAGAGATACAAGGGATACAAGATAAACGGGTCATTAAATTGACCTTATACATGCATTTTGTTCAAGCTGCAAGGAGTTAGCCACTTATATTAAAAGGAAAGGGCAAATGGATCGCAGAAAGCAAATAAAGACTAAGCAAAGTATTTTTTTCTTGCCTGAAGACTCTTCCAAGATTTGTGTCGTGCCGAATCTGTTTGCATTTGCCAGTGTCATAAAACCTGTAATGTTGTGATTAGGTTTAAGTATATATATATATGTACAAGGAAACGAACTTAAATACCAAATTAAAATGAATAGAATACAACCGCATGCGTCCTATATTATGACACTTTATTCTGGTGCCGCATTGGCAGTGGAAACATTGGTCCAGGATCTTCCTAAATCCTCTGACTTACAAATCTGTTCGCTTTGTCCAAGTATTGCGTAACAGCGTTTCTGACTGAAGGTATACACCATTAATGGCAGGGGCGGATCACATCATTTTTAAGGGGGGGGGGGAGTTCCACATTTCTTTTAGGGACAAATTCGACGACGCGAAGCGGACCTAGGGGGGTCCGGGGGTATGCCCCCTGAAAATGTTGATAAAAACAAGAAAATGGAGAAATTTAGTGCAATTTGAGCCAAGAAACTTCCCCAAATACACTTTCCAAAAAGTACATTTGAGAAGACAAATTTGGATCAAAACAAGGACATTTGACAGATCTGGTGCAACCCGAGCTATAACAAATTGCCCAACTACTTTCCAAAACCGTCACTTAGAAGACAAAGGCCGGCCCCTAGGGGGGTCCGGGGACATGCTCCCCCGAAAAATTTTGATAAAAATCAAGGAAACTGGATCAATCTGGGGCAATCTGAGCCATCAGTTTTTCTTTATTTTCAAATTTACTTTTTTTTTCTTCTTTTTTTCTTCTTTTTACATTTAGTCAAGTTTTGACTAAATGTTTTAACGTAGAGGGGGGAATCGAGACGAGGGTCGTGGTGTATGTGCGTGTGTGTGTGTGTGTGTCTGTGTGTGTGTGTGTGTGTAGAGCGATTCAGACTAAACTACTGGACCGATCTTTATGAAATTTGACATGAGAGTTCCTGGGTATGAAATCCCCGAACGTTTTTTTCATTTTTTTGATAAATGTCTTTGATGACGTCATATCCGGCTTTTCGTGAAAGTTGAGGCGGCACTGTCACGCCCTCATTTTTCAACCAAATTGGTTGAAATTTTGGTCGGGTAATGTTCGACAAAGCCCGGACTTCGGTATTGCATTTCAGCTTGGTGGCTTAAAAATTAATTAATGACTTTGGTCATTAAAAATCTGAAAATTGTAAAAAAAATATGTTTTTTATAAAACGATCCAAATTTACGTTTATCTTATTCTCCATCATTTGCTGATTCCAAAAACATATAAATATGTTATATTCGGATTAAAAACAAGCTCTGAAAATTAAATATATAAAAATTATTATCAAAATTAAATTTTCCAAATCAATTTAAAAACACTTTCATCTTATTCCTTGTCGGTTCCTGATTCCAAAAACATATAGATATGATATGTTTGGATTAAAAACACGCTCAGAAAGTTAAAGGCATACTAACGCACTCCCGTATTTACAAAGTGTAGTTTGCCCACAATCGATGTCAAACGCACCATAAGACCATATAACGACGATATGTCACCATGCGCGGACCATAATACATGCATTACAGCTTGTTCTAGCCTCTGAAAAAGTGAGGATGTCAACAAAGCCGCGGTGTTAGCTCCCTTGCATCAACGTTACATGTGTTGCCAAATCTATAAATAGGACCATCTAGATCAAAATAAAAATTCAAATATCTCAACATTTAAGGGCTCCTAGACCACAATATTTTGCAGGGAACTTAATTTAGCATGTCTCCAGCTGTTGGTAAAGCAATTAGCGTGTATAGTCATCGAGTACATATGCCTTTAAGACGAAGAGAGGTACAGAAAAGCGTGCTATCCTTCCCAGCGCAACTACTACCCCGCTCTTCTTGTCAATTTCACTGCCTATGCCGTGAGCGGTGGACTGACGATGCTACGAGTATACGGTCTTGCTGCGTTGCATTGCGTTCAGTTTCATTCTGTGAGTTCGACAGCGACTTGACTAAATGTTGTATTTTCGCCTTACGCGACTTGTTATTTTTTTGTGGTTTGTTTAGGCTGGGGGGGGTTTCCGGAACCCCCAGAACCCCCCCCCCCCCCCCCCCCCCCTGGATCCGGCCTTGAACGGATAGTAACGCAGGTATTCAATAGGGCAAGTTCAGCTTGTACTGTACTGTAAAAGTCTGCAAAAACCACGAATCCCTTCAGAAATGGATTTTTGTTATTCTAAAGCTCAGAGAATATAATTATTATAATATAGGATTATTCGTGGTACCATTACTGATTGACTACGACACATGTTGTACACGGACACATCACCGATTCAAACAAAGATTATGTCAATCGGTGCATGTGGACAAGACAAGACGAGATTTATTCCACACACAAAAGTTGTAGCGTGGAGAAAACAAATTGAAAATGCAAGCCGCTGATTTTTCTTCAAGATAAGTGTTGTCTAATTAGTGTTTGTGTGTGTACTTAATAGACCGCTGAGTCGATATATTTGTGAACGTAACGTTTTGTTTTGTCGATAATTAAACGTTCCAACAATTTAACTTTCTTGCTTTTTGAATCTGTATGTGAAAAGTCAAGAACAAATTACAGAATTGGTTGTTGTTTTTGTTTTTTGATTATGAATGACACCATCGCCCACTCTCGCTCGCCGCTTAAGACTAATTTCTTGTCGCCAGACATGACTATTTTATGAATCTGCCTCGTCTGCAATCAGGATCCTGTACAATGTTTGTATACATTTTAACACAACCAGATCATTTCAAGATTGACAAAAGAGCATGACAAAAAGTGTCCTGGAAAACGCCGTATCTTCCCTTTTTGCGTTTGGAGCACATACGTCCTTTTCGCAGACACAAGTCAAACCGTTACAGTCCTTTGTGAAAAGTTCAAACATAGTCCAGAACGCCATATCTTCCCTTTATGCCTCTAAAGCACATACGTCCTTCTGACAGAAACACGCCGAACCGTTGTAGTTCTTTATCAAAGTTCAATTCTGTTATCTGTAAACATGCTGTTTGAACTGAACAGGTTGAGTGCATGTAATCCTCGGGTAAACGTTGAGGGCGGGAAAACCCAGACTGGCATGAGGTCTCCGCTTACGACCTCAGTTTAATGGTACATGGTTTGGTTATCATTAGGGTTTCAATGTGTAACACAGGCGCTTAAAACTGGTAGTTTTTGCTTGTCTTATATAATTGAATATGTACATGTACTCTGCATATTTATCCCTTTTGTTTTCATTCCTTTTTACATTTAGTCAAGTTTTGACTAAATGTTTTAACGTAGAGGGGGGAATCGAGACGAGGGTCGTGGTGTATGTGTGTGTGTCTGTGTGTGTGTGTGTAGAGCGATTCAGACTAAACTACTGGACCGATCTTTATGAAATTTGACATGAGAGTTCCTGGGTATGATATCCTCAGATGAGTTTTTCATTTTTTTTATAAATGTCTTTGATGACGTCATATCCGGCTTTTCGTGAAAGTTGAGGAGGCACTGTCACGCTCTCATTTTTCAACCAAATTGGTTGAAATTTTGGTCAAGTAATCTCCGACGAAGCCCGAACTTTGGTATTGCATTTCAGCTTGGTGGCTTAAAAATTAATTGATGACTTTGGTCATTAAAAATCTGAAAATTGTAAAAAAAAATATTTTTTTTATAAAACGATCCAAATTTACGTTCATCTTATTCTCCATCATTTTATGATTCCAAAAACATATAATTATGTTATATTTGCATTAAAAACAAGCTCTGAAAATTAAAAATATAAAAATCATGATCAAAATTAAATTTCCGAAATCGATTTAAAAACTATTTCATCTTATTTCTTGTCGGTTCCTAATTCCAAAAACATATAGATATAATATGTTTGGATTAAAAACACGCTCAGAAAGTTAAAACGAAGAGAGGTACAGTAAAGCGTGCTATGCAGCACAGCGCAACCGCTGCCGCGCCAAACAGGCTCGTCACTTTCACTGCGTTTTGCACTCGCGGCGGACTACGTTCAGTTTCATTCTGTGAGTTCGACAGCTACTTGACTAAATGTTGTATTTTCGCCTTACGCGACTTGTTTCTTTCTTTCTTCATCTTCTCCTCCTTCTACACCTTCTCCTCCTCCTCCTCCTCCTCATCCTCTTCCTCCTCCTCCTCCTCCTCCTCCTCCTCAGTCCTCCTCCTCATCATCATCATCATCATCATCATCATCATCATCAACTGATTATCAGGAAAAGTACATTTCGTTTAGCATGACAAAACACATTCACGAGTCTTTCATGTGGTCAGTTCTCAAGGGAAACCCCTTTTTTTGGGCCATTTGCAGGGAGAAAATCGGCCTACTCCTTGTCGACCAATGATCGATTAATCCGTTTACCATTCTTTATAGTGGTTATATAAGGCCCCCCCAAAAAAGTTGTATGTTTCTGGTAACATGGCTACAATGAAACATCCTTCAAAAAGAAACTTTGAAAAAAGAAGGCTTTGATTTTGAACTTTAATTTTAAACTGGGGACTAATAAAGTACATTCTCCGTGAGAGTTTGGGCTATGTTAGTTTGTTACAGGCATCGACCCCTATAAGAGAATCTCTCGTGTAAGAAGTCTTTTGAGGCTTTGGCTACAGAGAGTGTGAGACTGACAGTCTAAAATACAGAGAGTGTGGGTATTCATGACTGTGAGACTGATAAGACTAAAGACTAAAGTTAAATGTTTAAATACTACAGAACTTCATTCAGTTTACTCCCTCTGAATTCAACAGCAAATTTGCTCCCCTGTCATTCGAAATAAATGAATAACCGTCTTGAGCGGCAATGCACATTTGATTAATTGATCTCACGTCTTCCAGGCCCCATGGCTATGATAACAAGAAATTCCTCCGAGGTAGGAAAAACACCCCCGTCAAAGGGAAATAACCTTCTCAGTTGGTGGCAGTGACTGAGTGAGAATGGTTATTTCCCTTTGACCATTAAGATGTCCCTCTATAAGTCCTTGTATAATTTTAATCCACCAATAACTCCCTAACCGTGTGTTTGACTGGTCCCAATTTTTGTAAGGACCGTCTCAGGAATGTATAGAACCTGTTCACCAAGTTTGGTGACGATCGGTCCGTTCATTCTTGAGATCTATATGCGAACACAAACACACAAACAAACAAACAAACAAACAAACAAACAAACAAACACATCGACCGAAACCTATACACACCCCTATACCGGGGGTGTAAAAAATAGGGTAGGTAGGTAGGGAATTTTTTTCTTTCTTTCTTTTGGTCAGGGTAGAAAATAACTATACAGTGACGCAAAGAGACTGGACTTACTATACAAAGAGAAAGACAACACATTACAAAACAAATGAGACAAAAGGGATGCGGGGTTATCCCCCTTGTGTCGTCTGCCGTCTGTTACTTCGTTTTGACGCGCTTTTTTTTCTTTTTGTTTTTTTACAAATGCAATAAAAAAAAGTCTAGGGTCGGCAGGAAAAAACTAGGTAGGGTCGGGTGACCAGAAACATACAACTGCTTTTTTGGTTTTTTTGCCTAACGGTTACACATTGAATTTTTCGAATTTTGTCAACAGCGATCAAAGCGCAGTGCTTGGATTGTTCTAGAACTTTAAACTCCCCCGGAAACTTTTTAATAAACAAACAAAGAAACAAAGCAACAAAAACAGATATCCATGTGTAAATTCTAAACTACAAAGTGACCGTGGGTGAGATTAAACAAAGTTGGAGGTTTCCTTTTTGTGCTTCCCTCCATCTTCTTTTTATACTTTTTTACATTTAGTCAAGTTTTGACTAAATGTTTTAACATAGAGGGGGGGAATCGAGACGAGGGTCGTGGTGTATGTGTGTGTGTGTGTGTGTGTGTGTGTGTCTGTCTGTCTGTCTGTCTGTCTGTGTGTGTGTGTAGAGCGATTCAGACTAAACTACTGGGCCGATCTTTATGAAATTTGACATGAGAGTTCCTGGGTATGATATCCCCGGACTTTTTTTCATTTTTTCGATAAATACCTTTGATGACGTCATATCCGGCTTTTTGTAAAAGTTGAGGCGGCACTGTCACACCCTCATTTTTCAATTAAATTGATTGAAATTTTGGCAAAGCAATCTTCGACGAAGGCCGGGGTTTGGTATTGCATTTCAGCTTGGTGGCTTAAAAACTAATGAGTGAGTTTGGTCATTAAAAATCGCAAACTTGTAATTAAAATTATTTTTTATTAAACGATCCAAAAACAATTTCATCTTATTTTTCGTCATTTTCTGATTCCAAAAACATATACATATGTTATATTTGGATTAAAAACAAGCTCTGAAAATTAAAAATATAAAAATTATGATCAAAATTAAATTTCCGAAATCGTTTTAAAAACTATTTCATCTTATTCCTTGTCGGTTCCTGATTCCAAAAACATATAGATATGATATGTTTGGATTGAAAACACGCTCAGAAAGTTAAAACGAAGAGAGGTACAGAAAAGCGTGCTATCCTTCTCAGCGCAACTACTACCCCGCTCTTCTTGTCAATTTCACTGCCTTTGCCATGAGCGGTGGACTGACGATGCTACGAGTATACGGTCTTGCTGCGTTGCATTGCGTTCAGTTTCATTCTGTGAGTTCCACAGCTTGACTAAATGTAGTAATTTCGCCTTACGCGACTTGTTTCGTTCTGCTGCCGGTGTTGCTTTTGCTTTTTGTTTGCCGCTATGTGTGTTTGTTAGTCATGACGAAACATCCCGGATAGGCGAACATTTCAATTAGTTTTGTATGTGCTGTTCTTTAATTGGTGACTACAGAATCTTTTGTTTTTCAAACACGTGTTCGTTTGGAAAAAGGAGCAGCTAGAGAGTTTGGGACCGGGCGGGGGTACAGGGGGTGGGGTCGGTGGGGATATGGGATGGGTGTCTCGGGGGGGGGGGGGGGGGAGGGGGAGGGGGAGAGGGTGACGGGGCTTAGAGACTGAGGGTGACGAAAATGAGATCATTGGCTGCCTGTGCCATTTTCGTTTGCAAATATGAAACAAAGTATTTTCTGCTTTGGCCTGTACAGAGCACTAGCTAAAAGTCTGCCGTGAAGGGTCACACAATGCACTCCACTACTAAACTTACCAGATTTGATAAGCCATGCCAGCGAATGTATTTATTCTTTGTTCGTCAATATCCGGTCTAATTTTTAATCAAAAAGAACATTTCTACGTCGCAGTTTGATATAAAAAAATATTTAAAAAAAGAAGAGTTAAAGCGTCTGTTTTTTTCCGTTTGTGTATCATATTCAGTGTTAAATTGGCTGTGAACTCGTGTTTTGTTCATGCCAGCTGATTCTCTCGTTTGCGAATCCCACCCCGACCCCGAAATTACACAAAAATACGAACAGAAATCAATACTCTTATGAAAGTGTTTCTGCTTATTTTTTTCTACATAAGAACAAGCGAACAGATACAACAAGCAAGTTGTGACGCAGGTAAAAAAAAATAAAGGTCTTCATGTGTATCAATCCAATCATCACCGACGACGCTCAAAAGAAGAGAGTTTTCCACACAGGCAACATAATTAACTGGATAATTAAATGAGCTAAAAGATCAAAATTAAAATGAGATTACAAGCAAAATGCCCATGTCATTCTGGATCATGGTCACCTTATAAGAACCGAACAAACCAAACCTCAAAATGAGGACCTCTCCGTATAACGACCAAAGTCGTTTGACAGAGGTACCACTGTACTACTTTTGATACTGTGGTGCTACTGGTTTACATATAATCGCAGTAGGACAAACATAAACCGCGCAAGGATGTATGTCTGCAAATCGATGCTGCTGGTCCGTCTTTGAGTTTGACTTCGACTGCCGAGTAAATTCGAGGTAGCGATTAACGGGAGGTAACTGCAGCTGCTCGTCGAAAGGAAGAATTTCCTTTTTCTCTTGATTATGTCCCTTGCATTAGACTTCGTGGTCTTCCAACGTCCGAAACAAGTTAGTCAGTGAGAAATCGTAACATTACAAATATTGAGACATGCATCGATCACAGTTGAGCTCAGTTATAAGAGACAGCACCAAGCAATTTGATACCTACAAGAAATGCTGGTGCTATCAATGAATGTTTTACACCTGGTGGGTTGTTAAAAAGGACCAGATCCTAGAATTGTCGCAGATTTTTAAAAAAAATTGTTTAATATAAAAAAAATTAAAAACATCATAACACTGCTACAAAAAAGCCATACCAAAAATATAAGAAAAAAATAGAGAGCTGGAGTAACATTTACAGATTTCACAACAAAAAACCTAATCGAGAACAAAATGTGAGACATGTAGGACGTCTTGGAAATCTCAAGCCCTAGAACTTGGATCGGTTGTGTACATGTACTTTTAAGTACTGTGTCAAATGTTGCCTGGGTGTATTCCGATAGAGATGAAATAGAGCATTGCGCAATATTTAATCGCGCGCGCGCACGCACGCACGCACATACACACACACACACACACACACACATACACACACACGGCATACACGCACATAGACACACACACACACGCACACACACACACACACACACACACACACACACACACACACACACCGACCCCAATTTCGTAGGAACTGACTGACAAGAGATCGAGGGCGGAGTACAGACAACTTTTGTTTTATACCTTTTACATTTGTGTATTTTCTTTCTTTTTTGAGTCAGACCACTGTGGTCAGACTTACATTTTCAACCCTTTCAATGTCACACATGAGCATACCTTTCCTTCGAAGGGGGCAGAGCGGAATTGGGGTGGTCATGGAGGCAGATAAGAATATACTATAAGTACATGGTTACATACAGCCTTGGCGATATACCGTTTAGTGAAAAGTCCCAGCCACCGAAGAAATCATCATGCTGCGTGTCTGTGTGTTGTTTGGTCTTCTCGTTGCCGTCAAGTAAGCCTCTCTCCCTCTCTGTCTCTGTCTCTGTCTCTGTCTCTGTCTCTGTCTCTCTCTCTCTCTCTCTCTCTCTCTCTCTCTCTCTCTCTCTCTCTCTCTCTCTCTCTCTCTCTCTCTCTCTCTCTCTGTGTTCTATCTAAACCCTTAGAAAAGCACATACAAAAACACCTACTGGCATATATGGAACAAATGAATCTGTTTCATCCTTTTCAGTCTGGATTCCGCTCTAAGCATTCCTGCCACACCGCCTTAAGCTCTTTATGCGAGACTTGGCTGTCAGCAATAAACAAAGCAGACATAACGGGAGCGTTGTTTTTGGACTTTAAGAAAGCCTTTGACCTAGTAGATCACTCACTTCTACTAAAGAAATTAAAGTGCTATTTAAAAGACGACTCAGCCAGTACCTTTTTTGAATCGTATCTTTCAAAACGGAAACAGTATGTATCCATTAACTGTAAAACTTCGTCAAATGAGTTTGTCAGAAGTGGTGTCCCTCAAGGGTATGTATTAGGACCTATCTTGTTCTGTATTTATATAAATGATTTACCCCTTCATGTGTCCGATGAAAAAGTTAGATGTGAGTTCTTCGCGGATGACTCTTCTGTTCACACCAGTCAAAAATCTTTGGAATCCGTCAACTCTTCTCTTCAAACAAGTGTGGATGAAATCACTGAGTGGTGCGTTTCTAATGCAATGATCATTCATCCGATTAAAACAAAGAGTATGGTGATAACCACGAGACAAAAACACCAATTAAGTCCTTTACAATTACAACTGTCAGTTGGTTCAAATCAAGTGCAGCAAGTTAGGGAACATAGATTATTGGGTGTTACCATTGATCAAGAGTTGAAATGGCAAACTCATTTGAGTAATATTTGCAAACTAGTATCAAAAAATTTGTACCTGTTATCAAAATTAAGGCATTACGCTGATTCTGCAGCACTCAAAATGTTCTATTACGCCCACATAATGCCTCATATAAACTTCGCATCGACACTTTGGGATAACTGCAGTGATGTTCATTTAAAAAGACTCAATTCCCTGCATCGCCGAGCTGCAAAACTTATTCTGCATGATTTGAATAGGTCCACGGATGATAAACTAAAGCTCTTGAATTTCCTCCCCTTGAAAGATCAGTTGACGTTAAACAAGGCTGTGTTCATGTATAAAATTCTAAATGACGACTGTCCTAAATATTTGCAATCACATTTCAAACATGCCACAAAAAGATATGGGTCCCAAAAAATCATCCCTCCTATACCTCGCATAGACCTCTACAAATCGAGTTTAGCCTTCTCGGGAGCGTTTCTCTGGAACTCCTTACCCCAACAGATAAGAAATGCAACTTCAGTGAAAATGTTTAAGAGACAGTCACGTTCACACATCATTCGTGAATGAAATGTCTTGTTCGATTGTTATTTTGTTAAACATTTTGTACTAATGTTAACGGATGTGTAGCTGATCGGAGCAACTTATTCCCAAATGAAAGGTATAACTATGTCAATGTAATTTTGTAATTTTTTGAGTTCTCCTCATGTAATTCCTTAAATGCACATTGTGTTGCATTCTGTACAATGTATTTCTGTATTTTATATGATTGAATTTATATTTGTAATGTGCGTCTGTCTTTATGTGTTGTATAAAGGACAGGTTGGAAGAATAGGCTTTGCCTAAAACCTTTATCCTTTTGTAATAAAGTTCTGAGTCTGAGTCTGAGTCTGAGTCTCTCTCTCTCTCTCTCTCTCTCTCTCTCTCTCTCTCTCTCTCTCTCTCTCTCTCTCTCTCTCTCTCTCTCTCTCTCTCTCTCTCTCTCTCTTACAAAAAAAAAATCATCCCTCCTATACCTCGCATAGACCTCTACAAATCGAGCTTAGCCTTCTCTGGAGCGTTTCTCTGGAACTCCTTCCCCCAACAGATAAGAAATGCAACTTCAGTGAAAATGTTCAAGAGACAGTCACGTTCACACATCATTCGTGAATGAAATGTCTTGTTCGATTGTTATTTTGTTAAACATTTTGTACTAGTGTTAACGGATGTGTAGCTGATCGGAGCAACTTTATTCCCAAATGAAAGGTATAACTATGTCAATGTAATTTTGTAATTTTTGAGTTCTCCTTAAATGCACATTGTGCTGCATTCCACACAATGTATTTCTGTATTTTATATGATTGAATTTATATTTGTTTATGTGCGTCTGTCTTTATGTCCGTCGCGATATAATCTTGAACGGTTGAAAACGACGTTAAACACCAAATACAGAAAGAATGTCTTTATGTGTTGTATAAAGGACAGGTTGGAAGAATAGGCTTTGCCTAAAACCTTTATCCTTTTGTAATAAAGTTCTGAGTCTGAGTCTGAGTCTCTCTCTCTCTCTCTCTTGTCTCTGTCTCTCTGTCTCTGTCTCTCTCTCTCTCTCCCTTTCTCTCTCTCTTTCTCTCTCCCTCTCTCTCTCTCTCTCTCTCTCTCTCTCCCTTTCTCTCTCCCTCTGTCTCTCTCTCTCTCCTCTCTCTCTCTCTCTCTCTCTCTCAGTTCTCTCTCACTCTCTCTCTCTCTCTCTCTCTCACTCTCTCTCTCTTTCTCTCTCTTCTCTCTCCCTCTCTATCTCTTTCCCTCTCTGTCTCTATCTCTTTCCCTCTCTGTCTCTATCTCTCTCTCTCTTCTCTCTTCCTCTCTCTCTCTCTCTCTCTCTCTCATCAAGTGTTTCTACGTGTGTGTGTGTGTGTGTGTGTGTGTGTGTGTGTGTGGTGTGTGTGTGTGTGTGTGTGTGTGTGTGTGTGTGTGTGTGTGTGTGTGTCTTTAGGTCTGTCTGTTGGGTGTATGTCTATGTGTGTTCATGCCAATGTGTGTTCCAGATTCACGGTGGCCATGTGTACGCGTGTCTCTAGGTCTGTCTCAGTGTTAGGCGCATGTCTATATGTGTTCATGCCAGGGTGTGTCCCGGGGCCAAGCTTCATGGTGGCCAAGTGTACACTTGTATTTAGGTCTGTCTGCTGGTCTGTTATGCGTAGGCCAATGTGTGTTCATGCCGGTGTGTGTTCCAGGGCCCAGATTCACGGTGGCCATGTGTACGAGCAAGCATTCCACGCGGCAGACAAGGATGGCAACCACTTTATCACAATGGACGAGTTCACACAGGTCGCCCAGGGCTTCGACATCAACAGTGAGCCAACTACCATCTTTCCCTTCCGTTTAATTAAACCGCAGATAATATAGGAAAGCGTACAGTAGCTTAATTTTCATATGTTGTTTTGGTTGTTTTAAGAGCACATGAACCACACTTTTCCATCCATAGTAATTAATTGTATGGACAATAAATGATCTGATGTCTTAAGTTAGTTTCAAAGTCGTAACCAAACAGTGTCCGAGATGTCATTGAGGTTTGATTTAACCCGGCCTTGTGAGCAAACGCATGCGCGCGCGCACGCACGCACGCACGCACGAACACACACACTGACACACACACACACACACACACACACACACACACACACACACACACACACACACACACACACATACCCACACACACACACACCATAGACCTATATTAAATACAGCGGTCCCTGCATACACTGTCACGTTTCAATATCACAATAAGGTGGTTATGAACGGTTAGTTACTTCTAACTAACTAACCACACCACGATCCACTCTCGCAGTCATACAAATAGATAGAATCAACAAAAGTATAAGTTTCAGACGCCTGTTTATGTAATATCACGCCACCTCCCTCGAGACTTCACTCCAAAAGATGTTCTTTTTACGTTCTAAACGTAAAAACAAGTGGTCACTGACAAAAATGCCAGTTAAAGTACAGAAAATAATAATAACACGCTGATCCCGTGTATAGTTAGGAAAAATAGCTGTCTGCCTTAAAGTGCTGGTTATATGCAGGTGTCACACACCCCACGTCGTTACCACTCGAGTATAATCATAAATAATACAGATGACTTGGTGGTAAGGGTGCAAAAGACATGGTGCAACTTAGCTTTTTGCCACTGAGTGGGCGGCCCGTAATTAGTCTGTAGTCTCCACAACTGCTCCGTTGAATGTAGTGCCGGTTAGCGTGGCAACGAAGCAGGGAACAGTGGAGACATCAGCAGTCGCTGAAGGTCCTCCCGTAGTCTACCAGAA
The DNA here is from genome assembly GCF_037325665.1 of Littorina saxatilis. Classification (NCBI taxonomy): domain Eukaryota; kingdom Metazoa; phylum Mollusca; class Gastropoda; order Littorinimorpha; family Littorinidae; genus Littorina; species Littorina saxatilis. Next base: position 81,416,669 of record NC_090256.1, on the reverse strand, counting down.
AAAGTAGAGTTGTAGCTGGTAGGACGGCGACAGCGACAGCAAATCACCAGTACAGCAGGTTAGCAGGTTACACCAATGCCGCGGACGACCTGGTTACAGCATCCCGGCGTAGCACGTAGTAGAATACGTAGGCAGTTGAAACAGCCAGCAACAGAAGAAGGCTGCAACAAAAAGCATCGGTGCACTAAACATGTCATGCTACCCCTCACACGCCACCTTTAAACATGTCACCCTGACATATTTCATCGAGCACGTGGGCCTGCACAAACTGACTTTTACAACAACAAATCAGCTATTTTCCTTCCTTCTCTCCATATCTGCAAAAACCATATACAGATTAGTATTTTAGCGTCACAAAGAGCCAATTATGCGCTACCTGGAAAGAACAACAGAGAGTATTTCATTCCACAAACACAGGCTCGTCAACAGCGTTAAATAATAATTTAAGCGAATCCGCTTCCTTTCGAATGACTTCTGTTCGTCACAGAAATACCGTCATCCTCCTCTCGCGCTGAATCCTTATGCGGTGAAAACGCACAGCGGAGAAACCTTGACGCCCCGACTGTCAGCCAGCATGTATACAGGGAGAAGGTGGTCTGTCCTTGTAGTTCCTTTTAAGCCCTACCGGCAAGCAGCATGGCACATTGTTATACCGTGAAGTATTTAAACGTGTTGAAGACCATCAAACTTGTAGGATAATTAAGACACCGACGCTTCTCTCTCGCTGCTGAGTTTCGAGTGTGTAGTTAATATGTCTCAACAGACAACCTTGACAATAACATGTGACTAACCTTGTCACATTCCAAGTTCAGCTATCGCCAGTTTTGCCCCGACAGCAGAAATCACCCACGTGAAATCCGTGCGACACGAAATTCCCGTGTTCGCTATTGCTCGGTCAACTAAAACCCAGCCCTTGACAGAAAGCACAGGCGCTTTCTATCGCAATTGACCAAGAGAAGGCACCCCACAGAGTGACACTTTCTCGATCCACATCACTAAATCGTGACAAACACACACACACACACACACACACACACGCGCGCACACACACACACACACACACACACACACACACACACACACACACACCACCACCACCCGGCACCACCCGTGACCACCACCACCATCCCCATTCCGACCACCACCATCACTCCCAACCCCCCCACACAGCCCCAATCTAACCTCCAGTGAAGACAACAAAGCGACATCGTACACAATACTAACCATTATACGTTTTTCACGTGCAGAGGACGGTCAGGTGTCAAAACAGGAGTTCGTCACAGCGTTCGAATCCGCGACGGTAGGGGCTCAAAGTCCTAGCGCGAACCATCAGGCCGCTGAGACTCTGTACGCTGCTGTCGACACTGGGTCTGCTGGAACTGTCCCACTGGCTCAGATGAGCAAACTCTTCCAGCTCTTCGACGCTGATGGTAAGTGTTGGCTTTGTATTGTCGGGTGCAAGTTACTGCGACTGAGGCGTTATACCAAAAGAGCAATATGCCGAAAGATTGTATGCCGATAAACCTCACTTCGAAAGGACAGTAATTATGCCGGAAGAAGCCATCTGAACTGACCTAATTTGCATGATCAGTAAAACGGATTTCATGAATTATAAGCACGTTTTCAATCAATACACAACATATTTTTAGGATTTGGATTCGGGAGAGAATTAATGTAATTTTTCATTTTTTAAATCAAAAAGTATAACTGTATTGTATTGTATCGTAATGCAAAGATTACTACCTGCAGTACACTATTTTTGAATCTGTTATTGCAATTTATTGCAATGTATTTGGAACAGCTCCCAATACCCGACACCTTCTGTAGTTCTTTTGTCTTTTTGATTGGCCAAAATATACTTTCTTTTGTGTGTTCTGTCTTTCTTTCTTCGCATTGGCTGTTGGGTTCGTTGGTTATAGTTGTAATGATTCATACAACTGTGGAAGAAAGCGAACGTAACATGTTGTGAATGTGTGCACGACTTAAACATTGGTTTAACCAAAATAAAGGCAAGGGTATAATTTCATGTTTAATTTTGAACAGGCGACGGCCAGGTCAGCAATCTGGAGTTCCTTGAGGAGTGGCGCAAGGTAAGAAGTTTGTCTTTTAGGCACACTCAGTTTGGCGGCTCACCATCTCAGATCCGGCCAGGCGTTGACATGGGATAAGACCATCCCTACTTGGTCTAATACCAAAAATGAACAGCCTGGGTTCTCTATGTGCACAGTGGGAACTTTTTTCATTAATACATCTCTTTAAAAAAAAAAAAAAATACTGGTTTGCATTTTTAAAACAAAAACCAGCTAAAAATACCCAGTATGCACAGAGAGCACCAGGGCTGTTCATTTTTTGGTGTGGGACTAAGTAAAGGGGTGATCATATCCCAAGCACGGTTGGCCTAGTGGTAAGGCGTCCGCCCCGTGATCGGGAGGTCGTGGGTTCGAACCCCGGCCGGGTCATACCTAAGACTTTAAAATTGGCAATCTAGTGGCTGCTCCGCCTGGCGTCTGGCATTATGGGGTTAGTGCTAGGACTGGTTGGTCCAGTGTCAGAATAATGTGACTGGTGAGACATGAAGCCTGTGCTGCGACTTCAGTCTTGTGTGTGGCGCACGTTATGTGTCAAAGCAGCACCGCCCTGATATGGCCCTTCGTGGTCGGCTGGGCGTTAAGCAAACAAACAAACAAACAAACAAACAAACAAACAAATCATATCCCAAGTCAAAATCTGGTCAGATCTGAAGTGGTGAGCCGGCGAACTGTTTTTAACCAGAAGGAGTGTGCCTTTCCAGACACAATACCCCCAGCGTTAAACATTTGTATTTTATTTTTTATGCTGCTTGTTATCGCGCGCATATTTCAACATACGGATTCAAGGCGCAGGGATTTATTTATGCCGTGTGAGATGGAATTTTTTTTACACAATACATCACGCATTCACATCGGCCAGCAGATCGCAGCCATTTCGGCGCATATCCTACTTTTCACGGCCTATTATTCCAAGTCACACGGGTATTTTGGTGAACATTTTTATCTATGCCTATACAATTTTGCCAGGAAAGACCCTTTTGTCAATCGTGGGATCTTTAACGTGCACACCCCAATGTAGTGTACACATTTGGTCAAACATTTGGTCAACCACCAAAGAACTGTTCTGTGTTCAGATGTTTTCATGCGAAAAGAGTGACTTTACATTTGCACACATGATAAAAAAAATCAACAGCCCGGTGTTGAGTTAATTCCGTGACTAATATCTATAATTATGTCCATCCACCAAATTAATTAAGGAGAAAAACCACGCTCTGGACACATTGCAGCTACATTATTGGTCGTATTTGGTTGTCTGTGTCTAAGTTAAAGACGCTCTTATTCAACGTGACAGCCTGGATATGTTTTGGGGTTTTTTTGTTTCCAATTTCTGCACATTTCACTCAAATACTTATGTATGATCCTAACGAGGGACATAACAATTCTCAAGTACTGCACAGCACCTCTGTAAAATTAATCTGTTATCAATAGACATGTGTGTATGCCGTTGAAATATGTATTTTGGATGCATATCTGTCTATATATACGACTTGTGTGTGTGTGTGTGTGTGTGTGTGTGTGTGTGTGTGTGTGTGTGTGTCCGCGATGCACGGCCAAAGTTCTCGATGGATCTCTTTCAAATTTGGTGGCCATATTCAGGTATACCCCGGACACAACCTGGTCGATGAGATATTTCAACACGTGCTCTCAGCGCGCAGCGCTGAACCGATTTTGGTTTTTCTCTGGATCCATTCCCAGTAACTCTTCCTTATCTTCTCCAGTGTTTTCAGCGTGTATCTTCCTTCCTTCGTGTGGCGTCAATCCATATTCCCGTTACTACGTTACTATTTTTAGAATGTCACTGCACTGTCCAGAACGCTTTCCTTGCACCCGTAAGTTGTCCTTACTGTAAAAGTGAAAAGGTCGAATCAATTTATAGCCACGCGAAAAATACACTGTCACCTATCTCTATATATTTATAGATATAGATATACATATATATATATACGGCTTCTCTGTGTGTGTGTGTGTGTGCGTGTGTGGGCAACACCTGTGGATTGTAGAGTTCTGTTTGTGATGTGGTCTGGCGGCTTTGGTGTGTCTGTATGTTCAGGCCTTCCTTTGAGAAGCCATAACAGTTATCCCCGAGTACGCTAGTACAAGGGTCCAGCAGACTTTAATTGTCTGTGTGTCTGTGTGTGTGTCTCGACTTAACAGCTTATTGCTGGGAAACTACTGGGCGCAGTTCGTTCAAAAGTTGATACACTAACTTGATAATAGGTCCGATTGATCGTATTAAAACTTCATAATGTTACCTGGGACCTAAATGCGAAATAAACCACAAAAAAACGACTTGGCGGCGGGGGGAATTCGCGGAGCCACAGCCAGCCAGGCAGTCTCATAGAACAGCCGAACGCGTCACACATTGACGAGAAATATAGCGTCATAAAAAGATTACGTCACTGTCAAAAGTCTTTGACCTCTTTTTCTCTCGCGCGGTGTGTGTGTGTGTTCATTTTGTGCACATGTGTTAGTGTTACTGTGTGTGTGTGTGTGTGTGTGTGTGTGTGTGTGTGTGTGTGTGTGTGTGCGTGTGCGTGCACGTGCATGAGTCTGTACTCGTGTGTGTGTGTGTGTGTGTGTGTGTGTGTGTGTGTGTGTGTGTGTGTGTGTGTGTAAGCCTGAGAGAGAGATAGAGAGGAAGAGAGAGAGGGAGTGAGGGAGAGAGAGAGAGTGTGTGTGTGTGTGTGTGTGTGTGTGTGTGTGTGTGTGTGTGTGTGTGTGTGTGTGTGTGTGTGTGTGTGTGTGTGTGTGTGTGTGAATGTGTGTGTGTGCATTTTCACTGTGATCAAATTACAAATAAAAGAGAAAGGCCAGTCACCACGCACATCCTCGGCTCGCATGCAATGTATTTATATAGCAAAGGGAATGCCTGTAATTCACACAGATCAATCACTTGGTCTTAAACGTGCACAAGACAAAAACTTTCATACTGGGGGAGCGAGCCAATCTGAAGAGTACTCGGGTCCAGCGCGAGCGTTTTTTATTCTCAATCCCGTTTGAGTGGACTTCGCCTTCAAAGGTGATTGTGGTGTTTCGGCACTCGGTTACATTTGGCGTCGTCGACAGCGATGGGACTCGACATGAAATGTTCAGGCCACTGAATCATTTTCGTGCTGTTCCCATTCCACCTGGGAGGGTGTGTGTGTGTGGGGGGGGGGGGGGCAACACCTGTGGATTGTAGAGTTCTGTTTGTGATGGGGTCTGGCGGCTTTTGTCTGGCTGTATGTTCTGGCCTTTGAGAAGCCATAACAGTTAATATAGGGCTTAGAAATAAGCTCTAAAATTCTCAATCCCGTTTGAGAGGACTTCGCCTTCAAAGGTGATTGTGGTGAACCGCCACGCTGTCTGTCTCTGTCTCGCGATTCACCCCGGCGAAGCCGGGTATTCCTCTAGTCATTATTTAAACTACTCACTAATGCCCCCCATCCCCCCCCCCCCTCCCCAGCTGCAATTGTCGAACACTAGGCAACTGTCACTGACTAACACACACACACACACACACACACACACACACACACACACACACACACACACACATCGTCACACGCGCAGACACATACACTGACATACACACACACACACACACACACACACATCGTCACACGCGCGCGCGCGCGCAATTTTTTTCACTCACGCTTCCGTACCAACAACGGATAGCCAAGAGGTTTATTTGTTTGGGCCAAGTAACGAGGGCAGTTTACTTCAGAGAAAAATACCATCTGACAATGACCATGAAAGATAACATTGTTCAGAGATAAATCCACACACACACACACAAAAAGAAACAAATGTTAACATACATATCTATTCATAAAAAATAAAATAAAAAAATGACAATGAATTCAACAACATCAATTACTAATTAACACATATATAGCCCTCATTTTGATTATACTATGCAAGAAATTGATTCAAAATATGCATATGCAATCATCTCGAAAGGGGGTACACAATGCACGCAGCGAACCGTCAACAAAACTAATACTGAGGTGGATGCCGGGGGGTGGATGGGGGGTTTGCAGGACTGAAAAAGTCGCTGAACTTGCTTGCTGGCCGCCGCGCTGCTACTAATGACTTCGGTACTCGCTCTCTCTCGGACTCCCCCTTATCGGTTACCATTGTTTCATTCCAGATGGCTCTCCTTCACTCATCACCTACCCCCTGCCCTCCAACCCTCTTCCATTCCCCGCATTCGTTCCCACGGGACTTGCTATCACTTCCCCCTGCATTACCTCTACGCCCCCCCCCCTTTCCCGCATATCTGTCTCGTTTAAATAGAGTTTATTGTCGCTAACCGCTCCCTCTAAACTCACACTTAAACTACTCACTAATGCCCCCCCCCCCCCTCCCCAGCTGCAATTGTCGAACACTAGGCAACTGTCACTGACTAACACACACACACACACACACACACACACACACACACACACACACATCGTCACACGCGCAGACACATACACTGACATACACACACACACACACACACACACACGCGCGCGCGCGCACAAATTTACACTCACGCTTCCGTACCAAAAACGTATAGCCAAGAGGTTCATTGGTTTGGGCCAAGTAACGAGGGCAGTTTACTTCAGAGAAAAATACCATCTGACAATGACCATGAAAGATAACATTGTTCAGAGATAAATCCCAAATAGGAAGTTACACTCGTTATTCCGCCCAATTCAAGAAATAGTATTAAGTTAGGAGTGTTATGTTGTACTAGTTGAAGGGGTTTTGCGGACTATATGCAATCTATACGAGTCAATCACCTTGGGCGGCAGCTGATCTAAGTAACCTAAGTAAGCAGTGCTTTTCCAGTCCCCCATCACCTTAACTATTTCACCCGGCACGCCACAACTCAACGTCCACGCGGCGCCGCCCCGCCGGAAACTGTGACTAGAGAAATTCCCTCCAGCAACAGCAGCAGTTACACGCAGTCTCTTATTGAAATCAGATCCTTTGATCGGAAAAACCTGCGCCTTGGGGCCCATCGGTCCCAACACATGAAACATCTCAGTCACTGCGGACACTGGACATAAAGGATGTGAAGGCATTGCAGGAAGCTTTATTTCCACGGAGCGTTCTTTACGCTGAATTGTCTTACTCCATTGAAAAGTTATTGACACACTGTCCGTCCCCAAAATCACCACGCGATCTCGTGTAAGCTGCTTATCGGGATCAAAATTCCCGTTGTCCTGGAACAAGTTTGATTTTCGGAGAACTCCGAAGAAAAGCACCAAACACGCCGCCCAAAACACAATGTCTTCTTTACAAAGAAAATTCAGCTGGCGCTTGATAATATGTAGTAGTTCAGGAGTGATTGGGGTTTTCTTGTTTACAGCACACCCTTTAGATTTCTCAATGCCTTTAAGAGTGGTCTGTACATACCACGAGTCTTTAAAGGGGTGCGGCAAACCACTTTCCAGATGAAGGATGCGAATAATGTTTATGTACTGTTTAATGGACGACGGTTTTAAGCGTCTGGCTAAGTACGCTGCGTATTGCGCAACAGTCTGCTCGTTCACAGGCACTGGCATTATGTCCATCTCCGCACAGAAGCGTAAATACGAGGTGAGGTGAGTGCGATATGTCTTCTTGGTGTTATCAGAGAAGGCGCTGGCCCTGTAATCCAATACCTCTGCTGTCAGCTGAGCGCCTAAGCGGGATTCCTGACCTGGAAAGAAGGAACACAAGGGCTTGGTCAGACATAATCATGGTCACACAGGTTCACGTTGGGGGGTCTCCCCCGGTGCCAGAAAGTCAACAGCCGCACTAATTCTTCGCGCCGCCTGGGCTCGTGAAGACGTGAAATAGTGTCAGCCATAATGTTTACACAACCGGCCACATGCACCGCCGCAATGCTACAGTTTACTTTAGCACATTCCCATGCCATTTTCCGAAGTAAACTGTTGACATACTGATTAGTAGATCTGCCCTTATTGATAATCGCTTTTGTCACAGTACTATCAGTATGCACAATCACTTCTTGTCCGCACCACATCGGTGCCCATCGTGTCACAGCTTGTAACACAGCACATACTTCTTTAAAGTTTATGTGTAAATCGTTCGCTGCCGGCATGTCTTTTTCAAAGTAGGTGTACTGCCAGTCGCCTTGCCAAAAGGCACCTGCTGCAATATTACAAGCGTCCACATGGACATGCTGTTTTGCATTGTGGAAATAATACACTGTTCCATTAAATACATGCATAAAAGAAAGCCACCATTGCACATCTTTCTGGAATTCGCTAGAAAGCTTTGCTTTGTGCCGCTGCTGCTGGAGGGGTTTGATTGTGTCCAGTATCCGCCGCAGAAAGAATTTTCCTCCTCTGACAGCTTGACAGGCCCAATTAAGAGAACCCGCGATGCTTTGAAGCTGAGTTTTTGTCGCGCGCTTCTTTCCTTGAAATTGCAGTAGTCGCCGCCGCAGTTGCTGCAGTTTGTCACTTACAAGTGACAGAGTGTTGTTCCGCGTGTCGATGTCGACTCCAAGAAATGTGATACGTTGGGTGGGCCCCACCACCTTCTTCCAGCTAATGTTGAAGCCTAGTTCCCTCAATAATCTAATTAAAGAGAATAACATGTCGTTGCACTCCTCTTTTGTTGCTGCTACTAAAAGAAAATCATCTATATATGCTAACACACCAGGCATGCCTCTCCTGGCCATGCACCTGCGAATTGACTGTGAAAGTCTATGGAAATGTGACGGTCCAACATTGCTACCAAATGGAAGTCGACTGTCAAACAAATAAGTCGGTGTCTTTTTACCTTTGAAATGCCACTTGAGTCCCGTTACACAATAATCATCCGGACTGATGCACACTGAGCGATATGCGGACTGCAAGTCG
>NC_090256.1:81352734-81402734 GCF_037325665.1 Littorina saxatilis | reverse complement strand
GAGGAAAGTAAAATCGTCCCCGGCAACTATGGGCATATATCTAAGGTAAGCAATACCGGCTCCAATCGGAGCAATTTGCAGCACGATTTAGTCACTGAGCAGACACATTTTGGATAATGTAGTGTGTAGGCCAAACTGTGGAGCGTGCCCAGAACATGCAGAACACTTTCTGTTACTGACGGCTGACACTCTCGTCCTGAATACGAATAGCAAAGAAGTAGACCTACTACAGTTAATATTATGTTACCACCTTTTGTTCTTGATTATCATACACTTTTTGTTTGGAAATGTTAAGTTGCCCTGACTATATTTTCATGTACGAAATATTTGATGCCGTAAAATATGATGAAACATTTCAACTGGTCGCTGTTCGCATGAAATGACACCGTACGGTGACGACAGTGAACGATGTAACTGACAATGTTCTGTCTCCCTCTCTCTCTCTCTCTCTCTCTCTCTTTCTCTCTCTCTCTGTCTCTGTGTCTCTATCTCTGTCTCTCTCTGTGTGTCTCTGTCTCTCTCTCTCTCTCTCTCTCCCTATGTCTCTCTCTCTCTCAGCCTGGTCTCAGTCTCTCTCTCTCCCTCTCTCTCTCTCTCTCTTTCTCTCTCTGTCTGTCTCATCATTGTCCGTCTGTCTGTCAATGTCTGTCTGTCTGTCTGTCTGTCTGTCTGTCTGTCTGTCTGTCTGCAGACAGACAGACAGACAGACAGACAGACAGACAGTGTCTCTCTCTCTCTCTGAGTCACTTTGTGTGTGTGTGTGTGTGTCTCTCTCTCTCTCTCTCTCTCTCTCTCTCTCTCTCTCTCTCTCTCTCTCTCTCTCTCCCTCCCTCCCGCCTCCCCCCTTCCCCCTGTACAAATAGGAACTTGACGAAATGATATGTAAGAGTGATGTGTACGGATTGTATCGCCACAGTACGACCGTAACTGTGTAATTTTCTACATCCTTAGAACGTGTTCATAAGTATCATGTTTTTGTTTGTTGTCCTGCATATGTCGTTCGTGTGCAACGATTGTATCAGTCGACATAGCCGGGAAATGAATAAACACTTGTTTAAACCCGGCAAAACCCGTCAATTCCGCAGATCAAACCCTTCTTTGACATAAATCGGCTAAACTTGAAAGAGCTGACTGAGGAGTTTTTTTCATTAAGATATTTATTATCCTGGTCAGTTGATAAACTGATTTAACCACAACGTATATACTGCATCATGCAGTCAGTTTCAGTTCAGGAATCGTGTTAAACGGAAATTTCTGGTACTGACTTTTATCGGCTAAAATATCAAACCGGCTACCGGAATTAAATGAGCAGCCCGTGTCACTGTGACGAACTGAAACCTCTGCTGAACAATCCTTCTCATTGCGGTCAATGCGCATGCGCCAATCTTGGACTTAAAAATGCAACCCTTTGACCGAACGAACCATGGGTTAGGGTTAGGGTTAGAGGATTATGGTTAGGATTAGGGTAAGGGTTAGGGTTAGGGTTAGGGTTAGGTTGTTCACGACCTGATTAATCTCCCCATGTTAGCGCATGCGCATTGACCGCAATGAGAAGGATTGTTCAGGCAGAGTTTCAAGTTCAGTTCGTGACACCGGTCATAACTTGAGACTAACCGCAGTTTGATTTTGTTCAGTGTTTCAAGTTTTGTTTCTTAAACCAGTTTTTCTTTTTGATACATATCATGGTTCACAGCGGCTATCAGATGGGAAAGTGGCCGCACAGATTAAGAAATCGAGAGACGCTTACGCCTCGTAAATGTCAGTTACGCTTAGCGGCAGACCAATTCCCTATGCTTTGCGGATTATTATTCAGCAGAAAAACAGAAATGCTGGAGAAAAACTGTTTGTTTCTGCAGCATTTCTGCATAATGTCATCTTTCGCGAGAGCAACGTTTCTGCAGTACAAACAGTACTGCAGTAAAATTGAAATCAAGAATGCTGCAGTAAACGGTGATGTTGTTTTACTGGAGAAAAACTGTTTACACTTTTTCTTCAGCATTTTGGCATTATTCAGTTATTCTGCAGAAAAACAGAAATGCTGGAGAAAAACTGTCTTTTCCGCAGCATTTCTGCATAATGTCATTTTTCGCCGAAGCAACGGGTTTTTCTGGAGCAAAACATTTTACTGCAGTAAAACTCAAGTTGAAATCAAGAATGCTGCAGTAAAACGGTGCTGTTGTTTTACTGCAGAAAACCTTTTTACACTTTTTCTGCAGCATTTTGTACTGGCTCATTATAATTTTGGAGCACGCGAGCCCCCCTCTGTCGAGACATGGACTCATCCAGAATTACCAATAGTTGTGCGTGACATGAACAAACTATTATACTATCCCAGGGGGCGACGAATACAAACGTTACTTTACAAGGTCGTTCGTTTTTCTCCAGAAAAACTGTCACAGACTATTCTGAAGAAAACGTTAATCGCAATAATGCTGCAGAAAACCAAGTAAACATTATGCTTCAGAAAAACTGTTTTACTGCAGTAAAAAACGTTGCCGCTTCGGCGAAAGATGACATTATGTAGAAATGCTGCAGAAAAGACAGTTTTTCTCCAGCATTTCGGTTTTTCTCCAGAATAACTGAATAATGTCATTATCCGCCAAGAGCCAGTACAAAATGCTGCAGAAAAAAATGAAAACAGGTTTTCTGCAGTAAATCAACAGCACCGTTTTACTGCAGCATTCTTGATTTCAATTTTACTGCAGTAAAATGTTTCTTTGCTGCAGAAAAAAACGTTGCTTCGGCGAAAGATGACATTATGCAGAAATGCTGCAGAAAAGAACGTTTTTTCTCCAGCATTTGTCTTTTCTGCAGAATAACTGAATAAAGTCATAATCCGCTGAGGATACTTCCCGGCGTGTGTGTCACGTGTCAGTGTGTGTATGTGTGTGTATGAATGTATGATGTGTGTGCGTCAGTGTGTGCCACAATGTGTGGCTGGTCACGGTGTGTGTGTGTGTGTGTGTGTGTGTGTGTGTGTGTGTGTGTGTGTGTGTGTGTGTGACGGTGTCTGAGTGTGTCAGTGTGTGCCGGTACTGAGCCAAGTCAGTTGTGTGCGTCAGTGTGTCCGGCACTGAGTGTGTACTATGCCTGTCCAGTGCAGGTGCCACGGTGTGTGTGTGTGTGTGTGTGTGTGTGTGTGTGTGTGTGTGTGTGTGTGTGCACGGTGTGTGTGTGTGTGTGTGCACGGTGTGTGTGTGTGTGGGTGTGTGTGTGTGCACGGTGTGTGTGTGTGTGTGTGTGTGTGTGTGTGTGTGTGTGCACGGTGTGTGTGTGTGTGTGTGTGTGTGTGTGTGTGTGTGTGTGTGTGTGTGTGTGTGTGTGTGTGCCTGGATTACAAAAGGAAACAACTGAAGAAGAAGAAAAACTCAGTGATGCAGAATACAGTGAGTACATACACTGATCATAGTGAAATATGATTAGATCAAATGAACGGTGCTCTCAGGTTTGAATTGTCTGTTTATTTCTGTTTTAAATGTTTGTTGTTTGTCTGATTGTCTGATTGACTGATTGCTTTTTTTAAAACTTTTTTGTCATTCTTGTTTGTGTTTTTGTTACCGCCTGAACTAAGCGGCTTATCGGTTAGCTGTGACCATAGATATAATAGATATCTATGAACTGACAGTGAGTCAAAACGGAGCCGCCGGTTACAGGTTGCAAAATAAACCAGTCCGGTGTAACAGGCCATTTTCACACATAGTCAGTTTCACCGGGAGGTCATTCTGGGCTAGCTGATTTTAACCGAGAGGTCATTCTGGGCTAGCCAATTTTGACCCCCCCCCCCCCCCCCCCCCCCCCCCAGTCAGTTTTGACCTCCCCTTCAAACTTCAGGAATAAGTACTTTAGGACCTTTTAAAACGAAATATATGTATGTGCACAATATTTGTTGCAAAAATGATTTAAACAAATTAAAATAATTAAAACAATATAAAACAAAATATAAAAAACAATTTGACACCTCCTTTGAAACTTCAAAAACAAGTACACTAGGACCTTTTAAAACGAAATGTACAAATAAATAAATGCATCTCCCGGTCAAAATCAGCTAGCCCAGAATGAACCCCCCCCCGGTCAAAACTGACTAGGCCAGTCAATTTTGACCTCCCCTTCAAACTTCAAGAATAAGTACTTTACGACCTTTTAAAACAAAGTATCTATATGTACGACTTGTGTGTGTGTGTGTGACGGTGTGTGTGTGTGTGTGTCCGCGATGCACGGCCAAAGTTCTCGATGGATCTCTTTCAAATTTGGTGGCCATATTCAGGTACACCCCGGACACAACCTGGTCGATGAGATATTTCAACACGTGCTCTTAGCGCGCAGCGCTGAACCTGTTTTGATTTTTCTCTGGATCCATTCCCAGTAACTCTTCCTTATCTTCTCCAGTGTTTTGCGTTTATCTCCCTTCCTTCTTGTGGCGTCAATCCATATTCCCGTTTCTATTTTTAGAAGGTCAATCCATATTCCCGTTATACTATTTTTAGAAGGTCACTGTCCCGGCAAAGCCGGGTATTACGTAGAGGTTACATGCCGAGTCTCAGTGATTATCAAAAATAATGGTCGAAGTTAGCGGATCATGAAAAATGCGAGCTTCAGCGAGCTTTTTCATGACCGCGAACTGAGACCATTATTTTTAATAATCACTGAGACGAGGTATGTAACCTCTTTATTCCTCCTTTCTTCAGTTATTCAAAGAAAAGAGGAATTTTTGTGCGAAAGTTTGATCGAATCCAAATCACTCAACCAGTCTACCTGCGCTGGCGATTGAATAATGCGCGGTTGTATAGTTCAGGGAAAATCAATCAAATCTGTTAACACTTCTTGTCAGTTTCCCTGTTTTGGACTAAAATCAAGTACACAGTTATGTTGTTATTCTGCTGTGCCGGTAAAGGCAGATAGTGTGTGTTCTGGTCATGTTTTGGTATCGCTTAGGAAATGTTCTTTCTTCGAATGGGACAAGCAGACGAACTTTTGCACCCGTGTTCCAACGTTAAAAACTGTATGAAGTTCCGTTTTCTGGGGCAAAATAGTGTATGAAACCGCTGTATGTTCTTTAAATTGATGCGATGTGTGCATTTGGTTGCGTGTGATCTGTTTATAAAATGAAATATTGTCGAAAACTAACCGTCGGATTGCAGTCTCTTGTCCAAGCAACTCAGTTCAGAAAATTTGGAAGGGGAACTACTCTTGTCGTACGAGAGTTACTTGCCTTGGGAGTTTGCGTGCACTCATAAGAGATCTAAAGCGAGTTTATCTGCACTGATCGTTAGATTTGGATTTAGAAAACAACCAAAGTCAAGATTTTATATGGAGATTAATGTGTTCAAGCCTGTAGTTGCCAGTTTAAATGCAGTATGTTTGTATTGTTTGGTCTAGAGATGTATATTTCGTACATTGGAGCGTTCGGAACTTTTCAATCGCTAAAGTAGTTCCCTCAAAGTCTAACTCATCAACCTGTGAGCTATCGAGGATTCAGGCCCGTTGTTGGGTAAGTGATTTTGGTTGTTGGGTAAGTTACCGAAAAATAACTAGCCCTACACCTTTACAGAGAGAAAGAAGCAGAGGGGGGAATAATCTTCCTTATCTTCTCCAGTGTTTTGCGCGGTTATCTCCCTTTCTTCGTGCGGTGCGCCGGCAAAGCCGGCGTACACCCGGCAAAGCCGGGTCCTCGGCGCAGCCGGGTATTCGGCTCGACTTCTTCCTGGCGAAGCCGTACCCGGCGAAGCGGGTATTCATCTAGTATTGTATAATTTATGTGCACAGTATTAGTTGGAAAAATGATTTTTTTTTTTAAATCGAAAGAAAAACGAAAAAAACTTACCCCCCCAAAAAAAAAGTTTTTATTTTATTTTTTTGTTAAGAAAGTTTTTTTTCGAATTTTTTTTTGGATTTAAAAAAAAAATCATTTTTCCAACAAATACCGTGCACATATACAATATAATTTGTTTTAAAAGGTCCTAAAGTACATATTCTTGAAGTTTGAAGGGGAGGTCAAAATTGACTGACCTTGTCAGTTTTGAAGGGGGGTCATTCTGGGCTAGCTGATTTTGACCCCCCCCCCCAAAAAAAAAAACTTATGGGGATGCATAGATGCATACATATATGCGTACCTTTCGTTTTAAAAGGACCTAGTGTACCTATTCTTGAAGTTTGAAGGGAAGCGTCAAAATGTTTTAATTTTTCCAACAAATAGTGTGCAGATATACATATACTTTGTTTTAAAAGGCCCTAAAGTACATATTCTTGAAGTTTGAAGTTATATACATATATGCATAAATATTGTTTTCTAAAGGTCTTAATGTACCCATTCTTGAAGTTTGCAGGGGGGGGGGGGGGGGTCAAAATTGACTGGGGGGGGGTCAAAACTCAGTGACTGGGCTAGCCCAGAATGACCTCCCGGTCAAACTGGGCTGCTTCAAAATAGGCTGCTACACCGGCTTCATGCTACTATAAATGATTGAATGTCAAAGCATTTATGCATTTAGAATTGAGTTGACTTGCAACAAAATAATCTGCGAGAAAATACATGGCACAATGCGATAAGCACTGAGGAAACGACACGGGGCGTGTTGATAATGCAAAATTCTGGAGTTATCGCCCTTCAGCTGCAGACCAATGAAATGATAAGAGACATGCACAGTAATATTCTTTTGCGTTATTCCATTGGACGATTTCACAGTCACAAGCTTCAATCAAGATGGCGGACAGCAAAAGACGTCTGTCAACAAATCCATCATATGTTTGTGCTAAACAGTAATATTCTGTCGTGCCCAAACCTCTCAACCGTAAGTTAGTAGCTCGAGACCTAAAAAAATCCGTTTTTGCTTTTGCAGTCGTACTCCAAATGGCGTTAGTGTCTCGGTTGCATGTATCATACACTGGATAAAAAGTGCAAGACTGTTTATTATCCGTCTAAACACCCACGATATCCACCTGGAAAAGTGGAAGAGGTCGAAGAGGCGTTTTGTTGTGTTTCAGAGCTTTATCCTTCATATTTAATGTTTAGTTGCGTTTTTACGACAGTTAACTGCTAATCCTGCCAATCAGTAGCAACGGCAGTATTGAGTACGTGCAGAGTTTAGAAATGAAATGCACTGTACATTTTGTTTACACTACAGGCCAAGTAAGGTAGTAGATACCTCGGAGGTTTTTTAAACCTTGATTTTGATCAACACTTTTTAGCTTTACTGTAACACTTAAAAAGAGAGTTGAAGAAATTGATTTATTGTTGTTGATCCTTACAACTACAGATTATACAACAATGCCAATGATCATTTGCACATTTCAGCTTGCTATTTCACACACACACACACACACCTATATCAGTATAATATGGCTATAGTCTATACACACACAAGACACAGTTACACACACACACACACACACACACACACACACATATCTGTAAAGCTATCAAATCAACTGATTTATTTTTGTTTACCAAAGTGACTATGATAAAGCGCACACTGAGAATATATTACTAACTGTTAGTGTTAGCAGCCAGTGACTGTGACTGTGAGTGTGAGAATAAGTCTTCAAATTAAAAGTTTTATTGTTGATCATGATTTTGGGAGTAATTAAGTCAGTAAATGTGTTTTATTGTGTGTGAAAGAACAGAGTCTCGGTCTTTTGGGCTATTTGCTGTTCTTTAAACATGCCTTAAATGAAAAGATGTGTACATGATATTATTTTTTTGTCACAAGTGAAGAGATGGACTTGCAAGGAAGTGGAAGTCTTCACTGGTGGCTGTTGCTGGCAGCTGCTCTCTTCTTCTTCTCCTTTGGTCAGTTTGGCATACTGATCACCTTGTATGGCGTCTGCTTTCTTGCTGGGTATGTATAGCCCTGTAAAACTGTGTTTGTGACTAGATTACATGATTTCACACTTCACACAGATGTATGCATTGCAAAAGATACATATATGCTTTTCAGTGGCCAACGGGTCATGTGAAACTCGGTGAAAACAGAATTTACATAGATGATGCATTTAAAAAAATTAAACTAGTTTAAAGTGAGGTTAATTTTAGGTCTTGTGAAAAGAGGTGTGGAAATAAGGTCGCTGAACAGTGACAATCTTAAATGAAAGTCTTAACATATTTTTTTTATATAGAGCTCTAGGTTTCACTTTCATAATAAAGCAATTTTAACTTTCAGCCAGCGTTCAAAATACCTATCTAATCATCCTAGGAATCTACAGTCTTAGAAGGAATGTAGGAAATTGAGCTTTACCAAGACCAGATTTGATATGATATAGATAAATCATCAAATGATTTTCTCTCTTCAATATCAACAGGGTCCTTGTTATTATGGGCTACTATGGCCAAGTGCTGTCGCGGTCAGTGTTGGACCAGCCCACCCGGCAGTGTCCAGGCTCCTCCAGTGGTATCCAGTCTGTCCGAGCAGCTATGGAGCCAGCAACCAGAGTGAAAAACTTTGACAAACGCATGACTGGTGCCAGCGTCATCGATGACGCTTTGAAAGAGGTGAACCTTTGAAAAAGAAAAAAAATTTAAAGTCAAAGGGACCTTTAGGTATTAGGTTCTGTTAGTGTGTGTGTGTTCATAATTCTGAGTTTGTTTATGCGTGCTCTCTTGTGCCAGATTAGTAGAAGCGCATTGTGTTTATTTATTATGATTTTTTTACGTGAGAAAAAAGAGTGTTTGTAGTCAGATACTTTAGCTCAGAAAAAGGTTTTTAATGTGGATACTTAATTGTTGTATTCTTATCCATCTACCCACTTCTTTTATATCTTTTGTGTGTGTTTTGTCTTTCTTTTAATTTTGTTGTGGTTTTGTTTCTAGTCTTGTTCTTTCTTTTGGGAAGAGGCTGAAAAGAAAGGGTAGATGAAATAGCCTTAATAGGTCACCAGCACATATCAGGGCTGGTAAAATGAGAAGAAACAAAAAGTTATTTTCTTACTATGTTAGGCTTCCAACAGTGACGACACTGTTAGTGTTACCTACACACTTGACTTGCATGTAAAATTCTCGCAATTAATAACAGCGCTTAAGCTAAGGGCAGGAGCTACCATGAAAATACACCGTTTTGAGCACATTTTGTTTTTGATGATATATACTATTATTCTAAATACATTGCAAAAGCCCACCAAATTTGAACACAAACAGTTCTGTTTTATGAATGTTGTGGTCAAATGACTTGGAAGAGAAAAACGGTGTATTTGAAGGTAGCTCCTGCCCTTAAGTACAAGTTCTACTACAACCCTCATAATTCTTACTATGTGCCTTTCAGGTGTTGGAATGCACAGTCCGTGACTACATCAAGCCCTGGTATCGGCAACTCAGCGACCATGATGCCTTTCTCGTGGACATCTGGCAGTGTTTTCAGAAAGTTGTCATCACCTTTGCAAGCAGGTATGGCAAGGATAGTTCGTGATGGTGGATAACAGTCAGTTTTCAGTGTTTCGATGGCAACAAAACATGTCAAAATTATAGCCTAGCATAGAGACACACTCCCCTGTGAAAGCACGCAAACACATGCGCGCATACATGCACACAGAATCTATGTCACGCACAAACATTCTCTCTCTGTCGTTCTGTCAGTCTCCTTCTCTCTCTCTTTCTCTCTCTCTCTCTCTCTCTCTCTCTCTCTCTCTCTCTCTCTCTCTCTCTCTCTCTCTCTCTCTCTCTCTCTCTCTCTCTCTCTCTCTCTCTTTCTCTTTCTCTTTCTTTCTCTCTCTCTCTTATTAGAAAGAAACGTTGAACATAGCAAAAGTAGGGAGGCCCGGCGGCCATTTTCATTTTTTAACGTTTTTTCCCCAACTTTGGCCATTCATAAATCAAAGAGTTATATCTTTAATCTTCTAAAATTTGAAGATATGCTTAATATAATAATTGTCTATGGGATCCGAAAATTTTAGGGATGTAGCTCTATAGGAATTTTAGCTATAATGCACCAAAGTTGGGGGTAATGTCCATCACACCAACCCCAGAAAAACTTGTGCAGAGCACTAAACACAAAAAACCGGCTCTTTTTCATCAACTGTTTTATTAATTATACTTATTGAATGTTAAAATGCATGTATATAGAAATTATTTGCGAAAAAAGTAGTTAATGAAGTCAATTTAGACAAATTAAAAAATAGCCGACATCACATGAATACTCTTATTTCTCAGATATGCAGATCTTCACTTTAACATGATTTATTCACTTAATTAAACTTATAATATATCAAATTAAAGGAAATTAGTTGCTCTTTATAGTTAAGCCATATTCAATTAGATTTGATGGAAAAAAATATCAATTTTAGTTAGAATAAGGAAAAAGGAAATATTACGTCACATAAAAATTCGTCCAAAATCCATCAAAAATAAAAATATTGTTCAAAGCAGAGACAACAACTCAATTTAGCAGCACAACCAGTGCATAACTTTTGTTTTTAAATCTCAAAAGGATAACACCTCCATCATTTAGTACATTAGAACTTTCAATAACTCAATCTTTTCTTCCAGAGAACTGTTCAGTCTAAGCTGTCTGTCAAGTCGGTAGGCAAGCAAGTCTTTTTGGGTATTGCAGCTCACCAAATCCTTGTCGAATAAAGTCTTGCCTTGACAAAGAACAATCTCACTGACACTCTCCGGCACAAGGAGCAGGGATGGCTGAAGGGTCTGCAGGGGCTTGCTTCTCTGGAACAGTCACTATTCCATCTTGTTCAGAGCACACTCTATCACTGCTGCATTTTGACGAGACTTCAAGTTTCCACACGAAAGGCAGGCACAAAAAGTCGAACAAGATCAAGCAGTTCTTTTCAGTCGGTCGTTTGTTGTACTTGCTCACAAGCTTGAAGTAGTCCTTTTTCACACGCCCACATTTTGATTGCACGGAAGTTGGAGACCTGGAGTTGAGCGCCTGCGTGGTGAACTTCATCAGCCAGAAGTGAAGAACTTTGAAGTAGCGACTAAGACAGGAGTCGTCCGGAAGAGTAACCTTGCCACACTTCTCCACATTCTCAGCCGAGACCATGAGAGAGATGAAGTCCCCATTCGTGATGTCTCTAAGTGTGCCAGCATCCTTCCCCAGTGGTCCCGATTCCGTTGTCAAGCAGCCGCTGAGAAGAGAGGCTCCAGATACAAGTGAAAACTTGGGTCCAACAGCCTTCTGATCAGGGATGCAAACAATCTGAAAAACAAAAGAACATAAAACATAAAACAACCAATATATTCAAGCCTAAAAAATATTAATAGAAACAAAACATTTTGTCTTTCTTGGTAAATAATTCACATACTACAGTGAAAAGATGTATGGTAGTATTCCAAAAAGAACAGGAGTTGATCCTTGATTTACAAATTCCCCAATAGTAACAACAATTTAAATCAGCTCCAGTCATCATGATTCATATTCAGCAAACAAAACTGGCACAGTAGTATGTATGCATTTCTCCTGTTAAGGCACTTTGCCACAGACAAACTGAATATTCAGATTTTGTCAAAAATGAAAATGGAGCTATGCAAATTGAAATAACACATTGTCACAGGTCAGTCTAATTTATTTGTATTTACTTGTTTAAATTTACTCTGTATTTGTGGGTGTAGTATTACTCAACTTACTGTTTATGATAGGGGGTGTCAAGGCAAACAAAGTGATAACCTATGTTGTATTGAGAACACTGCAAAACACGTTTTTGTGTATGCATCCAAATGCTCAACCTATAAGAAGCTTATAATTAAACTAGATGATTACTCGCTTCGCCGGGTACCGGCTTCGCCGGGAAGAAGTAGAGCCGAATACCAGGCTGCGCCTGGGACCCGGCTCTGCCGGGTGTACGCCGGCTTTGCCGGCGCACGAAGGAAAGGAGATAAACGCGCAAAACACTGGAGACCTTCTAAAAATAGTAACGTGCAGTGACCTTCTAAAAATAGTAACGTAGTAACGGGAATATGGATTGACGCCACACGGAGGAAGGGAGATAATCGCGGCTGAAAACACTGGAGAAGATAAGGAAGAGTTACTGGTAGTGGATCCCGACAACAACAACAAAAACAAAACAAAAATCGGTTCAGCGCGCACAGCGCTGCGCGCTGAGAGCACGTGTTGAAATATCTCATCGATGAGGTTGTGTCCGGGGTGTAGCTGAATACGGTGTCCAAATTTGAAAAAGATCCACCGAGAACTTTGGCCGTGCATCGCGAACAGACAGACAGACAGACAGACACTAGTCGTATATATATAGAAACCAAAAAATACAAATCTTCACACTGTGACTGTGAGACTGAGATTGAGAAAAACAAATATTGAGTCCTTACAGTTACAGCTACTGGTAACTAAACGTTATTAAAATAATCATCAAAAATACAAAGCAGGCGATAATAAATACACTTCTTTATTGTCCGAAGTAAATAACTTATAATAAATAACATTTAACTAACTTTTATGCACAATTGCCGACGTCAAGTCTTACTTGTCTGTCATTCAGTCGCACTTACGGCCACGTTTCATTCCTGAAGTGTCACTCTGATCTATCATAAATTGTTACCATCCAGAAGAAAAGATCAAAATTACAGATTTATTGTAAATATCTCATCAATCTTATGTTTAATGAGATTCAGGATGCGTTTACTTTAAGCTTAATTTAAAAAACAAAACGCAACTCGATCAGCGAAACCTCAGGGATTGTCCGACAGTGGTATCGCCCAAATACCGGGGATGATGATCTCCACATCAAAATCGAATATGTTGCATCTAAGCCGATTTACAAACACAATTTAACTTTCGATAGCTTGAAACACTAGAACTTAGTTATAATTTGATTTTCATTTAAAACTAATGCACATTTCGGCAGAGAAACAGTTCAGATCAAATTACATACCCACTCGACGCCCCCACAGCAGTTAGTTGACTCGCCCGCCATAACACATTCTGCAGCGTGGAACACAGCAACTCAGTCTCCACTCGGCTTTGTCAGGAGTGCGATTCGACGCTCAAATTCTCGTCTTAAAAACGCTCGGCATAAAAAAACGCTTCGATTACAAATGAGAAACTTTGGCACAAGAAAATTCAAGATGTTGACGATCATACGCAATGCGATGAACTTCGATCAATGAATGTAACAACTGTGACCTCTTCGTTTGAAAATGGTTTGTGTGTGATGTGTTACAGTGCTTCCCATTGGTTCTGCGCTTGATATGATGTGAACAGAGAGGAGATCTTTACTTTCGCCAAGTTTCATTGGTGAATTATTTATAGTTTGCAAGGCCGAACCAACCAAAAGCAGGGTTGTTTCGGGACCGATTTAGAACAAAGCCGTAGCTTGAGGCGAAATCGCTGCACAGCCAGCCAGCGCTAAATTCCGACGCAGGCGCGCGACGCTTTGGGGCATTTTACACATCCAAATACAACTATGTAAACACATTTTTTTCACATCAAACTTAGATGAGTGTACTAAGATGACTATACTCAAGAGCATTCATACTTTATTTGTTTTTAATAAAAATTCAAATAAGCACAATTTTGAGTTGAAAACAGCTCTTTGCACTCTCTGCTTGACTGCCGGGGCCGCGGAGATCGTGAGCCTCCCTAGCAAAAGTCTGATTCACTCTGTTACCTTGAGAAACCAAATCTGTATGGTTGGTTGGGCTCTTTCATTCCATTTCCAGTATCAGAGACATTGTCAGTAACACAGCTCTTTTGGAGCATTATATTATATGGTGTCATTGGTTACATTTTCAGATCCAAAGATGTGGACTGGATGCCCTACTTTACCCAGAGACTTGTGGATGACTTCGGCTCACACCTTCGTCTCTACAGAAGGGCCGCAGAGAAAGTTCGGGCTCACAGAACAGATGGTAAGAGACACCAACCATCTTGGGTCATGCATGAGATTTTTCTGTCAGTTGGTCGCCAATTGGCCCATTTTCATCATTTTTGACTCACATGCGAAGCAAAAGTGAGTCTATGTACTCACCCGAGTCGTCCGTCCGTCCGTCCGTCCGTCCGGACGTCCGTCCGTCCGTCCGTCCGTCCGTCCGGAAAACTTTAACGTTGGATATTTCTTGGACACTATTCAGTCTATCAGTACCAAATTTGGCAAGATGGTGTATGATGACAAGGCCCCAAAAAACATACATAGCATCTTGACCTTGCTTCAAGGTCAAGGTCGCAGGGGCCATAAATGTTGCCTAAAAAACAGCTATTTTTCACATTTTTCCCATTTTCTCTGAAGTTTTTGAGATTGAATACCTTACCTATATATGATATATAGGGCAAAGTAAGCCCCATCTTTTGATACCAGTTTGGTTTACCTTGCTTCAAGGTCAAGGTCACAGGAGCTCTTCAAATTTGGATTGTATACATATTTTGAAGTGACCTTGACCCTGAACTATGGAAGATAACTGTTTCAAACTTAAAAATTATGTGGGGCACATGTTATGCTTTCATCATGAGACACATTTGGTCACATATGATCAAGGTCAAGGTCACTTTGACCCTTATGAAATGTGACCAAAATAAGGTAGTGAACCACTAAAAGTGACCATATCTCATGGTAGAAAGAGCCAATAAGCACCATTGTACTTCCTATGTCTTGAATTAACAGCTTTGTGTTGCATGACCTTGGATGACCTTGACCTTGGGTCAAGGTCACATGTATTTTGGTAGGAAAAATGTGTAAAGCATGTGAGTCGTATGGGCTTTGCCCTTCTTGTTAGGGTGTGTGGGGCTCCTTTCAGGCTTTTTTTTATGAATTCATGATCTAAGTCCTGTGGACAGATTATACCTTGCGTTCTTCGCATTCGTAATTTGATAAAACATCAAAGTTTTTGACACTTGCGAACCCTTTCTGTATAGCAAGAATACAAGTCAGATTAGCTTTAGGTTTAGCTTTCGTGGGAGTCGACCTTGACTCATCTCTCAAAGAGAGTTTTCAGCTTTTCACAAAATTAGCATTCTTTTAGGCTTCTTTTTACAGCCTTAATTATGCCTGTTTATTGTTTCAGAGCAATATTGCCAGTTGCTGGAAGAAGCGTTCTTTGACGCAGAAGTGGAAATGGAGGACAACATGTGTCGCGACCTTGTCTGCACAGACCCTCAACATGAACGCCGTGAGTCATGAAGAGTTTAGTGAAAACGAAACTGCAGTTGGGATTATTGAACAGTTATCAAGAAATGTAATTAAGAATAATCAATTCCTGCAAGTCAGTTCTTATTTTGGTTAGGTTTGTTTTCTTCCATTTTGTCGCTCCAGAGATGCATTTCACATCCTTTATTTGCCATGATGTAAAACTTTTCAAAAATCCATGTGGACATTATTATACAGCACATAAAACTTGTCCTGAACTTGTGAATTCTTGTAAGCGTTATTGTCACAGAATGAAACATAAAGATAGATCAGACCTGGGAACCCATACGATTTCGCTGTATTTTGTACGCATGATTGTCTAAATTACGATCAATACGGTCAGTGGAAAAAAATACGACGAGAAAACTTCCTAGACTACTTTTCTTCACAAGCGCAACCTGAAGCCGATCCAGAACTCTGACACATGATTACAGTTTTTGTCTGAAAATATGGAAAGAAGTATTTGTTTTAAATGTATTGGTAAACTTAATTAACGGTGCAACAGACGCGTGTGAAGCATGTTTAAATCATGAATGTTCAAATGCAGTTTGTTTGAGAATAGGCCAAGTGCAAAAGAGGGGTTCTCAGGTCTGATAGATACAAAGCTGATTACTGTGTACGGGCAGTAGTCGTTGTTGATCTGTTTTTACCAATACCAAGTTTAACCTGCTGTGTGGGATTGTTGCAGAGTATCTACAGGATCTCAGTGAAGTGCTGCTCTATCTCCTTTTACCCAAGAGTGACTTCCAAAGCAAACCATTCAGATACATCGTCAGGGTAAGACCAGCAGCAACTTTTGTTTTTTGTGTTAAAATAATTGATATCAGTGGTAGAAATTATCAAGGATCTGCCCACAAAATAGAGAGAAAGAAAGAAAGAAAGAGAAGGAATCAGTGGTAAAATTATGCTGTGAAAAGTCTTGGATAGAATCTGTTTCTGTGTCTGTATGTACATGTATGTGTTTTTTGGGAAGGGTTGTTTTTACGTTTAGTCAAGTTTTGACTAAATGTTTTAACATAGAGGGGGAATCGAGACGAGGGTCGTGGTGTATGTGTGTGTGTCTGTCTGTCTGTGTGGGTGTGTAGAGCGATTCAGACTAAACTACTGGACCGATCTTTATAAAATTTGACATGAGAGTTCCTGGGAGTGATATCCCCGGACGTTTTTTTTCATTTTTTTGATAAATACCTTTGATAACGTCATATCCGGCTTTTTGTAAAAGTTGAGGTGGCACTGTCACACCCTCATTTTTCAATCAAATTGATTGAAATTTTGGCCAAGCAATCTTCGACGAAGGCCGGACTTTGGTATTGCATTTTAGCTTGGAGGCTTAACAATTAATTAATGACTTTGGTCATTAAAAATCTGAAAATTGTAATACATTTTTTTCTTTTTTAAATTATCTAAAATTACGTTCATCTTATTCAACATCATTTTCTGATTCCAAAAACATATAAATATGTTATATTCGGGTTAAAAACAAGCTCTGAAAATTAAAAATATAAATATTATGATCAAAATTAATTTTCCGAAATCGATTTAAAAACAATTTCATCTTATTCCTTGTCGGTACAGAGGTACAGAAAAGCGTGCTATGCAGCACAGCGAAACCACTACCGTGCTAATCGGGCTCGTCAGTTTCACCGCGTTTTGTACGAGCGGACTACGGTCATTGTGAAAAAATGCAGTGCATTCAGTTTCATTCTGTGAGTTCCACAGCTTGACTAAATGTAGTAATTTTGCCTTACGCAACTTGTTAATTTTGTTTTGGTTTTGCTGGGGTTTGTTTTAGAGGCAAGAGTTTCTGGCTATGTGCTTGATGATATTTACTAGTCTGCCCCCCCCCCCCCCCCCCCCCTCCCTTTTGGGAGAACCGATTTAAGACGGTGTCCCTTTCATAACCTCAATAAATTTACCCCAGCTTAAGACTCCCTCCTTTTTAAGACCTGATTTGCCAGATTTCTGAAGGGCTGAGAAGGGGAGATGAACTGTACTGTTGATCTCATCAGAAGAAAATCAGATCTTGAAGACCGACTCAAAGATGATGTAAAAGATTAATGCTCTTACAGTAGAATTTATTGTGTTCTTGCAGGAAGTGTTTGTGAATGGAATTCTGGCACCAACAATAGATCTGTTGTCTGATCCGGACTATATAAACCAGTACGTCGCATGGTTGGTGAGTTCCATGTTCTATTCTTGTTGACTTTGTCCAAACTATATAGAACTAATAATGTAGTTTCTGTGAATTATGGAAATCACGTTCTGTTTTGAAAAGGCATCTTGAAGTTTGCATACAACAAGGGCTCAGATGTGCTCATTGGCTCACGTAAGTGCAGCCTATGCGATCGTAACTTTGTCTGTCTGTGCGTGTGTACGTGTGTATGTCTGTGGTAGAAACTTTAACATTTGAAGACGTCACATTATGGCGTAAGAGGGTTAGACGTCACGCGAAGGAATTACTGAAAGTCTCGGTCATTGTTATTTTGAGCGGGCCGAGACTAGTTGGCAGTCGTGTCCCTGTAAGTTACAGGCTACATGCAGACAGACAGATCTAGATCTAGTGTCTCGCTTTCTTGCACAGTGTCACCTATGCTTACTGTGTGTGTGTATGTGTGACGGAGTGATTGAGTTTGTGTTACTGTTTGTCGATTTCTTACTTGAGCCTTGAAGGCTTCGCCTCTTGTTTTTCCATAAAATGCAGCCTCTGCTTGTTATGATACCTTTTTCTTTTGAAAACATTCACATCAGAGCTCATTTGCTATGAATCACTTTCAAGAATTGCAACTCTTCCACAGTGCTCTGAGAAATAAAGGGAAGTCAGGCATGGGAATTGTCCGCCGAAAGGCAAATTTCCGCCGATTTTTTTGTTTTGTTCCGCCGAAAAAGCAAAAGTGTCCGCCGAAAAAATAAATGGGGGAGGCAAAAATGGTTCTAAAAACTGAATTTAATGGCAAACTTGGAGCTCAGATGACACCAAATTACACCATTTGGGTTCTTTGGAGAAAAACAATTCCGGGGGAAGCGGGGGGGGGGGGGGGGGGGGCATGCCCCTGAATCCCCCTAGCAGGGCTAGGCGCTTTGCGTCGTCGACTTTGCTATTACTTACACATTTTCAGCCTTTTTTACTTTTTTCAATTCCCATGCCTGGAAGTGAGTGTTCTAGATGCATACAAAATGTGTAAAAGAGTAAGTGAAAGTTATGGGGAACCAGTCTCCTGGCACCTTAGAAAACAACAAGCATTGAAAGGAACAAGCCACTCTCATCTTCATCTTCCACAGTTCATAAAACCCTGGCTGAGTTGTTTCCGCAAAACGTCTATTGTGAGAGCTGTGCACATGGTTGTAATAATAACAACAGTTTATTATCCATCAAAATAATTCAATAAAATGGAAACCCCCCGCGGGTTAGGGGGAAGAATTTACCCGATGCTCCCCAGCATGTCGTAAGAGACGACTAACGGATTCTGTTTCTCTTTTTACCCTTGTTACGTGTTTCTTGTATAGAATATAGTCCATTTTTGTAAAGATTTTAGTCAAGCAGTATGTAAGAAATGTTAAGTCCTTTGTACCGGAAACTTGCGTTCTCCCAGTAAGGTAATACATTGTACTACGTTGCAAGCCCCTGGAGCAAATTTTTGATTAGTGCTTTTGTGAACAAGAAACAATTGACAAGTGGCTCTATCCCATCTCCCCCCTTTCCCCGTCGCAATATAACCTTAGTGGTTGAAAACGACGTTAAACACCAAATAAAGAAAGAATAAAATGGAAAATTTTCTTCAACACACCAACCCTGCCTGTAAACGATTATAACGAACATTTCATAAGAATGATTACGACATTCACTGATAAGACAGCAACACATATAAGCAAGCTTTTGTGATTTCAGTGTTACGAAACGTCCTTTACGCGTGAGACCTACCTGACTGTGATACATAGCAGTGACCTGCCTGAGGAGCTGGAAGCGGTGCGAGACAAGGTGGAGGAGGACATAGCCCGCTGGCGCTCAAAAGACACTGGTGGGAGTGAAGGTGGGAACAGCCAAGTGTTTCTCTTTTCTTTCCCTTTCAGTCTCTTTTTTGGGTTGTTTGTTGCTTTGTTTCCGTTTTAGTTTTTTTGGTTGTTGGGTTGTATTGTTGTTGTTGTTGGGTGGGGTTTTTTTTTTTGGGGGGGGGGGGGGGGGGCTGGTTTGTATATCATCAGTCCATGTTTTTTGTGTGTGTGGTGGGGTTTTTTTTGGGGGGGGGAACTGGCTCGTTTGTGTGTTTACATTGTTGTTGTTTTGTTAATAGTGTTTTGATTTTGGTTTTTTAGTTTAATTATCTGTCCATGTGAGATAAGGGGCTGTAATTTTTTTTTTTTTGTGTGTGTGTGTGTGCTTCATTAGGGGATGAAAACAATCCCTTCCAAACCATTGTGATAACTTTGTTTAATTAGAATAGTGTACATTTGTGCATCTTACCCTGGGAACATTGCCGTGTACGGTCTTGATTACTTTATCACAGTCAATAAGGTTCAAGACCTTTCCCTGTGAACATTTCACTGAGCGTTGTGATTAATTTATCACAGTCAAAAATGTCTAAGACAAAGAAAATCCTGGAAATAGTGTGCCTGTATACAGTATTGGCGTTAACCGGTAATTACCGGTATTTTACCGGTTGAAATGAGAAAATACCGGCAAAAATAATTGGCTGCCGGTTGATTTTTAGAACTACCGGTTTTTTTGCTGGTAAAACAACAAAACCAGTACTCTGAGTTGGACTCGTACTGGTTCCAATGACCAGCCTACCTTTTTTTTTCTTTATAGTTTTTATCATAAAAGTTTGTGTACCAGTTTGAACAAATATTAGCGCCATCACTGTGTATATGAGATTGCAGCCTAGTTCTCATGTCTTGCTGTTGTTTTTCAGATACTGCCATCAAGCAGAATCTGAATAGTTTGATATTTTTGCGAGACACGTGTAATACAAGGTTAAAACGCCTGCAGGAAGGTGCTGCTGATTTGGAAACACTTGAGGTGAGTGTGACGTTGTTATGTGTCATCAACAACTAGATACTAGCAGAATAAAAACAAAACAAGAAGGTATGTTATTGGAACGTTTAATTTATGACAAAACCAAATGTTACGTTCACTAATCTTCGATCCAGCGACACTTATACTATAGAAAATGAACATAGCTTCTTAGATACTAGCAGATTCTTAAAGTTGAGTATCTGAATCGCCTGAAGTTGTTTATGTTTGCATGTAGTTAGCCACAACTATGTTTTCTGCATATGCGCTATTCCATGGGTTTCCACAAAAGCCAGGTCCACACAAATTGTTGAAGTGCATAATGACGAACATCATGTCTTCTATTGAGTGTCAATACCTCTTGATCCTTTTTGTTTTTACATCTTGGCCTTCCTTCTTTTTATTGTAAAAAAACAAACATTTCATGAAAGCCAGATGTTAGGAGCTTTGGTCAAGCACATTGACTGTTTTTTTAAGTGTTTGAATGTTGGCACCTTTACAGCTATTCCTCTTGTTTTTGATTTTAAATACACAAGTGACATGGCCTGCTTGTTTACTTTTCAGGAGCCTGACTACTTGCGGTACCAGTCACTATATGTCATGACGCTGGATGACATTCTGAACAACAACAGTGCACTGCAGGCATTTATTGGTAACTCCCACATTTTTGTCTTTCGAATCTGCTCCTCATAACTGCAAATTCACTTTCTAAGAGACACAGCTCTGGCTCAGGCTCAGTTTGTATCTAAATGTCCTTTGTTAAAGGGCAGCTGTTGGGTTGTGGCTCTCAAAATCTGTTCATCAGAATGAGTTCTCATGTAACTGAAACTATACTTAAAAGTTACTTGGTGATTTTAACAGCTTGATAACACAAGTCCGAAGATTTTAGACATGCTACAATGTCTTTAATCGAAGAAAGTTTGCATTCTTGGCTGAGTCAATGCAGCCCGCTCGAAAATTACTTCCCTTGGACGCGTGACGTCAGCCGAGGAATCGGCCGGGTTGAACGGCGCTCTCTTTATACCGTGTAGTGAGCGCAATCGGGTTGTCTAGTCAAGCCCTAAAGCATACTTCACGGGTAGGTGAAGAGAAACTTAAGATGGGGTGTCTTCTCCCAGGCCAAAATTTCGCAGTAAAAAACGGAGTTTATAAAGTGTCTTCCGTCCCCCTCCTGCTTTTGTTCAGGTGTTCCCACTTGAACCCTGTTTTTGTTCAACTTATTGGCATATAATGTCACGCGTCGAGGGACACAAACACACACACACACACAAACACACTCACACACACTCACACACAGACACATGCACCCACAAACACAAACACACACCCACACCCACACCCACACACACCACACACACACGTGTAATCACACACATACACAAACACACACACACACACACACACACACACACACACGCACACACACACACACACACACACACACACACATACGTGTTATCACACACACACACACACACACACACACTCACACACATACGTGTTATCACACACACACACACATACGTGTTATCACACACACATACACACACACACACACACACACACACACACACACACACACACACACTGACACACACACACACGATAACCATCACAATCACAGTTTGACAAATTCATCTTTGATTTTTTTTGCGGCCGAACCCCCCTCCCCCATTTTTCACACTAGATCCACTGTTTCATCTTTGTCTTCGTCTCTATTCCCTTTATCTTATCTCGTCTACCTACTTGAGTGATTAACTGAAGAGGTATTGACATTATCTCTTTCCTAGATTTTCCCACCGACAGAGTTGGTTTTTGTCTTGAATTCAGTACCTCACACGTACACGGTAATTGGCGTGACACCTCAAGTTGACCTTCTTCAGTGTAAAGTGTCTGCTGACCAGGGACACGAGGGTCTGTGGTTGAGCAACTTTATGGTTTAACCGGGTGGACTGGGAGAGTAGCAACAGCATGTGAACCACTTTAGAAGTAACTTGTGAAGGTTGCAGTTGGTCAGATCAAAGAAGAGAAGATGGGAACATGGGTCCTGAGAAGATACCACCACCCTAATACTTTACTTTGTGAAAGAATCAATCACGCGTACAGCATTACAGATGCCCAGCCGTACTCTGCATTGTACTGTAAACTTCGCAGCGGCCTTATCGTGTTCCTCGGATGACGTCACTGCCAGGCTAACGCTGCGGCGTCTCTTCTTGTGCTGACAGAGTTGTCGGTCGCGGATTTTGAGTCGTTTCGGCCTGCCAACTGCTTTGTTTTCTTGCGGATTGTGAGAACTAGCAGAAAGTTTCACTCATTTTCATGGTTTCAAACTAATGATAAAAGTATCTTCTTCTGGACCAAATCAACAGTCTTTACTGTAGTTGAATCAACTCGGAAAACTCATAAACGCGTGTTTGCACGCGACTCTGCGCATTTTTGAGGCCAGGCAACCCGACAGCTGCCCTTTAAGTTGTTGTGTTACTGGTGATTCCCAAAGTAGCAGATTAGGCCAAAAAAAAAATAGGTCTGTTTACGGTAACCCGACCGACCCTAGTTTTTAGGCCCGACTCTAATCTTTTTTTTTTGAATCGTCTGAGAAAAAAAAAACCGCATCCAAAATAGAGCTGTTTGCGCTCAAACAGCAGACGACAGAAGGGAGGTAAGCTCAAAGTACTGTTTATAGTTATGTTGGGCAAAAACAGGGATTGATGAGAAGAAATGAACTGTGAAACATCATAGAGAGGGGAGAAAAAAAAAATAAAATGGGAAAAAAAATTAAAAATAAAAAATAAATAAAAAAGCCGACCTACCGACCCTATTTTTTCACCCTATGTTACCGTAAACAGACCTATTTTTTTTTTTTTGCCTTATCTGTAAGTATTGGGTGTTTTGCTTGAGTACAAGCAGGAAGGTGAAAGGGGGAAGGGAGGGGGGGGGGAGTGGGCATAGGGAGTCTGAACAGCAGAGAAGAGGGGTACAACAAATACCAAGAATGCTGTGGAGCAATGAGTAATACAATGAGACGGTGTTCAGTTGTAGATTTTATAAGCTGATTTGCCTTTTTCGTTTTGAACAGAATTCACCAAGGAGAGAGGTGGACAACAGTATTTGTTTTTCTACTTGAACGTTGAGGCAAGTATCCTTAAATCTTGGTAGTGTGAATAAACAATACCAACATTTTATTATTTTTGAGCTCAGCATTAGATGTGAAAGTTCAAGGTACTTTCCTTGTGTAAACAATCACATACACTACCACAAATCAGTCCAGGCTTTGGGCGGGGATGTAGCTCAGTCGGTAGCGCGCTGGATTTGTATCCAGTTGGCCGCTGTCAGCGTGAGTTCGTCCCCACGTTCGGCGAGAGATTTATTTCTCAAAGTCAACTTTGTGTGCAGACTCTCCTCGGTGTCCGAACACCCCCCGTGTGTACACGCAAGCACAAGACCAAGTGCGCACGAAAAAGATCCTGTAATCCATGTCAGAGTTCGGTGGGTTATAGAAACACGAAAATACCCAGCATGCTTCCTCCGAAAGCGGCGTATGGCTGCCTAAATGGCGGGGTAAAAACAGTCATACACGTAAAAGCCGTGGGAGTTTCAGCCCATAAACGAACAAACAAAGTCCAGGCTTTTACATGTGATTGGAGCATCCTTCCCCTTCAAGACATTTAGGATCAACAGTGTGACCGCTTTCTGGAGACCGGCACGGTTGGCCTAGTGGTAAGGCGTCCGCCCCGTGATCGGGAGGTCGTGGGTTCGAACCCCGGCCGGGTCATACCTAAGACTTCAAAATTGGCAATCTAGTGGCTGCTCCGCCTGACGTCTGGCATTATGGGGTTAGTGCTAGGACGGGTTGGTCCGGTGTCAGAATAATGTGACTGGGTGAGACGTGAAGCCTGTGCTGCGACTTCTGTCTTGTGTGTGACGCACGTGTGTGTCAAAGCAGCACCGCCCTGATATGGCCCTTCATGGTCGGCTGGGCGTTAAGCAAACAAACAAACAAAAACAAACAAACTGCTTTCTGGGCATGGTAGCAATTTTTGGGCTGAATTAATTTTGTAACCGACACCTTTTTTCAATCTTGAAAATAAATTCAGCAGAAAGGTCCAAATGTGCACAAGAGGCAACGATGCTGTTGATTGTTCATGTATGTCAGACCTGTTTACTCGTACGATTTCAACGTATTTTGTTCGACAAGTTTCCAAGAATACGATAAATACGCTGGTTGATAAGAAAGTACGACGATTAAGAAATAAGATTTTTTGGTGTTTTTTTATTGTGTCTCTAAACTGAATGTGGGTTGTGTACGCGATTGGCCATGGATAAAATCCGGTTTGCTTTGGTTAGCGCTTACGATTGTTCTATATTTTCACGGGAAGCAAAATCCGCCATATTGTTTCATTGTGCAAGTGTGTTCAATAAGTGCTAACAGTTTTACGTCGGTCACATGACTAACAAGCACCTCTACCTGGTAAGAAAATACATTTAACCCTTACACTGGTGCAATTCTGTAACACATGTTACATAGCCACTGGTGAATTAACAGAGAGAAAAATAAAGAAAAACGGTCATATAGGTTTTCGCATCCATGGGAGGTAATCGGAACCGACCAAACAGACTGAGCCAGTAGCGCGACATATGTTGGGACAACTAGGTGACAGTATACGTAAAGTAGCGCGACATATGTCGCGACAACCAGCCTAAGGGTTAATATTTTGAAAATACACTATTAGTCTCTGTGGAAAATACACTAATGGTTCCAATTGGGTAAACAGGTCTGGTATGTGCACAAGTGGATGGATGTTCCTATCCCATGTAAAAACCAGCTTCCACAAGGAAGAATGAATGTTTAACCTCGTCATTATTGTATTTTGTATTTTTATGCAATTTATATCGCGCACATATCTCAACCACGGATTCAAGGCGCAGGGATTTATTTATGCCATGTGAGATGGAATGTTTTACACAATATATCACGCATTCACATCGGCCAGCAAACCTCAAGCCTATTAGGGCGAGCATTCACCTTTGACGGCCTATTATTCCAAGTCACACGGGTATTTGGTGGACATTTTTATCTATGCCTATACAATTTTGCCAGGAAAGACCCTTTTGTCAATCGTGGAATCTTTAACGTGCACACCCCAATGTAGTGTACACAAAGGGACCTCGGTTTTTCGTCTCATCCGAAAGACTAGCACTTGAACCCACCACCTAGGTTAGGAAAGGGGGGAGAAAATTGCTAACGCCCTGACCCAGGGTCGAACTCGCAACCTCTCGCTTCCGAGGCAAGTGCGTTTACCACTCGGCCACCCAGACCTATAAACATTATAAACAGATGCACGCATCTAATACCCTTCCATTGTCATGCCATCGTAATTGTTTTCAAAGCAACTGCTATGCACAATTGACAAGTGGCTCTATCCCATCTCCCCCCTTTCCCCGTCGCGATATAACCTTCATGGTTGAAAACGACGTTAAACACCAAATAAAGAAACAAAGCAACTGCTGTTCGTGTCTTGTCATGCAGAAGATTTGTATCTTTCTTAATAGGGCTTTCAGGCAGCGGCAGCTCAACAGATGCAACATCCTGCAGAAGGTGCAGAACCAGATCTAACTGCGCTTCGTCGTGCTGCCATGATCATTTTTGACCAGTACTTATCAGACAAGGTAGGAAAATGTCCAGCTGCCTTGACCTGAAGCTTAACATATACACACTCCCTCTCACTCTCCTCTCTCTCTCTTGCTCTCTCTCTCTCATCCACACACACACACACACATACACACTCCCTCTCCCTCTCCCTCTCTCTCTTTTCTCTCTCTCTCTCTCTCTCTCTCTCTCTCTCTCTCTCTCTCTCTCTCTCTCTCTCTCTCTCTCTCTCTCTCTCTCTCTCTCTCTCTCTCTCTGTCTGGTGGTTATGTGTCAGATTACTGCGTACAGATTATTTCGTGGAAGTTAGTCCAACAAAACAGTAAAAATCAATGGGTTTTTATTCCATCCAAAGTCTACATGATTCTGCATGTTAGATGGGTTTCTGATTTTTTGGGTTTTTGATGGAGAAACAATTGTTTTGTTTTGTTGATACCCCTGGTCTAAGAAATCACTGCATACTTTTGCAAAGGAGATTATCCAGAGTTTGCAATACCCGGAAATGTCTGTTATTCTTCCAAGTGTTTTTTTATGTGAAATTACGGAGAGAGAAATCACCAACCAAGCAGTTCAGTTTTTTGGGTATACGGGTGAAGCAATTTATTTTTCATACTGCATAGTTTTGCAAAGGAGATTATCAAGAGTTTGCAATACCCGGAAATGTCTGTTATTCTTCCAGTTTTTTGACTCACATGCGAAGCAAAAGTGAGTCTATGTACTCACCCGAGTCGTCCGTCCGTCCGTCCGTCCGTCCGTCCCGGCGTCCGTCCGTCCGTCCGGAAAACTTTAACGTTGGATTTTCTTGGACACTATTAAGTCTATCAACACCTGATGTGGCCTGATGGTGTATGGTTACAAGATCTCAAAAAACATGTGCGGCAACTTGACCTCACTTCAAGTTCAAGGTCACAGGGGCCGTAATTGTTGTCTTAAAAACGACCATTTTTCACATTTTCGCATTTTCTCTGAAGTTTTTGAGATTTAATACCTCACCTATATATGATATATAGGGCAAAGTAAGCCCCATCTTTTGATACCAGTTTGGTTTACCTTGCTTCAAGGTCAAGGTCACAGGAGCTCTTCAAAGTTGGATTGTATACATATTTTGAAGTGACCTTGACCCTGAACTATGGAAGATAACTGTTTCAAACTTAAAAATTATGTGGGGCACATGTTATGCTTTCATCATGAGACACATTTGGTCACATATGATCAAGGTCAAGGTCACTTTGACCCTTATGAAATGTGACCAAAATAAGGTAGTGAACCACTAAAAGTGACCATATCTCATGGTAGAAAGAGCCAATAAGCACCATTGTACTTCCTATGTCTTGAATTAACAGCTTTGTGTTGCATGACCTTGGATGACCTTGACCTTGGGTCAAGGTCACATGTATTTTGGTAGGAAAAATGTGTAAAGCAGTTCTTAGTGTATGATGTCATTGCTAGGTTTAGTTATTTGACCTTGACCCTGAAGGTCAAGGTCATGTAAAGGTCAAGGTCAAGCATGTGAGTCGTCTGGGCTTTGCCCTTCTTGTTTTGTTATGTGAAATTACGGGAAAAAAAATCACCAACCAAGCAGTTAACAGTTTTTTGGTATAAGGGTAAAGCAATTTATTTTTCATACAAACTTGATTTGCCTGATTGCTGCACCAAGTGATCTGTTTTTGTTCCATGTTTTGCACTTGCCTTTCACTTTCAGTTTATACTAGCTTACAAAGACCTACTGTCATTGTCTGACTGGGGATCCTTTCAAATCATGTCAGGCATCTTCCTGTCTTGCTTCTCTCTGGAATGAGTGATTACAGTGTGTAAATATGAGATCATCTGTACGTGCAGGGTATCTCAAGGATTCGTATCGAACCTGAATTCACCAAAGGCCTTTTACAGAAGATCAAGGGCAACATGTTTGCAGAAGACGTCTTTGATGTGGTACAAGCCAGAGTGAGTACTCTGTCTGTGACAGGGGAATTGTTATCCTTCTAAATGAATTTCTCTTGTGAACTGCCATTCTATTCATTTCTCTATTTTTCTCTTTTTTTACATTTAGTCAAGTTTTGACTAAATGTTTTAACGTAGAGGGGGGAATCGAGACGAGGGTTGTGGTGTATGTGTGTGTGTGTCTGTCTGTCTGTCTGTCTGTCTGTCTGTCTGTCTGTCTGTGTGTGTGTGTAGAGCGATTCAGACCAAACTACCGGACCGATCTTTATGAAATTTGACATGAGAGTTCTTGGGAATGATATCCCCGGACGTTTTTTTCTTTTTTTTTGATAAATACCTTTGATGACGTCATATCCGGCTTTTTGTAAAAGTTGAGGCGGCACTGTCACACCCTCATTTTTCAATCAAATTGATTGAAATTTTGGCCCAGCAATCTTCGACGAAGGCCGGACTTCGGTATTGCATTTCAGCTTGGTGGCTTAAAAATTAATTAATGACTTTGGTCATTAAAAATCTGAAAATTGTAAACAAAATAATTTGTTTTTAAAACGATCCAAATTTACGTTTATCGTATTCTTCATCATTTTCTGATTCCAAAAACATATAAATATGTTATATTTGGATTAAAAACAAGCTCTGAAAATTAAAAATATAAAAATTATTATTAAAATAAAATTTCCAAAATCGATTTAAAAACAATTTCATCTTATTCCTTGTGGGTTCCTGATTCCAAAAACATATAGATATGATATGTTTGGATTAAAAACACGCTCAGAAAGTTAAAAAGAATAGAGATAAAGAAAAGCGTGCTATCCTTCTCAGCGCAACTACTACCCCGCTCTTCTTGTCAATGTCACTGCCTGTGCATCGAGCGGTGGACTGACGATGCTACGAGTATACGCTCTTGCTGTAAAAATGCAGTGAGTTCAGTTTCATTCTGTTAGTTCGACAGCTTGACTAAATGTTGTAATTTCGCCTTACGCGACTTGTTTTTTTCTTCTTTCTTTTGCAAAGTAGATAATTTAGAATGATTTTGGATCTGTAGACTTGGTTTTGCTCTTTCCCAGTAAGTTTCATTCTTATAACATGAACAATGGCAACATTTTATAATTCTGTCTTATGTTGAAACTAGAAATTATCCCCCAATTTTGACAACTGTTTTTTTTTTCTTTTCTTATTTTTTCTTCCTCCATTTTGCAAGTACCTTATTTTTCTTGTTGCAGACTTTTTGTTGTTGTTGCATGCTATGTATATCAAAGCTTTAACTGATTGCATGTACACAAGACATAAACTAAGTATGTGCTAAGTACAGATGTGCCACTTGTATCCATTAACCTCAAGAGTAAAGATACGGTCCCTCCCACGGAAACTCTCATGCGCGCCACCACAGATGTGTGTGAGCTTTAAGAGCATCATTATACACAGACCCTTATCACATGTCAAATGTCATTTTGGTATGAGTCCAAAGGAAAGGATCCTCTTACCCCATGTGACAGTCTGGACAGAACTATGCTTAAAGAGCAGCCTTACACACAGACCCTTATGACACGTCAAATGTCATTTTGGTGCGATTTCAAGAAAAAGGAAGCTCTAATCCCGTGTGAACGCCTGGACAGATCTGTCGTGGTGAACATAATGGCTGTCGTGGTGAACATAATGGCTGTCGTGGTGAACATAATGGCTGTCGTGGTGAACATAATGGCTGTCGTGGTGAACATAATGGCTGTCGTGGTGAACATAATGGCTGTCGTGGTGAACATAATGGCTGTCGTGGTGAACATAATGGCTGTCGTGGTGAACATAATGGCTGTCGTGGTGAACATAATGGCTGTCGTGGTGAACATAATGGCTGTCGTGGTGAACATAATGGCTGTGGTGGTGAACATAATGGCTGTGGTGAGAAGGATGGTACGGTGGAACCCCCATTTTAAGACTTCCTCCTTTCTAAGACCTGATTTTTGGAGGTCTTAACAGGGGGGGTTCCACTGTACCTTTAAACAGTGAGATGATTAGTGAGTGTATTTCAGGTGTACCAGATCCTCCACATCAACTTCTACGAGGAGTTCCTGCAGTCTCCAACCTACGTCAAACTCCTCAACGACCTGGGCCTCCTCAATCCCAACCAGCACCAAGATGGAGATGCTATCAGCCTTGACGATGGTGAGCCATGGTTTGCTTGGTTTTATTGGCACCCCTTGAAATGGTGAATTTCCCATCACTGGCGCATAGTACTGACAGGAGTAACAGGTGGGAGATGGGTAGGGTATTACAATATAAGCATAGTACTGACAGGAGTAACGGGTGGGAGATGGGTAGGGTATTACAATATAAGCATAGTACTGACAGGAGTAACGGGTGGGAGATGGGTAGGGTATTACAATATAAGCATAGTACTGACAGGAGTAACGGGTGGGAGATGGGTAGGGTATTACAATATAAGCATAGTACCGACAGGAGTAACGGGTGGGAGATGGGTAGGGTATTACAATATAAGCATAGTACTGACAGGAGTAACGGGTGGGAGATGGGTAGGGTATTACAATATAAGCATAGTACTGACAGGAGTAACGGGTGGGAGATGGGTAGGGTATTACAATATAAGCATAGTACTGACAGGAGTAACGGGTGGGAGATGGGTAGGGTATTACAATATAAGCATAGTACCGACAGGAGTAACAGGTGGGAGATGGGTAGGGTATTACAATATAAGCATAGTACTGACAGGAGTAACGGGTGGGAGATGGGTAGGGTATTACAATATAAGCATAGTACTGACAGGAGTAACGGGTGGGAGATGGGTAGGGTATTACAATATAAGCATAGTACTGACAGGAGTAACGGGTGGGAGATGGGTAGGGTATTACAATATAAGCATAGTACTGACAGGAGTAAGGGGTGGGAGATGGGTAGGGTATTACAATATAAGCATTGTACTGACAGGAGTAACGGGTGGGAGATAGGTAGGGTATTACAATATAAGCATAGTACTGACAGGAGTAACAGGTGGGAGATGGGTAGGGTATTACAATATAAGCATAGTACTGACAGGAGTAACGGGTGGGAGATAGGTAGGGTATTACAATATAAGCATAGTACTGACAGGAGTAACGGGTGGGAGATGGGTAGGGTATTACAATATAAGCATAGTAACGGGTGGGAGATGGGTAGGGTATTACAATATAAGCATAGTACTGACAGGAGTAACGGGTGGGAGATGGGTAGGGTATTACAATATAAGCATAGTACTGACAGGCGTAACGGGTGGGAGATGGGTAGGGTATTACAATATAAGCATAGTACTGACAGGAGTAACGGGTGGGAGATGGGTAGGGTATTACAATATAAGCATAGTACTGACAGGAGTAACAGGTGGGAGATGGGTAGAGTATTACAATATAAGCATAGTACTGACAGGAGTAACGGGTGGGAGATGGGTAGGGTATTACAATATAATCATAGTACTGACAGGAGTAACGGGTGGGAGATGGGTAGGGTATTACAATATAAGCATAGTACATAGGAACCCGCCTTTTAAGACCTTAAAAAATCAGATCTTAAGGGGAGGGGGGGGGGGGGGGGGGGGGTCTTCTTCTTCTTCTTCTGCGTTTGTGGGCTGAAACTCCCACGTACACTCGTGTTTTTTGCACGAGTGGAATTTTACGTGTATGACGGGGGGGGGGGTCTTAAACTGGAGATAAATTGAAAGACGTTATTTACAGAACATCTTGAAAGCTAGGGTCTTGAAGTAAGGGTTCTCCTTAAAAATGGTCAGATGTTCAACTTCGGTACAATGGTCTTCTTAGAGGTCTCCTTGTGTTTATAACTAGCTATGATAGCCCTGGTCCCGCGTGGAAGAGATACAGTGAAAACATCTGTGAGTTGGTATGTTATCATTCCAAAAGTGATGCTTCGATTGGTGCTGTTGAAATTCCTGCAAGTGTAACTGGCATGACCAAACTTTGCTTTGTAAGTGAAAGTTCTGTATGAAAGAATCCATATGTAATTCATTCCAATCAAACGTAAATTCTAGGCTTGCTGGATCTATTTTGACGCACTCAGTCTGACGTTCATCCTAACCTGACCACACATATATTTATTGTCTTCATTTTCATTTTTCTCATCTGGTGTTTTCAGTGCCTCGGATTATTTGGTTCAAAGTATGTTTTCCATTTGCATTTTTACTGATACATTTTGCCAAGTGTTCTTAAACACTGTTGTCTAACCTGTCGTAGCCTCTTGGTTCCGTTCTCTTGTGAAAGTGGGCATGCTACGTGTTTGCCTTGCCTAGCTAGTCAGTGCTAGCAGTCATATCTTCCTGCGCTGTGCGTAAACGTTGCATTGCATGGGGGATCAAGTTGGTGCAGGTGTTGTTTTTAGTTAGCAGCACAGAAAAGTTGCCACAAAACTTGCAGTGAATCAAGCAGACATGGCAGTACCAGACCTGTGCACATCTACTGTTTCTCCGTAATTTCTCCGATTTTTATATGCAGAATACGGTGCTACGGATTTTTAATTAGAATTCCGAAATTCCGATGTTTTACGCCAAAAAATCACCAACAACTTTTTTTCTGTTTCAAGATGTTTTGACTAATTAGTTGGCCGTTGCGCTGAAAAGACGGTTTTCCGATTTACCGGAAGCGCGCGTGTTCTCCGCATTGAGTCTTTGTTCTTAGACTTAGTTCGTCCAGCGTCTGCGTGGTGATTGAAGTGAAACATGGAAAAGAAAAAAAGAGTACGAGATTCAAATAGTGAAGAGGAGACACCAGCTCTGTCACCAAAGACTTGAAGAAGAAAACAGCACAACAGTGCTGGAAGTCCAGTCATTCTCAAGACAACCTGGAGATAGTAAAATCCAGCAAAGGAGACCTTTGACCTTTGAACTGTCGTTACAGCTTACTACTGAAACATTTTAAAAACTACTGAAATTTTGTTTGTTTACTACTGATGAGCGTTTTGAGTGTGCACAGGTCTGCAGTACATTACAAGTCTCTAATGGAGCGAAAAATGTACAGTATTTGCCCGAAGGGCAGTCGAGGAAGACGGGAGTACAACTTCATCATTAAAGTTTTTGTTGCAAGCGTGAGGTTATTTCCAACTCTACAGAAACAAATGAAATGAGCATCCTCCCCCGAAGAGGGCGTATGACTGCCTAAATCATAGTAAATGGCAGGGTGCAAACAGTCATACACGTAAAAACCCACTAGTGCAAAAAACATGAGTGTACGGGGGAGTTTCATCCCATGAACGCAGAAGAAGAAGAATTTAGCATCCTTCTAGTTGTATGCTATATGCCTAAATCTAAACAACGAAGTGACTGTGGTGAGATGAACAAAGTTAAAAAACAAAGGATTTCTGTACTCACCGATACAAGAACAGCACAAGACGATACGAATTTTCGCTCATGAAAGCTTCATCAGGGAAAAACAACAACACAAACAGCAGACGCAACACCGAACGATTTGCTATATGCCTGATAAGGTTCAGTCTCAATGTGATATATGCGAGAATTCTTGGCTTTTGCAGGCATGATTCTTGCGGAACTGCCTGCTTTTCTCTTTGCTTTGAATCTATATCCTGTTTGTCAG
This sequence comes from Littorina saxatilis, assembly GCF_037325665.1. Lineage (NCBI taxonomy): Eukaryota > Metazoa > Mollusca > Gastropoda > Littorinimorpha > Littorinidae > Littorina > Littorina saxatilis. The sequence continues at coordinate 81,369,484 of NC_090256.1, read as the reverse complement.
GCTTTGCCTTGTGCATTTCTCATATTCTTCTCTTCATTCTATAAAAACTGTCAAAGTTCAGATTTGCTGAGTGATAGAGCTCTTGTTGTGTAAGCTTGCTTATGACGAGGCGTGTACATATACAATATTCAAAGTGAATTAGCTGAAAGCAAAGCAGCCAAAGTATGGTGCAATTTTTGAAAAAAGTTAAGTCTCTTTTTTTTATCATTGACATACTTCATATTTTCATTCTGTCCTGATGTAAAGAGACAAAGCTGCAGAATATTTACCAAGATTTGGGTTGGCTTTGAAAGTCTGTTTGCTATGAAACTGTTAAAATGACATTTAAATTAAGATTGTACCCTGTCCAATCTTTTTCATAGACAACAGATTCTTGTGAATCACAATTTGTATCAAATGGGTAACTTATGTCTTAAACACATTTTATTAATTGGGTAACCTATGTCGTAAACACACACACCAGTGCACGCACACACACTCTCTGTATTTCTTCGTGCTAATGAACAGTGCACCTGACATACATCCATTGGAAACATAAGTCGCACTTTAGTTTGAGATGTTGCATGCAGTGTGGTGACAATACTCTACATGCAGGTCTGTTATGTGTATATATTCATTGTGCAGTGAAACCCAATCAGGACTGAGTCCTTTGAATCAAACTTCTCGTCAAAAACAAAGTCAGCATTTGTAGGACCAACAAAGTTTTGACAGAAAATCACCATTTGCAGAACTAATTTTTACGACAAAACCACAATTTGTAGAACAAACTACTCACACCATTTTCACTCTTTGCCTGTTATTGGAATTTGGAGTGGCTGTGGAATTCTCAGACCTGGATCTTTTATATCCTTAGTGGAACTTAGCACCTACTTTGCTTTTGTTTCCGATTGTTTTTCTGAAGTTTTAAGGTTAACAGGTGGAGGGGAAGAGGACTAAAGCGATTTTTCTAGAATAGACATTGTTCAGATTGCTTTTAGAGGCGAACAAACACCAAAGCACTTTGTCCAGGCTGGGTTTGCTCTGAACACATAGGTGTCATGTGTTTTGCCTGTTTTGATGCCATGTCATTTTTTTCTTTGCCATTTGTCCTTCCCTTGGCTTAGACCTGTCTGCGGCCTCAGGTTCAGGGGCAGGCTCGGTGGGCAGTGTAAGTTATCATCACATATTCCTCCTTTCCTTCGGCCCTTCCTTCCTTCTATCCTTTCAATCCTTCCTTCCTTCCCTGCCTTCCCTGCAAGTCGCAGTTAGCTACGTTGGCTTTTTTTGCATGAGTAACAATACTTGCATGTTTTCTGCAGCAAAAAAAAAAAGACGTACAGTTTGCATGATCAGGGATGTTGTTTGTTGCTGGTAGTCGACAAGGTGATGAAACTTCTTTCAAATTGCTAGATCTGCCATTTTTTTGGATCATGGAGGAAAGATGATTGCTGGCACTTTTACAGCCATTTTGGCAAATTTGCCACACACAGAAATCCCAGCAACATTCCTGATAGTGTGTATTCTTTGCGTTTCCATTAAAGACACAAAGCATGCAGTAGTTACTGACAACTTTCAGAACATGCTGATGTTTCTGGATAAAAAACAAAACATATATCCAATTTGCTTTGGTTGAAATGTAAGAGCTCGAGTTTTGTCGTATTTGTTAGCCATTGTAGGTGATTGCGACTTTCCTTTTAATTGCTTGTTCCCTCTGGTTGATTTCCTGGCTTTGTGCATACAGGGTCATGGGTTTAATGTTGCTACGAGTTACCTTTTACTTGCTTGTCGTGTATGGAGTGACTTGTTATTGAAGTACGTTTCGTCTCGGGTTTTTTACTTACCACAAGGAAAATAGTTGAGTAGACTTTGTTTTCTGTCTTGTGTTAGGTGTTTTATGCACTGATATATTCCCATACCTGTACAGTACAGATTTGTGAGCGTATGTTTTGTCTCTGTCTGTCTCCCTCTCTCCCTCTCTATTTCATGTTTTAAATCGTTTAAGATTATTTTCTGTAGAACTTGTATCTCGCAGGTAAGATAATAATTTCTTAGAATATATTTTATCAGGTAGTCTTATGTGAGCATTATTGCAAAGTTGTGTAAAATGCTGTGCAACACCAAAGTATATTTTACACAATCAAAGTTGCTTTGATGTATTCTTGCACTGCAACTACTTTCATGAATTGATTTTAAGAAATAGAGCAGACATCCATGACCTATCTTTACAGTGGAGAAGTGTCTTAATTTTCCCGGATGTGAATGGAACTCCATGTATTGTTTGTATTTGTCAGACTTATTGTGGATTCTATCCTTTTGCTTTTAACATCGATGTCTTTAGCACTCACTCAGATTATTTGATGGAATTTCCTTGCAGCTCAAGAAAGTTAGTCTGGAAAAAAACATCTTAATAATTTGCACATTGGCTTCAATAGTGCTCTGTCCGATTTTCAACATTTCTTGCTAAGGACTTTCGTTTGCATGCTTTATTCCATTTTTGTTGTTTAATTTTGCTTAACTCATTTCTTTTTGCCTACCGTCAATGTGGTTCTGAAGTGTGCGTTTTATTAAATGTGTACATAGATATAAGCTACTTTAATCCTAGCACTACCATACCTTCTTTTATCGTGATCTTAATTTAGCATGGGTTTCTGCCACTAAAATATTGTTATTTTGATGAAATTAAATGCAGTGAGTTTATATTTGTAGCTCTTGTTACATGTGTAGCACTAGCAAAGGACACCTGAAGCAGGAGATTCTGTCAGTAAAATATTCTTTATTTTATGTACATAATTGTTACTCCTTATCAACTGTAGCGCTAACATTAAGAACACATTTACATGTAGTAGCAGTCTATCACTAATATCGTTTGTTACTTTAATATGAAGTAAGTGTTAATCTTGTTTTCTCTCTAACTAACACTATGACTATGTTTGATATACATGTATACAAGTAATTGTAAAAAGAGACTTGATATTTTAACTACAAAAGTAGTTTTTACACATGATAAAAGTGGGCCCTGTTTTAGTGTTTAAGTCACTTGTTCTATTTTTATGCTACTGACATACATTTTCAAACACTTACTTCCCTCACCAAGGTTCGCTTTCAAATTTCACACCCACCTGCACCCCTATCGCCCATTTGCCATCCCCCCCACCCCCCCCACCCCTGTTGTACAACATATTCAGATTTTTTCTTCTTCCTACATTTAGTGAAATTTCAACTTGTTTTATGTTGCATGCATGTGCACACACACACACACACACACACACACACACACGCACGCACACACACACACACACACACACACACACACACACACACACACACACACTCACACACACACACACACACACTCACACACACTCACACACACACACACACACACACACACACACACACACACACACACTCACACACACTCACACTCATGCAACAATCCTTCATCATACTGCAGGCAGACGAAGTACCAGAAGGTATTGACGACGGTGACACAACTTCACTGGACTCTCTCTCTTCCATCACGTCTGGCGGCTCTTCTAACACCGGCGATGCCTACATCACGGCACAGATAACACAGACAGGTAGGCAACCTGGGCCGAGGTACGCATAATTGGGTGCCACCCAAATGGATGCTACGCAGCCGCGAAATCAGATTGGTTGAAATTGAGATTTGTTCTGATTTCAACAATCATACCCCGCTGCTTGTTCCCTCCCAGTTGGGTGGCACCCATTTTGTCTTTGTGCACCTCAGCTACAATGGCACAGAACTTAATCTACTTCTCTCAGTTTGTTTGTTCGTTCATGGGCTGAAACTCCCACGGCTTTTACGTGTATGACCGTTTTTACCCCGCCATTTAGGCAGCCATACGCCGCTTTCGGAGGAAGCATGCTGGGTATTTTCGTGTTTCTATAACCCACCGAACTCTGACATGGATTACAGGATCTTTTTCGTGCGCACTTGGTCTTGTGCTTGCGTGTACACGCGGGGTTGTTCGGACACCGAGGAGAGTCTGCACACAAAGTTGACTCTGAGAAATAAATCTCTCGCCGAACGTGGGGACGAACTCACGCTGACAGCGGCCAACTGGATACAAATCCAGCGCGCTACCGACTGAGCTACATCCCCGCCCACTTCTCTCAGTGATGTTCTTAACTCATTGTCTCCCAGGTACGGATATATTTGTACCCACTCATATGGCTCTATCTGACCAGGTACGGATATATCCGCTCAGACTGTTAGCTTCAGTCGCTTCCTGTAACGTCCATCTAACGCCTGCATTCCAGCGTGTTGATACACAGTTTCTACACAGTTAATGCAATTCTGAGTGACCTGCTGCAGCACAGCTGGTCTCGGCTAAAACAAATTGGTCAACATTGGTCAACATAGGTGGGGTAGAACCCCCGCGGGTTAGGGGGAGTCCCATATTGGTTGGGACGAGAAAGAATTTACCCGATGCTCCCCAGCATGTCGTAAGAGACGACTAACGGATTCTGTTTCTCCTTTTACCCTTGTTAAGCGTTTCTTGTATAGAATATAGTCAATTTTTGTAAAGATTTTAGTCAAGCAGTATGTAAGAAATGTTCAGTCCTTTGTACTGGAAACTTGCATTCTCCCAGTAAGGTAATATATTGTACTACGTTGCAAGCCCCTGGAGCAAATTTTTGATTACTGCTTTTGTGAACAAGAAACAATTGACAAGTGGCTCTATTCCATCTCCCCCCTTCCCTCCGTCGCGATATAACCTTGAACGGTTGAAAACGACGTAAAACACCAAATAAAGAAAGAAAGGTGGGATAGAAAGTGTTAATGCTGCATATGACCAAATTAGCAAAAGAGGGGCAGGACTTTTAAGCATAGTTGTTTTGTGATTCCTTGAGTTTGCATACCTGTAATGATAGGTTACAGATTTTGACCATGCTTGTTTCTGGCATTAGCAGAGTCATGTACTGATGCCTTTAACGGGTATTGTGATAAAGTCCAAGCAGAATCTAGTTCTACAGTATTTTAAATGATATATGCGTACATCTGCATGTTCTTTAGTATATAAACACCTCATGTGTTGCTGTTATGAAGATTATTATATTTAAGATTGATTTAAGGCGCTTATGTTGTGTATTGTTGCTGTTATTTAGATTATTATATTTAAGATTGTAAGGCGCTTAGAACTATTTTAGGATTCGCGCCCTATAAATACTCTTATTATTATTGTTATTATTATTATTATGTCCCAAATAGTCACTAAACTGGGGACATTAATAATTACTTAGCATAGCATCTGCATGTGTGGAGCCTTACATGTGCATGATTGTGTGTTTTGCAGGGATCGTGAAGGAGCCCGACAAGCCCGGCAAGTCGTACGCAGTGTTTGCAGTGACAGTCAAGAAGAAGGTGCCTTACTCGGAGGAGGAGGAGATCTGGGATGTGTACCGCCGCTACAGCGACTTCCACGACCTCAACATGATCCTCATTGAAAAGGTCTGTTCAGATCGGCAGTACAGAGAGAGAGATTATTTTCTTGCCAAACTTGATTGTGAATTGTGATGAGCTGTACTGTGGCAGTGCCACCCCTTTTTAGAATTAACTGATTCAGGACAGCTTCTGAGATGACTTGTAATGCAATTTTGTCACTCACCAACAAATTTTGACTTCATCAGCTATAAATTCACATTTTTCCAGTTCCTTTGCCCAGTTTTTAAATAATTTAGACCTACACAAAGAAGTAGCTGCCACAGGAAATTGGTTTAATACATTTTCATGAGCAAAAGTTGCCCTCTTGGTTGAAACATGAGTGGTTCATGCAGCTTCAGTCACGTTTTATGACTCTTTGTTTCCCTTGCATTTGTGCTGACATTCTCTCTGTGTGTTTCAGTTCCCTGATCTGCAGGGTCCCATACTACCAGGAAAAACAATGCTGAAAAACATTGGGAAAGATTTCTTGGATAAGCGACGAAGGGCCCTGGACCATTATCTGAGGGTATGTCAGATACAGTGGAACCCCCCCTTTAAGACCCCCCAATTTAAGACTCCCTCCTTTTTAAGACCTTGTTTTCTCAGACTTTCTGTTCATAACCTCTGTAAAATTACCCCTATTATAAGACTCCCTCCTTTTTAAGACCTGATTTTCTCAGACTTTCTGTTCATAACCTCTGTAAAATTACCCCTATGTTAAGACTCCCTCCTTTTTAAGACCTGATTTTCTCAGATGTTTGGAGGTCTTAAAATGGGGGTTCCTCTGTATCATGCTTTTGTAAATGTAATGATGTGAAAGTTCTAATTAAGACTCTGCATTCAGTAACCTTTATCTTGTGACGTTTTTTATTAGATTGTATTAGTTTCCTAAGTCTGCAGTTATTTATATATATGTATTTTTTTGTTTTGTTTTGTGAAGACCCTACGTTTCTTCGATTTTGTTAAAACCTTACCAGAAACAAGAGGGATGAGTGTAGTGTCAGCAGAGAATGCATTTTGAAAACTTTGTTTTTGGTGTGTTTTATTGATAAGGCCTGGACTATTCTTTACTTACGCTCCCTACAGTCTTCTCTACCCTGCTGTCTTTTAAAGGATGAGACAAAAGTGCATAGGGACTACACAGGGGCTCACATCCAAGTCGGACATCGGACATACACGGATATTTTTTCCAAATGTCCTATACATTTTTCCTGCAAGAGGACATATGTCCAATTGTTTTTGTCACAAAGTGGTCATTGTCCGATTATGCTTTCATTTGATTCGGACATTGTCAGTACTTTCCAATTTACAGTAGTTTGATTTGCTATGTTATCAATGTTTTGCGAAGCAATGTGTTTCTCTAAGCAGACTGAACTTGGGGAGACTGTGCTTTTTATAGAGAGCTTCCAAGGGTCGCAACTCTAAATGCTCCAAGCCGGTTGACAGTTCGCGGTTTTTTTCTCCGAAAAAGCAACATGCCGCCAAAACGAAAATTGGTGCTAGAAAAAATATGTTCTATTGATTTATTTTTGTTCAGGACAAATGTCCTATTATTTTTGCATTGTCCCGGACATTTGTCCTATGCCTCCTCTCATGGATGTGAGCCTCTGACTACACCTGGTAGTATACTGAGCAGCCTGAATGTTGTGTTGCAGAGTTTGCTAAAACCAGATTTGTGGCTGCGAGTGGCAGGCCTAGAAGAGCTGATGACACAGTTCTTGGCACCGGGTCTCTGGGAGAAACACAAGTCAGAGTTCTCCAGAAAGGTAGGTTTGGTTTTGTACACTTTGCTTCAGCATACTTTGAAAAGAGTACAGTGGAACCCCCCTTTTAAGACTCCCTCCCTTTTAAAACCCTGTTTTGACTTTTGACAGACTTTTTGTTCATATCCTCTGTAATTTTACCTCCTTTTTAAGACCCAATTGGTTTTTTTTAGATTTGTGAAGGTCTTAAAATCGAGGTTCCACTGTACAGCAGTTCCTGCAATGTACGGCCCCCGGCGTGAGCGGCCACCTGACATGTACGGACACATTTGCTCGGCACGGAGTGTTTTCCTTCTATATTTGCCCCCCCTTAAACGGACACCTGAAAAACGTGGACACAGACACTAATTTTCGGTCCCAACAGCAGTCATACCTGCAAAGTACGGACAGACCATCGTCAAATTTTCACCACACCAAAATCGATAACAGAGCAGTCCGGCTCTTGGTACAAAGGTCACAGCCGTAAAGGCGTGATGACAGTCTCTGTTAACTTGGGTGCACGTGTACCCATCAGGAGGGTCAATTTGGGTCAGGAGTGGAGTACACGCACTTTCTTGCTTTCAAATGCAAAGATGCCAACATGAAACTGCACTATGCTCTTTATTCTTGTCTGTTGGACGTAAGCCACAGTCGATAAAGGCCCTCCGAGAAAGAGAGTGAAAAATCGGCCACCGTTCTCAGCATCGCGTGTCTGTGTGTAACCTCTTTCATTGACAAGATACTCTTGTTTCTCCGCAGCCTTGACCAGTGAAGTCGGTTACCTAATCTGTGAACCCTTCAGTTGTGTTGCTGAGTGAACAGTGCAGCTGGCCTCAATTAGCCAGTGACACCTCTCTGGCCACACCACTAAACAGTACATGGCTGGGGGGAGGGGGAGAGAGAGAGAGAGGGGGGGGGGGGGGTAGCTGGCTAAACTCAGTGGGGTGTCCGGTGTCACTGCTTGTCAGCAGGAAGAGCATTGGAGAGAAATAGAGAGGTGTACTCTTCCAAACAATTTCCAAGGATCAGTTGTCAGGGCTTAGGGTAGTCAGTGAGGGAGAGTGAGAGCGGTGTTGTGTACAGTGTATTTCCGACTGAAGAGTGAAAAGTCACTGCCACAAGATCGGCATGCAGTCAATAAAGCCAGACAAGAAGAATGATTATGACATGCGTCTCTATCTGCTGGTTTTTATTCAAACTGGTTTTCAACGCTTATTCTCGCAAAGCATCTGCACACCTGCCTCTGTGCTGTGTTTGTGTGGCTGCTTTCGTATGATGTCAGTGCATGGTGAGTGCGTTCACTGCCTTGAGGATTTATTTTATCTCTTCTTTTCAACACCATTCATACAAATCATTTTTTGCAGAACGTTTAACAAAATATTAGGAGTTGGATGTTATCGTTTATTGTAATTCAATCAGGTTTGCGTTTTAATGAAACAGATCCTGTGATTGGTCAGAATGCCCCAACTCATTAAAAATTACCGGTCATTAATTATCGATAACCACTCGCTAAAAAATCCATTAACAACCTGCTGGCGAGGCGCATTGATACAGCCTCAACTAGTCTCGGTTAGCTTTGAGGGTCATTTTACAAGTAGGAAATATAAAGGCCAACGAAATACCGAGACCATATTAAGGTATGCGAAGTGATGACGTGGAATATGTGACGTAAGTTGATGCATGAATTCTTCCGGACTATGTCAGTCAATTCCAAAGATCGCTTTTGTGATGAAAATAATTTGTTTAGAGTTTGCTGTCCAGAAACCCGTCAAAAAAGAAGGGAAAATGTGTGTGAAAGAAAACAAAACAGGAGCAGAGTGATACGATAGGAATACAGAGACATATTTCTTGGGACTTGACCCTTGCAGGTAGGTGGACTGAAAGTAGTGTGTGAACAGAACAGAACCAATTCTGTCTGTTTACAACCGCATGAAAGCAGGAAAGAGATCGTCGTCAGATTGAATTACAATAACATTAACATGCTTCCATTTGAAACTTCTCGGTCTTCATCGTGGATTGACGCCCTCCCAAAGTCTAATTGAAGCCCTCCGTCGCTTCGCTCCCTCGGGCTTCAATTAACTTTCCCGATAAAGACCTCGAAGTTTCAAATGGAAGCATGTTTATGTGTAAGTAGCCACAAGAAGTGGTTAGCATAGACTCAAACATGTTGTGTGTGTGTCTCTGTGTGAGTGTATGGGGGAGGGGGTGGTGTGGTCACCCCTCCCGTGACCGGCCACCTGCAATGTACGGACAGGTTTGCTATGGCCCAAGGGTGTCCGTTCATGAGAGGGACTGCTGTACCAAGTGAAAAAATAACCTTCCCAACAACTTGATCCTTCTCTTGTTCTTTTTGCAATCATTGTGTGTTAAGAATCGTTCGTCACACCTTTGGTATTTTGTCATCAACAGATGGACACCATCGTGAACCCTCTTCGTAATGCTTCCAAGAACGTGGGCCAAGCGGTCAAGAGTGTCCCAGATGGATTTGGCAAAGTCTTCAACAGCAAAGGGGTCAGTCACTGTCAAGTTGTCAACATTTCTGTTGAAAAACAAAAGAATTCTGTACTTGCCGATACATGGACAGCACAATTATACGAATTTTTGCTTATAGTATATATAATTTTCGTATAATTGTGCTGTCCTTGTATCAGTGAGTACAAAATTATTTTTGTTTTTCAACTTTGTTCATCTCACCACAGTCACTTTGTTAACATTTGTGTTGATGAAGCGTTTTGCATTGAGGGAAGGGGCGACTTCAGTGCTTTCTAATTGCAGAGTTCTTCAAAGGAGGGGTTCACTGTAGTGTTCTGAAAGAAGAAAACATCTATGGTCAGTGGAGCCCCCTTTTAAGACCCCCCAATTAAAGACTTTAAGACCCTGTTTTCTCAGATTTTCTGTTCATAACATCTGTTAATTAACCCCCATTTTAAGACATCTGATTTTCTCAGATGTTTTGGATGTTTTGAAAGGGGGGTTCCGCTGTATGCAGTCAGTATGACTTTCTTGGACTGAAAGGTCGGGTCAGGCATGAGATTTTTTCGTCCATTTCCAGCATTTTCAAAGCTCAAAAGTTTATTCGTAATTGTCTCGAATTGTTAGATACTGCGTCATTTTGTCACAAATATTTCTTGAGAGAAGGAGAGGTGTGGGTCACGCTTAACAGGCTTTTTTTTTAAAATTTGTGTTTATACAATTTCTTGATCTGATGCCTAGTGATGACTGTGTTACAGGCAGGAGAGGATGGGGACAATGACAGTCTGGCTGGCAAGGTCTGTGCTGGCCTGGACCTGGAGGTCAGTCATCATCGCTGATTTTACTTTTCAATCAATCAATCAATCAATATGAGGCTTATATCGCGCGTATTCCGTGGGCACAGTTGTAAGCGCAGGGATTTTTATTTATTTTTTTTTTTTTTTTTTTGTCATGCCTTTGTTATTTGCTAAAGAAATACTGAGATTTACACGTAATCTGATCAGATTGATTAGTCGTTTTTTTCTCTGAGGCAAGTTAGATTCTTACGAAATGTGCTTTCTTGAGTAACTCTGTGGAATATGGAACTACAGTGGAACCTCCCAACAACGACCCCCTCCTTTTGCCCACCGAATTTCTCGGCACGGATGCCTTTCACACTGTAACTAACCTCCCACGAACGACGCCCTCCTTTTTCCGACGACCGACCTACCAACATAGGGTCAATAACGACTATGACCTTTTTACCAGCGAGTGTCAAAGTTCGTAATTACCCAGCACACGTGGACCACGCACCCCATTAGTCACGCATCAAGTGTCAGGGGTGGTAGTCTGTAGTCAGTAGTGCGTGAAAGTCCAGTGGCCTATACGGCTGTCCTCTTCCCACCTATAGCTGACCCAGTTTACCCAGTTTACAGACACTGACCTCACCCGAGGCCAATGACCAAGTTTTACCTATGAGGCCATGTGTGTGTGTGTGTGTGCACGCGTTGGTGTATGCACATACATCATGCTAACCTATATGCACATCAAATGGGAACAAAAATGGGATAACGAACACAACTAAAGACTGAACTGCCCAACAGTTGCCTCCCATTTGAAAGAAGTTATACCTCTGAAACTCCCAATAAAGACCCCTCCTTTTTACGACCGATTTTTCTGGACATTGTCAAGGTCGTTAGTGGGAGGGATTACTGTACTTGTCTGGAATACAGCTTACAGCATATCATATGCTTTGTAAGCTGAATGATGTGCAACAACAGTACAACAAACATCAAATCAATGAATAAATGAAATAAAGTAGAATAAAATCAAAATTAAATTACATATCTTATCCCAACTCACATATCAGCAGTTTACTTCAGTTTAAGTGAGTTGAGTTGGGTAAGTACATTAATCAAATGAAAATTTATTATTAAAATTTTTGATTAAATGCTGATAAAGTGAGATTATTTTGCAGTATAAAGCTGTTTCATGTACCGAACCCTACTCCCAGTTCACTCATTAACTGACGCGTTGTAAAGCGAGTGTTGTGCTGCAGGCGGCCGACAATATCCCGCTGCGCATCATGCTGCTGCTGCTGGACGAGGTGTTTGACCTGCGCCACAAGAACATGTGGCTGAGACGTCGCATGGTGGCCATCCTCAGACAGCTCATCAAAGCCACCTTCGGGGACATGATCAACAGGTGAGACTGACCAGACATTCTCTGTTCAGCTACAGCAGAACCTTCCTATTCTTCTTCTTCGTTCATGGGCTGAAACACCCACGTTCGCTCATGTTTTTGCACGAGTGGATTTTTATGTGTATAACCGCTTTTACCCCGCCATTCAGGAAGCATACGCCGATTTTGGGGAAGAACCCCCCCTATTAAGACCCCCTAATTTAAGACTCCCTCCCTTTTAAGACCGACCGGCACGGTTGGCCTAGTGGTAAGGCGTCCGCCCCGTGATCGGGAGGTCGTGGGTTCGAACCCCGGCCGGGTCATACCTAAGACTTTAAAATTGACAATCTACTGGCTGCTCCGCCTGGCGTCTGGCATTATGGGGTTAGTGCTAGGACTGGTTGGTCCGGTGTCAGAATAATGTGACTGGGTGAGACATGAAGCCTGTGCTGCGACTTCTGTCTTGTGTGTGGCGCACATTATATGTCAAAGCAGCACCGCCCTGATATGGCCCTTCGTGGTCGGCTGGGCGTTAAGCAAACAAACAAACAAACAAACCTTTTAAGACCATGTTTTCTTAGACTTTTTGTTCATAACTTCTGTAAATATGCCCCCATTATAACTCATTGTCTCCCAGGTACGAATATATCTGTACCCACTCATATGGCTCTGTCTGACCAGGTACGGATATATCCATTCAGACTGTTAGCTTAAGTCGCTTCCTGTAACGTCCATCTAACGCCTGCATTCCAGCGTGTTGATACACAGTTACTACAATTCTGAGTGACCTGCTGCTGCACAGCTGGTCTCGCCTAAAAAAAACTTGGTCAACATAGGTGGGGTAGAAAGTGTTAAGACTGATTTTCTCAGAATTTTGGAGGTCTTAAAAGGGGGGTTCCACTGTATTGGTTTGGTGTGATGGAATCTGCACATCATTGCAGTCTGGCACATTTATTGCTTACGGACCTGGAGTTTTGCTAACCATGAAACCCCATGCGTGTGATTTTTTGTGGTGGATTTTGTTTTCTTTTTTTTCTTAAGTTTGAACACTTTCTACCCCACCTATGTTGAACAAATTTTTTTTAGCCGAGACTAGCTGTGCTGCAGCAGGTCACTCAGAATTGCAGTAACTGTGTAGAAACTGTGTAGCAGCACGCTGAAATGCAGGCGTTAGATGGACGTTACAGGAAGCGACTGAAGTGACTGTGTGTACAGATATATCCTACCAGGGAGACAATGAGTTAAGGCACTTTTTCCATTTATCAGTTGCCACCTTGCTTGAGTATCACCTGCTGTGATAAGCCCAAAAGATTTAGAAGCAATTGTGACTGTGAACATCAGTTCTTTGAGACTGTTTTATTATGATTCCCCTCTAGCCACCACTTTTACTAGTGTCACACTTTTATTATGATTCCCCTCTAGCCACCACTTTCACTAGTGTCACACTTTTATTATGATTCCCCTCTAGCCACCACTTTTACTAGTGTCACACTTTTATTATGATTCCCCTCTAGCCACCACTTTCACTAGTGTCACACTTTTATTATGATTCCCCTCTAGCCACCACTTTCACTAGTGTCACACTTTTATTATGATTCCCCTCAAGCCACCACTTTCACTAGTGTCACACTTTTATTATGATTCCCCTCTAGCCACCACTTTCACTAGTGTCACACTTTTATTATGATTCCCCTCTAGCAACCACTTTCACTAGTGTCACACTTTTATTATGATTCCCCTCTAGCCACCACTTTCACTAGTGTCACACTTTTATTATGCTTCCCCTCTAGCCACCACTTTCACTAGTGTCACACTTTGGACCTGTATTCCTCAATGTTTTTCTCATGTTATTTTCATGGTCATATTTTTTATTTTAAGTAAATTCTGAAAGTTAAATCTGGAATAACTTATGCTTGCAGGAAAATTGTCGACCATGTGAACTTCATGACATCATCAGAGCAGATGGCGGAGTATGTGCGTGCCTTCAGGTGAGCTGTTCTGATAGTTGGTTTTATTGAAACTAAATTTAAAAAGCAAAAGATATCTGTACTATATTTTACATGAGTACATGTATATTTGTACATGAGTACAGATATCTTTTGTTTTTTAACTTTGTTCATCTCACAACTGTCAAGTGCATGTTTTACAGTACCATAGTATTGTAGGTTTATTGCTGCTAAAGCAGTGATTTTCTTGACTGAAAATATGCACTAAGCACGTGGTACATAAAACTCTATTGAGGATGAAAGTCGCTTGTTCATTTCAATGCTTGTTATTCTCTCAGGTGCCAGGAGAAAGGTTCCGTATAACTCGCTTACTCCATTACCCATGTCGTATGCATAAAGAGCTCTTTCTTCCCTTTGGTTATTTGATATCTTAACAACGCTCTGCCTCATTTCGTTTAAAGGCATATGTACGCGCTCCCGTGTTTACAAAGTGTAGTTTGCCCATAATCGATGTCAAACGCACCATAAGACCATGTAATGACGATATGTCGCCATGCGCGGACCATATACATGCATTACAGCTTGTTTTAGAGTCTCAAAAACTTTGGATGTAAACAAAGACGCGGAGTTATTTCCCTTGCGTCAACGCTACCTCTGTTGGCAAATCTATAAATAGGACGATCCAGATCAAAATGAAAATTAACATATCTCAACATTGAAGGGGTCCTAGACCACAATATTTTGCAGGGAACTTAATTTAGCATGTCTCCAGCTGTTGGTAAAGCAATTAGCGTGTATAGTCATCGAGTACATATGGCTTTAAGATTAAAACCCTATTAGTTATGAAAGACAATTAGTGAGTGATTAATACAGTACAGTGATTAAACGGGGTATATTCTAAAACATGACGAAAATTGTAATTTGATCATTAATTTTGCGTGCAGAAATTCTTTCTGGCCCAACGGTGTGCTGGCAGAAACACGTGCAGCCAGAGATGAACCTACCAAGATGAGAACACGTGTCTTGTGCAAGGCAAAAATGTTTGGCAGTGTGCCTGGTAGGGATTTGCGTTTTTTGTCTTTGTCTGGTGTAGATCAACATTTCACTATGGCTTACCTACATTGGTGTATCTTTCTTCTTCTTCTTCTTCTTCTTCTTCTTCTTCTTCTTCTTCTTCTTCTTCTTCTTCTTCTTCTTCTTCTTCTTCTTCTTCTTCTTCTTCTGTGTTCATGGGCTGAGACTCCCCCGTCCACTCATGTTTTTTGCACGAGTGGATTTTTACATGTATGACCATTTTTACCCCGCTGTTCAGGCAGCATACGCCAATTTCGGGGGAGGCATGCTGGGTATTTTTGTGTTTCTATAACCCACTGAACTCTGACATGGATTACAGGATCTTTTCCGTGCGCACTTGGTCTTGTGCTTGCGTGTACACACGAAGGGGCAGGTCACTGGCAGGTCTGCACATAAGTTGATCTGGGAGATCGGAAAAATCTCCACTCTCAACCCACCAGGCGGCAGCGACCGGGATTTGAACTCAAGACCTCGCGATTAGGAGGCTGATGTCTTACCATCACGCCACTGCGCCCGTCATTGGTGTATCAAAATTTAAAGATTATTCTGCAGGGCAATGGTTACCCACACACACTTTCTGAAAACTGACCCTCTTTGAGTTCAGTTGAAGGCTTATGCTTGACTTAATTCTGGGCTCACAAAATAAATAAACGCTAAAAAAGGGATGCTGACAGTGAGACTTCAATGTTTCTAAGTCGTGGTTTGGAGTCTGTCTGCATGTAATGTGGTAAGAGAGAGTTAATTTTGATTTCGGGGGAAGCTGAAATTTAATTTCTGTAAGTTCTTTCCCTTGACCTCCAGATGAGATGCGGACCATGATGGGCACAGACTCCATCCGGCTGGGCACGTACCGTGTCTTCAACATGTTCCAACACAAGCGCCTCAACAAACGCTTCCTCTTTGTCTTCCTGGAAGGGGTGCTGGAAACTCTCTTCCCCGAGAACAAGTTCCGCTCCCTCTTCCGCAAACAGCATTCCCGCTCTCAGCGGGTCAAGGACGCCATCTCCCGGCAGGAAAAAGCGGGGCCTCCCGTCAACAACTTACGCAAACGACCCACACGCCGGTGACAGCGATTCTCGTTAGAACTGTGGTGTTCGTCTCTGGAGGATAAACGTTTCATTGAAGTTTGAGGAAGGTGACATTAACCAAGACAATATTGGTGATGCCTTCTTATTATTTTTTTTTCTGATTTCCTCGGAAGATTGTCAGTCAAATGGGCAGTGACAGTAATTCTTGTTAGAACTTTGGTAAAGTTCTCTGTTGGATAGACGTTTCATTGAAGTTTGAGGCAGGTGATATCTCACACGGCATAAATAAATAAATCCCTGCGCCTTGAATATGTGCGCGATATAAATTGCATAAAAAAGAGAAAAAAAATAAAGAAAAAAATAAAAATATCCCTGCGCTTAGAACTGTACCCACGGAATACGCGCGATATAAGCCTCATATTGATTGATTGATATTGATATAAACAAGACAATATCAGTGATTATTTTGGTTTGCTTCTGGCTCTCTCAGAAGATTGTCAAAGGGCCTGATGGGCAGTGACAATAATTCTTGTTAGAACTTTGGTATAGTTCTCTGCAGGATAAACGTTTCATTGAAGTTTGAGGAATATTACTTTACACACAATACCCAAGAGATAACAGTGATTTTTCTTCCCTTATTTATTTATCTATGTTATTCCCTCTTGCTCTCTCAAAAGATTGACGGTCGCTCTTGGATGTAGGCTAAACTCGGTCAGTATATGATGGGTCGATTGTCAACCATTTGCAATGATTTGTTTTCTTCTGTATTAAGATTACTTTTATTAAGTAGACAGTTCTACCTTTTAGTGCAATGAAACATTAAGCGGACTCTAAGAGAGAGAGAGGATGTGTGTGTGGGTGTGGGTGTGCTTGCGTGCATGTGTGTGTGTGTGTGTGTGT
>NC_090256.1:81325234-81350234 GCF_037325665.1 Littorina saxatilis | reverse complement strand
TCATTAAAAATCTGAAAATTGTAAAAAAAATATGTTTTTTATAAAACGATCCAAATTTACGTTTATCTTATTCTCCATCATTTGCTGATTCCAAAAACATATAAATATGTTATATTCGGATTAAAAACAAGCTCTGAAAATTAAATATATAAAAATTATTATCAAAATTAAATTTTCCAAATCAATTTAAAAACACTTTCATCTTATTCCTTGTCGGTTCCTGATTCCAAAAACATATAGATATGATATGTTTGGATTAAAAACACGCTCAGAAAGTTAAAACGAAGAGAGGTACAGAAAAGCGTGCTATCCTTCCCAGCGCAACTACTACCCCGCTCTTCTTGTCAATTTCACTGCCTATGCCGTGAGCGGTGGACTGACGATGCTACGAGTATACGGTCTTGCTGCGTTGCATTGCGTTCAGTTTCATTCTGTGAGTTCGACAGCTACTTGACTGAATGTATTTTCGCCTTACGCGACTTGTTTTTTTTTTTTTTCTCACCAATATGTCAGACAGTGGTACATGGTACCTGTGACGAGAGGACTTCCTTGGGACCAGCTGAAAGTGTCCCTTTATTGCAGGTGACCTTTAATTTGAGGGACACTTTGTATATATGAATCGTGCATGGGACAGCACAAAGTGTCCTTCATTGAGAGAGTGTTATCTCATCGGAGGAGCTGGGCTTACGGTACCACTGTATTGTCTTGTACACATGAAAACCGACTGATCATTGGGTAAATGTCAGTGTAAATACCCTGTGTTGTGACTCGCATGAAACATTACTATTTCATCAAAAAGATTGAGATTATTCTGTGTCTAATTTACGTGCAACTCACAAATGCCTGCCTGCGTAAAATATATCAATGCTGATGCCTGCTGAAAAACTGTAAAAATACAGTTGCACTTTTTACTTGTACATACTGTACATATGAAGAAGGATCAGATGTCAGTGCTTCTTCTGATATTTATTTATTGAAGGCGTGAAACATCAAAACCTTGGCGTTTTTCAAGTGAGAACAGGTACCAGTGACTGTTGCACCATTCTGCATTTGCTGTGATTGTTTCATTTCATTCCTTGGTTGTTGTTTTTGTGTCGGCAAGACTATGAGATTCATGTACGTCCAAACGTGTTGTGGTCCAAGTAAAAATCTATTTATTGACAAGAATGTGATGTCTGTTGCTTGAACTTGTTTGCAATGTACTTACGTTACTAGTGATGAATAATGTAAAAAAAAATTGGTTGGCTTTGCACTGTGTTCTTTTAATGAATTGAATGGGTTTTTTAAATTGATTTTAATTATTGTTTTTATAGGAAATAACAGACTAGGATGTTCTTAGCAAGCTCCGCCTACATTCCAGAAGTAATCAAAGGAAACATAATCAGACTAATTCTCTAACCAATCTCATTTTGTCACACAAGATTAATTTTCTAATCAATCTCATTTGTCACACAATAACATATTGGTGTTATACGAGTACCCATCAATAAGAATTCATCTGCCCCGTTGCTTTAAGAATAAGGTCTTCGTTTTAGAACATCTTAACAAAATACAGAAGCACTTAGCCCAGTTTGAGACATTGCAAACGACAAGAAGAAGAAGACATTGCTAAAATCTTGATGAGAATAACAGCAAAGTTATTCAGAGCATGTCCATGGCTCAGTCGGTAGCTCACTGACTTTATAACCTTTGTTTGCCTCTTATTGTACATGTAGGGAAAAGGATGTGTCATTGACATTTGACATTGTGCCCCAATTTGGAATTTAAAGTTACTACAGTAGCAGGAAGAGGACTAGAGCTCGGCTGTGCTAGGCGGATTCTTTAAACCGATTGGCCTTTTTCTTGTCTTTTTTTCTGTTGTTCATTGCACATTTTTTCCAGAAGTGTGACATGGCAGTCATCACTTTCATCATTGCCTGTTACTCTTTATCCTTCCATCTATATTTGAATGGATTTTTTCTTCCAAGTACAATGAAAGTCGAAATATTTTCAAACTAATTCACGCTTTATACTTGATGTTTTACCTCGATTTCGTTTTTTGACAGTCTTAAAGGGTCATTCATTCATAGTTCCTCTTTTATTCATTGCTCAACATTTTTCACTTTAAGAATCAAATCTGTCTCTGTTACTCAGTTTTAAAAGACAGCTTGTTAACAGTTTTTGCTACTTACATGTCATGAAAGTGTTAACCCTTTGAGTAACCAAGGCTTCTTTTACTTTTAACAAGTTTGTCTTTTTCTGTCACAGCCTTCCATTGTGTGAAACTGAAAGAACAAATTAAATTTGAAATTTAATTGATTATGATGGTACATGTGGTAGCTTTTTAACAATTTCCAGTACATTTTAGCTTTGTTTTAATTCTTGAAATTGAAGGGGAAAGTGTAAGTGGAATGATTAAAATCTACCTTTCAAGGTGTGTACAGAATTGAGAGATCATGCAGTAGGTATTTTGGAGAAAAACTTTAGTTTCAGGGACTAGGATACTTTCACAGGCATAAATAGCTTTCTTACAAAGCCAGCCGTGCCAAAAATGTTATAGGTCAGGCATGTCGTACTTGCGATCTGACAATCAATTGGAACCACAGGAGCTTGTATCAAAGCTCTGGTTGATCGAAGTATCCTACTTCTGTATCCTACTGTAGTATTACTGCATGTACTAGCAATAAAGGAGTTGAATACTTCAATAGACCAGCGTTTCGATACAAGCTCCTCTGATTTGAACCATGAAAAATATCATCATATGCATCATCACTCATTTTGTATGACAAATTTCCCAATGTGTTCTACCTTCAGATCAGGACATTTGCATTTGGGTAGCAATTTGATGCAGTCATACATGTACTTCATTTTCACATTGTAGTTTTATCATTATTGTTTGTTCCCCCCGCGGGTTAGGGGGAAGAATTTACCCGATGCTCCCCAGCATGTCGTAAGAGGCGACTAACGGATTCTGTTTCTCCTTTTACCCTTGTTAAGTGTTTCTTGTATAGAATATAGTCAATGTTTGTAAAGATTTTAGTCAAGCAGTACCGTACTTTCCGGGTCATAAGGCGCGACTTTTTTCCTCGAGTTTGACCCCTGCGTCTTGTATAACGAAGCGCCTAATCCGTGTATGAAATACGAAAAAAATCAAAGAGACCGCCTGAGTACCAGTCAAACAACTTGTGATAATGCATGTTTCAGCTACTAGGTACTACCCTGGCCAAGTTTCCTCTCAAGACATCAAAGAGACCGCCCCATAAATTAAACTCGGTCACTGACCCCGGTGCAGGAAGTGTTTCCTCTCTCAGATCTATGACAGGGGAACCACCTCTCATAGCAAAAACTGGGTCATTGACCCCTGGGAAGAAGGTCAGTGTCTAAACAAGGCAACCCAGCTATCACAATGGACCTGCCTTTGATCTCGCGGCACACACAGAGCACACATATTTCCACTCTGTATTCTTCCTTTGATGTGCGGCTTATTTTCATTCTTCCACCGTTTGTTACCGGTATACTTTTTTAATTTTGGTGCGCCCTATCGGCCCCCTGCGCCCAATGGGTGACTGGATTACAATTTTTTTTAGCGCCTTGTAACCCGGAAAATACGGTATGTAAGAAATGTTAAGTCCTTTGTACTGGAAACTTGCATTCTCCCAGTAAGGTAATACATTGTACTACGTTGCAAGCCCCTGGAGCAAATTTTTGATTAGTGCTTTTGTGAACAAGAAACAATTGACAAGTGGCTCTATCCCATCTCCCCCCTTTCCCCGTCGCGATATAACCTTGAACGGTTGAAAACGACGTTAAACACCAAATAAAGAAAGAAAGAATCATTATTGTTTGTAGCTGCAGATTGAAACGGACGAATTTTGAACACAGAATAATCAGAGTAGACAATGGTTTGCATTCCTTTCAAAATGTTGTGTATTCAAAGGAGGTGAAGGGTATCTGTAGAAAAGCATTAGGGGTTAAAACCAAATTAGATTAAGTTATATTTGTTCTGGACTGCTGCTTTCATATTCTTTTATCCTTTCTTGTGTAAAACAAAGAAAAGCTGTCTGTCAAAAAGTGCATGGAATAAAAACCAAACAAAGAAAGGCCATGAAACGTTTAATTATTGACAACACAAAATATTTACAATAATGTAAACGTTCCCCAAACTAATTTTTCTTGATTTTTGGACGTTAAGCAATATAAGATTTTTTGTTTAATGTAAATGCACAGGTTTTACTTATGTTTCAGCCCTACATGAGTAATACTAAATACGGTGTTCACGTTTGTAAGAAACATGCTTGGAAGCCGAGTGCAGTTTCTCATCTTTTGGTCTTATTTTTTAATTCCAGTTTCATTTCTTACTTCGTTGCTGTATTATAAGTGACATCACAAGTTTGTTGACTCTGTGCTTTCAGATTGAATAAAGCTGCTCACCGGATCACTACCTTTGTTCAGACTTGTGTTTCAGGACATTGGGTTTGCATCTGTTGGCTATTTATATACAATGCTCAGCTGCACGAGCAGGATGGAATACTAGTTACTTTTCTCTCTCTCTCTCTCTCTCTCTCTCTCTCTCTTTCACACACACACATAAAACTGGATTTAACTGATACACATACAAACACAGGGAAATAGATGTTAACTTTTATGTACCAGTATCAGTCATTTGTACAAGCAAATACCAATTCCTGTTCTATTTTTTCTTTCACATCTCCTTCCCCCTCTCTTCCTTCCCTCTCTCTCTCACACACACGGACAGGCAAGATTAAATAAGTCTTCTTCTTCTGCGTTCGTGGGCTGAAACTCCCATGTACACTCATGTTTTTTGCACGAGTGGAACTTTACGTGTATGACTGTTTTTTACCCCGCCATTTAGGCAGCCATACGCCGTTTTCGGAGGAAGCATGCTGGGTATTTTCGTGTTTCTATAAACCACCGAACTCTGACATGGATTACAGGATCTTTTTCGTGCACACTTGGTCTTGTGCTTGCGTGTTCGGACACCGAGGAGAGTCTGCACACAAAGTTGACTCTGAGAAATAAAATCTCTCACCGAACGTGGGGACGAACTCACGCTGACAGCGGCCAACTAGATACAAATCCAGCGCGCTACCGACCGAGCTACATCCCCGCCAGATTAAATAAGTTACTTTACTACTTTCTCTTTCATCTCTCTCTCTCTCTCTCTCTCTCTCTCTCTGACACACACACAGACACACAGAAAACTGGATATATCTGACACACATAATCACACAAACACAGAGAAAAATGGGTGTTAACTTTTATTTATCAGTATTCAAGTCATTTGCACACAAAAATACCAACTCCTGTTCCTTTTTGCTGTCATATCTACCTCCCTCCCTCCCTCACACACACAGCATAGACACACAATCGCCCAGACAACCAATCATGCACACAGGAACACTGAAGTTAACTTTCATGTATCAATATCAAAACCACTTGCACAAGCAAAACATGCTATGAGCAGACATTTGTTAGTTAGTTAGTTAGTTAGCTGTTGCTTTTCGGGTCCAGCGGACATTTGTTAGTCTTTACATAAGTTCTCATATATATGTTATATACAATATATACTACAAATGATTATTTGTGACCCTCCACCACGAAATGAGTCGCATGTCACCTCGCGCGGTTCTGCGCTAGGCATAATATCTTTCTTTCTTTCTTTATTTGGTGTTTAACGTCGTTTTCAACCATTCAAGGTTATAGGCATAATATAAGTCCGGGGGGTGTCTGGTAACAGTGTGAGGGTCACCTTAGTCTCAGGCTTATAACTCGAACAGTTTTCGCTCTTTTCTGGATAGAGCATAAAAAACTTTCAGAAAATGTAAAAATATGAAAATCATGCAAAGGTGACATGTGACTCATTCCGCGGTGGAGGGTCACAGATGATTACTTGTGAAAATTGTTTGGTCATGCTTGCCAACGTAAGCAACACATCTTAGCATGCAAAAATGTGTTATAAACATTTCTCCCCAAGCTTCTTATAAAACATTCAGTGAAGTGAAAAGGACTTAATTTCTTCAGGCATGAAATCATCGCATTCATGACATTATTTGAATTTAGAGTGGTTCCCTTAAAGTACAACACAGTTTATAATAGCCATGTACAACAGATTCTTTTGCGATCATGAAATTGTAAACACATTCATGACGAATTCTTTACATTTAGAGTGGTTTCCCTAAATTACAATAATAATGGAACATTTATATAGCGCTTCTCCACAGCTCGAAGCGCTTTACAAGTTCAATCAAAACCCAACACGATATATATACAACTAATACCATTTGTCTCAAATGAAAAGGAAAATACTCATCAAAGAACACACATACATACATGCATAATATTACTTAGAGTTAGAATCACATTTTTTCACAGCGCAGCACAGTGCAGTCAAAACACACAAACAAACACATACAACAGACTAATGCTCACAACACACACACACCCACACACCCGGTTAAGTACTTGTAGAGAATAATGTTTAGGACAGAGCTAATACAGATTTGTATAGCCATGCAATACAGATTCTTTTGTAAAGGCTGTCCTTCATTGCTCGTGGAGTTGACTTTGCGAAGACAGCGAAACCTTTTTTACAGAAAATAAAGTGACAAAGCTTCATGCAGCAAGATTCGTAAAGTGGATTTCGCGACGTCAACTTCACCCAATCAATATTGGGTTAAAGTTTTTAATCAGATTCCATCAAATCATCAAGGGACATAACCTGATCCAGGTCACCATCATCCCTCAGCCCACTACCCCCACCCTCCCTCTCCCCTCTGTCGGCTCTACCACTGCAGTCCTGTCTTCCTGCACTGTCATTACATACACTTGACTCTTCCCCTCTCTCCATCAAGCTCTCCTGCGACGTCTGCGAGACTGTGGCGGAGTCGATGTCTGACAAGAGCGTGTGAAAGAAAGGACGGTTGTGAAGACATGTGGTGCAGTCTGACGGGAGAAAACTGACGCCCTCTTCCAGCAAATCCTGAACGTCTTCCACGCTTCTCTCCCCTGCCTGTTGGCGCACCATCCGCACCGCTTCCCCCTGTAACGGGAAATGGGAAATCAGTTGGCTAGAACATACTGCTGGCATAAGATGGGAGTAAAGTGGAACCTCCCCCCCTCCCTCCCCTCCCCCCAGTAAGACCTCCAAAATTCTAAGAAAATAAAGTCTTAAAAAGGTGGAGTCTTAAAATGGAGGTAAATGTATAGCATTGTCTCAAAACGAAAGTGATAAGAGTTGTCCGTCCCTGACATAGCCCGCAGCGCTGTTGTTTTGTTTACGTCCAAATTGGCTGAACGAGAGAAGAAGATTAGTGGTGGAGGGAAACGTTACTGTGTCTGCTGTTCAAACTACGCGGTTAGAGCAGTTGAAGGGCGGATTGTCATGCGGTTCCATTTTGCAAACACAAAACGGAACTACCTGCCGTTCCAGGGGTGCAACTCTGTCCGACTATCGCGTTAGTTTCAAGACAGTGCTATGGAGGCTATGAACAGCAAATCTGAAAAATTAAGGTCTTAAAAAGGAGGGAGTCTTAAAAGGGGGGTTCCGCTCCAAATGGATTAAGTTAAAGACATGAACCATGGAACTAGCTGTGAAAGAAAAGGCAGAAAAATGAAGATACATGTACTTCAACCCCAGCAACAGATTTGTTTGTAAATGGTGAAAAGATCAAGGTGAGATACTAACCTTGAGGTAGTTGATGACCTTGAGGGGCCTGCACTGCGCGAGGGAGGCTGCAGAGCTGTTGCTGATGAGCTGCAGTACCTCCACCAGATCCTTGACATTGTAGGTGGGAACGTCACCGCACACCCCCACCAGCTCCGCACACAACTTGCCATCTGCATCTGAACACACAGGTAGAATTTGGATTCAAACAATCCACAAAGAAAAAATTGTAAAAAGCATCCCATTCCCTCACACACACTTAGTCAAACAGAGTATGGCTGCTTAAGTGGCGGGGTAAAAGCGGTCACAACGTAAAAAACGGCTCGTGCAAAAAATCGCGTACATGGGAGTTACAGACCATGAACGTAGAAGAAGAAAATGAAGAGCCACACAGACACTGGTAGACAGAAACAGTTACCTAACACACATCCTCTCTCTCTCTCTGTCTCTGTCTCTCTCAGTCAAACACACAGAGCCATTGGCAGAAAAAGAGACTGACATCTTTCTCTTTTCACACTCGCACACACCCCCACACGAATACTTGCATGCACAAACACGCTTACCTTTCCAGCATTTAACATCAAAGCCGTTAGCAGTAATCCTGCAGTCAGACAGGTGTGTGAAGGTGTCCAGTGAAGTGTTACTTTCAGCAAGCTTCTCCAGCACAGACCAGTATCCTCCCGTATTGCTGGAACACAGGTAGATGACAATGACTGTCAGTTTTTAGCCTACCCTTGCAATACACATATGCCAGCTTCACTCACACACACACACCCTCTCTCCCTCACACACACACACCCTCTCTCACTCACACACACCCTCTCACTCACACACACACACACCCTCTCTCACTCACACACACACACCCTCTCACTCACACACACACACCCTCTCACTCACACACACACACCCTCTCTCACTCACACA
Organism: Littorina saxatilis; assembly: GCF_037325665.1. NCBI lineage: Eukaryota > Metazoa > Mollusca > Gastropoda > Littorinimorpha > Littorinidae > Littorina > Littorina saxatilis. The sequence goes on along the minus strand of NC_090256.1, from coordinate 81,341,644 downwards.
CCCTCTCTCACTCACACACACACCTCTCACTCACTCACTCTCACTCACACATACACCCTCTCTCCCCCCCCCCACTCACACACCCTCTCTCTCACCCACAAACCCTCTCTCTCTCACTCACACACACAAGCTCTCTCATTCACACACACACACTCACTCACCCACACCTCTCACTCACTCACTCACTCTCACTCACACACACTTTCTTTCTTTATTTGGTATTTAACGTCGTTTTCAACCACGAAGGTTATATCGCGACGGGGAAAGGGGGAAGATGGGATAGAGCCACTTGTTAATTGTTTCTTGTTCACAAAAGCACTAATCAAAACATTGCTCCAGGGGCCTCACACACACCCTCTCCCCCCCCCCCCCCCCCCCGCCCCACTCACACACACCCCTCCCTTACCACACACACACCCATTGCAAATCATTAACAATACAGTTTATAGCTACAAAGTTCCCCGTGCTGCACAGACCTCTCAGTGAGACGAACAGACTGACAGTGATGCACGGACAGACGATGCTGGTTGACCAGGCGCTGGTAGACGATGGCCTCCGACAGTCTGTGAACGTTCAGAATGGACAGCTCCCCTCCCCGTCCACACACCCAGGCTTTGCATGATGGGAGATTCGCCAATACTTTGGGTTCGGAAAAGTTTACCTGGCCACTTGACACACACACACAGAAAAAAACAAGTCTGCTTTGAAGAATAAATAACTATCCTTGAGGTGAACACAGAGAATGTTCCACCTTCCAAAATGAACACAAATAAAGAGACGAACTCATACAGAGGATTAAGATTAATCTAAACTGTAAGGCTTCTTTTTAAGCCTACTGTCTATATGATACTTACCGAGACAGTACTATTCTTGCACATTATCTATTATAGGCCGAAAAAATTGGACAAAACGCTGAGTGGGTACAATTATCTCCCATAACCATGCGCCACCGTGGATCCCAAGCACTGTCCGAGTGCTTCCCCCTTACAGGATGTAGGTGGCGCGTCCTCTTTCTTTATGAGCTGCAGACCCTCAAAAAGCCCATAACATATCAAGAGGGGAGGCGGGAGGGAAACTCTAATAGTACTGTCTCGGTAAGTATCATATAGACAGTAGGCTTAAAAAGAAGCCTTACAGTCAATATAACACTTACCTCGACAGTACTATTCTTGCACAGAATACCAGAGTGGTGTGAGGGTGATATGTAGAGTATTAAACTCCTTAATCAAAATCACTTAAATCCAAGGATTAAGATACCCAGGCAATTTTCGAACAGTACTACCGTAAAAGAAAATATACCCAAGAAACATACCTTAGACTGACGTGACCATGCTAGCAACCACTGCTGTGTGGTGAACTCAATGTCAAAGTCCAGGCCACTCAAAGCTTGAATACCACTGAGTCTACGGCAAGTGGCTAAAGCGATGAGGAACAATTAGTCTTAAAAATCAGCAACTTGATACTGATGCCTGCCAGGGGTTCAAACTCATTGCTACGCAGGAGTTTGAGGACCAGAAAGACATCCCCCTTGGGAAATGAAACCCGAGGTTTAGACACCGCTGCATTGCTAATACCCGAAAGGACATTAGCGATGAGGGAGGACCTGATCAAGTGTTCAGTTCTGCGACCAGTAGCGGCCGCAATCGTGGAAGCGATGGCAGATCTGTATCCAAGAAGAGTCTTAGAAGAAAGACTCTTCTTTTGATACACTTCCACCAGGAAGTTGGCCAAGTCCTGTGTTGAGGGATAAAGCGGCTTTATCCCCTTGGACAAGGCGAAGGTGGCCCAAGCTCTCCAGCGTAAGTCGTAGAGCTGATTAGTTGATCGCCTCTTAGCGTTCAAGGAAAACTCTACTGAACTCTTGTGCAATCCTAGTGCAAGCAGTTTGGAGCGCACAAGAGCCATGCGGTCAAGCACAGACTCTCTGGACGTGGATGAGGGAGGCATGATCGAGGCTGGAGCAGACCTCCCCCGTCCAGATCCAGAGGTAGAGGGTCTACGTGGGTGAGACCGCGAAGATCTGGAAACCACGGAGCTGTTGGCCAGTAAGGCGCGACCAAAATCAGTCTTGGTCGTTCCTGCAGATATTTTGCCAGCACCCTCGGAATCAGAGATGTCGGGGGATAGGCGTAAGCATCGAGGAGCCTCCACAAGAGAGTGAATGCGTCCAAGTGGAACGCATTCATGTCTCGAAAGGGGCTGACGTACCTGGGAAGCCGAGCGCTGAATCGAGTTACGAACAGATCGATCAGAGGACGGTCCCACCTTGCCCACAGACGCTGTAGAACGTTGTGAGCGATGGTCCATTCTGTGGAGAGAACCTGATCGCCCCGACTGAGAATGTCGGCCAGGGCGTTCAGTTTCCCCGGAACGAACTGGACTGACATCCGGACCTGATTGGTCTGGCACCAGAGCAGAATCTCCTCCGCCAACAGGGAGAGGGACCGAGAATTGGTGCCCCCCTGGTGGCGAAGGTAAGCTAAGCATGTGGTGTTGTTGTCCCCGTTGAAAATCAGAGGGGCCAAGGACAGGCCGAATGGGAGGGCCCGAAACTCGAACACTGTGCCCTCCCAAACGAACCGGAGCAGATGTCGGTACCCCGGGGCCACCAGGATGTGGAAGTAAGCATCCTGGAGGTCCCAGACATGGCCCAATCGTTTGGCCGGATGGCCAACCGGACCGACGAAGGGGTTTCCATCTTGAACTTGCACCTGTGAAGGTACAAGTTCAAGGTGGAGAGGTCCAACACCGGCCTGAACCGGCCGTCCTTTTTGGGGACGGTGAACAGGCGGGAGCAGAACCCCAGAGAAGGCTGAGAAAGGGGGTAGACCGCCTTCTTCTCGACCAACGAGTTCACCTCGTCCTGAAGAGCCTGCCATCTGGCAGGCTCTCGAGGAGGGGGGAACGTCCAAGGTAGAGCGGACAATGGAGGTTGTGACGACAGCGGTAGAGAAAACCCCGACCACACCACCCTCAAGAAAAACTGGTTGGAGACCAGTCTGCCCCACATGCCGCGGGCCCGAAAAAAGGGAACCGACGGACGAAAGAGGGGCAACTTGAGGGGGCGTCAACGTAGGGCCGGGACTCACTGAAAATTCTGCTGGCGGGCAGGCGCAGGCTTGCGACCACCCCCCCTGGTGGTGCTGCTTCCCCTTACCTGTCTGAGCACCCTTCGTCTTGCTTGGGAACGCAACAGGCGCCTAAGAGGAGGAAGAAGGAGGCAGTGAAACTGGCTTCTTCTTCTTCTTCTGAGGCTGGGAGCTGGAGGTGACTGTAGCACTTCTCTTACTCCCCGCCGCCGTCGCCGAAGCAGCGAGGCCAACCATCAGAGAATCAGTGTTCCTCTGGCGTGTGGACTCCACCACAGAACGAACAGTGTCCGGATGAAAGAGGGAAGAAGGCTGAGGAAACGTGTTCCTCAGACTCTTCCTCATATCCGGAGGCACTATAGAAGTAGGCAGAAAATGATCACGGAACAGGGCCAATAAAGTGGACCCGTGTTCCAATGGCCAATTCTGCCGCAGACGTCACGCACGATCGCACGGCATGCAAAGCCCGATCCACTCGAACCGTGTCAAGGACCCGAGTGGAATCGGACTCTGCCCGATCGGGAGGGTCCAACAGTGTGGACAGCGTGCTCATCCATGTCAAGGCCTGTGATTGGGCCTCGACTGTGGAAGAAACGGTGGCCTCAAGATTGTGGAACGAAGCAGAGCTCAGTTCCACCTTCTTGACCGAAGGCACCTCCCCAACGAACACATCACCGTCAGCCCCACCCTAAACACTCGAAGTCTGGAAAGGGAGAGTTCGAGAGTCAAAGGGAAAAGGGAGGGACGAAACAGATTGGACACGAGGAAACAGTGGAGGTGCGCCTCCCGAAGGAAAGCATGGCACTGAACCCGCGTCCTCCCGAGGAACATAGGTCGCGTTTGCACGTGAATCTGTACTCCTCAGGCGATGTGCTGCCGCTTCCACCGTGGCACTTAGACTAGGGTGGAACGCGAATTGCCGGCGGCCGGATCGTTCATAAAACGAGCCGCCGGCAGACGCGGCGTGAGCCTCCCGCGCCCGGGCCGAAGCGGACTCAAAGGACGAGAGGGCGTCTCAGGGAAGGACGTCCTGAAACTGTTCAAACGTCCTTCTAGCTGTGCGAGGACGAGCCTCCTGCCTCTCGTCCTCAGACCCCGGGTCCACGTCCTGTGTGTCAACACTAGACGACAGACGCTTAAGAGAGGCATCCGTGACGTCAAGACGCCGCGTGATGTCTGTCATGTACTGTTGGAAAGTACGAAGCATAGCTTCGGAAGTTCCATCAGAAACCGGCAAGGGTAGAGGTTCAGTGTTAACCTCAGGGCGACCCTGATCCTCCTCCCTATCGTCCTACGACTCACTCTCCTCTTCACTTCCCGACAACTCCTCAAAAGCAGGAGTGTAGGGAGCTTGAGGGGGAAGAGCCGAAAGCGATGAAGCAGGCTGTGAAGAAACGCCCACAGAAGCAAGAGGCCGCGAAGACCCCTGCCCCAAAGACGAAACGTCTCCAGCAGCCGAAGGGGGAGAAAAACAACAACCCTGCGACTGTTGGGTCAGCCCAGCCAACGAACCCCCGCCATTTATAGACTGAACAGGAACCCATCGGGTCTGATCAGAAAAGAAATGGTCCGGTCCGGTCGGGGGTGCCGATCCGGTCCGGTAGGGTGGTCCGGTCCGGTGCCGTACCATCCGGAGGTCCCGTTCAGCACCGAACCATCGTACCCACAGAAGTGTTCGGGTGGTTAGGTCCGGACGTGGACATACCGTACCATCCGGACCCGTAGGTCCGGTGGTCCGGTATGGTCCGGTTCGGTGCCAGACCATCCAGACCAACAGAGGTGGTCGGGTGGTCCCGCACCGGACCATCCGGACCCGTAGGTCCGGACCCGTAGGTCCGGTACCATCCGGAGGTCCTGTTCGGCACCGAACCATCCGTACGCACAGAAGTGTTCGGGTGGTTCGGTCCGGGCGTGGACGTACCGTACCATCCGGACCCGTAGGTCCGGTTCGGTGCCAGACCATACGGACCAACAGAGGTGGTCGGGTGGTCCGGACCGGTCCGGTAGGGTGGTCCGGTCCGGTGTTCCGGTCCGGTCCCGTACCATCCGGAGGTCCCGTTCGGTACCGAACCATCCGTACCCACAGAAGTGTTCGGGTGGCTCGGTCCGGACGTGGACACACCGTACCATCCGGACCCGTAAGTCCGGTATGGTCCGGTTCGGTGCCAGACCATCCGGACCAACAGAGGTGGTCGGGTGGTCCGGTCCGGACCGGACCACCGGTCCAGCACCGGACCATCCGGACCCGTAGGTCCGGTCCGGTCCCGCACCATCCGGAGGTCCCGTTCGGCACCGAACCACCCGTACCCACAGAAGTGTTCGGGTGGCTCGGTCCGGACGTGGACATACCGTACCATCCGGACCCGTAGGTCCGGTTCGGTGCCAGACCATCCGGACCAACAGAGGTGATCGGGTGGTCCGGACCGATCCGGTAGGGTGGCCCGGTGTTCCGGTCCTGTGGTCCGGTCCCATACCATCCGGAGGTCCCGTACGGCACCGAACCATCCGTACCCACTGAAGTGTTCGGTCCGGACGTGGACCTACCGTACCATCCGGACCCGTAGGTCCGGTGGTCCGGTATGGTCCGGTTCGGTGACAGACCATCCGGACCAACAGAGGTGGTCGGGTGGTCCGGTACCGGACCATCCGAACCCGTAGATTCGGTCCGGTCCCGTACCATCCGGAGGTCCCGTTCGGTACCGAACCATCCGTACCCACAGAAGTGTTCGGGTGGCTCGGTCCGGACGTGGACATACCGTACCATCCGGACCCGTAGGTCCGGCATGGTCCGGTTCGGTGCCAGACCACCCGGACCAACAGAGGTGGTCGAGTGGTCCGGTCCCGACCGGACCACTGGTCCGGTACCGTACCCTCCGGACCCGTAGGTCCGGTGTGTTCCGGTTCGGTGCCAGACCACCCAGACCAACAGAGGTGGTCGGGTGGTCCGGTCCCGACCGAACCACTGGTCCCGTACCGTACCATCCGGACCCGTAGGTCCGGGGGGTCCGGCAAGGGCCAGAGGTACTGTCCCGCACCGGACCCTAAGGTCCGGTACGGTCCCGTACCATGGGTCCCGTCCGGACCAAACCCGGAGGTCAAGTCCAGTCGGGACCCGTGGGTCCGGTTCGATCCCGACCCGTAAGCCTGGAACGTTCCGGACCCTTGGTCCGGACCATCCGTCACCCGAACACCAGACGCTAAGGAATGGCGTGGGGTCAAGACGGTCCGGTCGGAGGTGTCGGTCTGAGCAACAGAAACAATGTTCCCGTCGCCCTGACCATTCGACAGAAGTACCACGTTCTGTCGAACACCTCCACGTCCAGTAACTAGTCGGCCGGAGCGTTTCAAGAGGGACAGCCACCAGTCACACGGACGTCAGAGGGAACCGTAGTAGCAGTGGTCGTAGGCACGAAGCCTGAAACCCCTGCCCCCACAGGACCGCCCTGAACGGGGTCAATTCGCATCCCAACCCCAGCGGGGAGGGAATTCAGAGACCCCGTCATCTCCTCCGATCTCCCCCCCCAGGAGGCCGAAACTACTGTCAAAACAGCAGCAGACGACCCAGCGAGGGAGTTCAGAGGAGGACCCGTGTCCCTCCTGGCTTCCACAGCGGTGGAAACCGAGGAGGGCACAGGAGAGGCACCGGAAAAGGAAGATTTTAATGCCAACTGCACCCGGTGTTCCCAGGCGGTCACCCATCCAAGTACTAACCGGGCCCGACGTTGCTTAACTTCGGTGGTCGGACGAGAACCGGTGTTTTCAACGTGGTATGGCCGTTGGCTGTCAAAACCTGAGTCTCTCCAGTAGCCCCTAGATCGGATTCACCAACCCCCAAAGAGGGTTGGGAATCGACCTGCCCCCGGATTCGAGCCAGGGGGGAGAAGGAAACCTTCCCCCCAGGCTTGAAACCGGGAGGAGCTGAAGCCTGAGACTGAGGGCCGGACAACGGCGTCGAAGGGGGGGAAGCCTGTTCCACTGAAGGAGAAGGAGAAAGAAGCTTTTTCTTTCCCCTCGACCTTCCCCGAACCTTCGACGGCGCAGCCCCGCCCGAAGTCTCAGGCTCAAGCCCAGCCTGTTTGAGCAAGCTCGCATTGAGCTTGCTCAAACAGGCTTTCTCCGCCCTCCCTCGCCGCAAACGCAAAGCGTTTGGGGAGGGAGAGTCGGAGCGCCGAAAGATCCCCTTCTCCGTGCGTAAAACATGACGCTGGGCGCCCGGAGAAGGGTTGCCCCCGGCAGACTCTGGTTCCGTAGAACCAGAGCCCAAAACAGGACGAGACATCCTACCTCGCCCTGTACGTACCCTTAAAGACCGAGAATTAACAAAATTCAAAGAAAATTTAGGTCAATACTCAAGTGAATGCGGCGAAACGAGAAGCAGACGACCGGTCACCACGAAGTAGGACGGGAGGCACGCCGAGTCCGCCACACAAAAACGGAGGCACAAGTTGAAGGAAACACAACGTAGCCTCAAGCCAGAAGTGGAATAACACACAATAATCCAACAGGTGATAGTCCACACAGAAAAGGAGCCTCTTAGTCCAAAATAATCCGGGAGCGTAGCAGAAACACAGCCGGTCTGACACGCGCGAAAAAAGAAAGAGGACGCGCCACCTACATCCTGTAAGGGGGAAGCACTCGGACAGTGCTTGGGATCCACGGTGGCGCATGGTTATGGGAGATAATTGTACCCACTCAGCGTTTTGTCCAATTTTTTCGGCCTATAATAGATAATGTGCAAGAATAGTACTGTCGAGGTAAGTGTTATATTGACAAATTTCTAACATTTTTCGCATGAAAAAAAGTCCACAGACAGTGTTATTTCTTTTTTTTTTTTGCTGAATTTATTTTGTAACTGACACCTTTGTCAATCAGAAACAAGTCGCGTAAGGCGAAAATACAATATTTAGTCAAGTAGCTGTCGAACTCACAGAATGAAACTGAACGCACTGCTTTTTTCACTAAGACCACATACTCGTAGTTTTGTCAGTCCACCGCTCGTGGCAAAGGCAGTGAAATCGACAAGCCTTGCAGAATAGTGCGGTAGTGGTCGCGCTGAGCAGGGTAACACGCTTTTCTGTATGTCTATTCTTTTTAGCTTACTGAGTTTGTTTTTAAGCTTTGTTTATCATATCTATATGTTTTTGGAATCAGGGACCGACAAGGAATAAGATGAAATTGTTTTTAAATCGATTTCGGAAAATTAATTTTAATCATAATTTTTATATTTTTAATTTTCAGAGCTTGTTTGTAATCCAAATATAACATATGTATATGTTTTTGGAATCAGAAAATGACGAAGAATAAGATGAAATTGTTTTTGGATCGTTTAATAAAAAAATAATTTTAATTACAAGTTTCCGATTTTTAAAGCCACCAAGCTGAAATGCAATACCAAAGTCCTGCCTTCGTCAAAGATTGCTTTGCCAAAATTTCAATCAATTTGATTGAAAAATGAGGGTGTGACAGTGCCGCCTCAACTTTTACAAAAAGCCGGATATGACGTCATCAAAGGTATTTATTGAAAAAAATGAAAAAAACGTCCGGGGATATCATTCCCAGGAACTCTCATGTCAAATTTCATAAAGATCGGTCCAGTAGTTTAGTCTGAATCGCTCTACACACACACACACGCACAGACAGACACACACACACATACACCACGACCCTCGTCTCGATTCCCCCTCGATGTTAAAATATTTAGTCAAAACTTGACTAAATATAAAAAGCAAGGTCTTCAAAGGCAGTAAGCCTTAAATTGGAGGGAGATTCCACTCTGACCACTTGACACACAAAAATGTTCCAAAAGTAGGAAACTAAGCCGGGGTCCGGGGTCCAGGGGCCGTATAGGCTCCTGGTGGGGTTCAGGGGCAACGCCCCGGTATGGGGTTGACGGATAATGAATGTTAGAATTATAAAGGCCATTTTGGGGCCTCTCCTGAAAGCAAAAAATTAGATCATACCTTTTTAAAAAGCCATAAAAACAACAAGAATAATATGTTTTGGCATTTTAAACAAAAGTGTAATTTATAACAATCACACACACACAAAACTTACTTGAAAACTTTTAGAACCAACACATTTTTTCCAAGTCCGTATTTCACCACGCAGTGGCCTTTGTCGCACCACGTGCACACGGCCTGACCGGGAATGGATATCTTGGCGATACTGTCGCCAATGAGCTGGCGCCTTTCTTTCTTGTTGATAATGACAGTCACTTCTTCTGACAGCCAGTTGGCTTTCCATTTGTTTTTCACACTTTGGTCGTCGATCGTAAGAGCTTCCACAGCCGACAAAACAATACGGAATTCAGACGCCATGATGCTACCCTTTTCACCTTCGGCGTTTGGAGATCGGCAGCCAAATCAAAACAACCCGCAAACCACCCATCGTTGAATAATTAGGCCTAGGCGATAATCGTCGGAGATCGACAGCCAATCAAACGCGACCCATGATACTGCTATGGGTTCACGCGAGTGCTGGGGTGCGAATGCACTGACTTCAGACGCAGACAGCTTCAGCTGAACGGTTCATACCACCTCCACCCCCCCCCCCCTTTTTTTTTTCTCAACGAATTTGCATCGATCTCAAGAATGGTCTGTGAGCTAAGGAAAATATCGGAATTCCGATAAAATTCGGACCAGTCCCATGTCTGATTCAAAAGCCTGGAAAGATCTGTGGTGGTGTACATGATCTCATCTACCGTACTTTTCGGACTATAAGGCGATACTTTTTTTTTTTTCACTTAAAATCGTGGGGTTGCCTTATACACAATGTCGCCTTATTCTTGGATAGAATAGGTTTCACGAGCACTGTGAACTTGAGGGTTCAGATTTCTCTGGATTTTCTGGGAGCGAGAGTGACGACGACGACGACAACGAGTGACGATTGAGGTACCGCTGATCTTCTTCCCTGACTTTCTGTTTCAAACAGTGTTTCGTGCCGATTTTGAGCGGTCGCCATGTTTGATCATTGATGTTGTTTTTTGTTTTTTTTCCTACGTACGATGTTTTTCCTCATTTTTTTTCTTTCTTGTTTTTTCTTTCATGACATCGCCTTATGCATGCACGACACCATCGCCTTATCCATCACATCGCCTTATTCTAGGATTTTTTCAGTTTTATTTTTAAAAGTACGGGGTGTGTGCCCTATACACGGCAGCGCCTTATAGTCCAAAAAGTACGGTACATTGGAAGGAAGGTATCTTTAAATTCAGCACAAACTTACCTGCACTGAAGAGTCTGGCCTTGACTGCTCTTGAGGAGGTCCATAGCAAAAGGAATTTCAGTTTCAGTGGTAACGTGGGTGGCTTTTCTCTTTAAGGTTGGTTTTGGACTGGGCTGAGTGCTGGCAGCAGCTACCATATCTCGCACACTTGTTTGCTACAGAAATGAAACAAATCAACAATATTAAAACAAAATCACAGAAAGAAAACTAATCAACAATACAATACTGTAAAAGTATACCTAGTGTGTTCATCTCACATTTCTTCTTAACAATTCTTCTGGCTAGGTTTTTAGTGTTACAGGACTTACAGGTTTGGATTTGCCTCCCACACTTGCTTTCGCTTTCTCCACCACATTTTTAGCAGCTGCCACCTCTTTGTTGTATCTAAAAATAAAAGAATGAAACACATGATCAATATATAAAACACTGTAAGCATTTCTATGCAAAAGACAGAAGGTTAATGGCATATCAAAAGTCATGTGAACTGACAATCAATAAGCACATAAACACAGGGAAGTAAAACAAAAATCACATTGCATTTTTTGGCAAAATACATGTGTACCTCATTTTCCTAATATAAGAGAACTCCAGCTCTCATGTCTATTTCTCCCTTGGAATTTCTGACATAAGTGTGGTTTTATAACACTAACATTAAAAAAACAAAACACAACAAGCACACAAATAAACACACAAAACCAAAACAAAACAATCATCAGACCATGTACAAGCCATACCTCTGCTGATCATGCCAACATTTCTCTCGGAAAGCCACACTCATCTCCTCTGATAGCTCATCCCACATTGTGGCCAAGATATCTGTCACCTCCTCGTAGTCTGCTTCCGGATTTTGCTCCACCACTGAAATAGAAAGCATCCACATTTTGCTAACACAGACCTTTTACTTGCCGTTATTCCTACAGATCTGTTTGTCCCAGCTGACATGCTAGTCTATTGGGGTCGGCCCGCTATTGTGCGGGGCCGCTATTGCGCGAATCTTTAGGGTTAGGGTTAGGGTTAGGGTTAGATTCGCGCAATAGCGGACCCGCGCAATAGCGGACCCGCGCAATAGCGGACCCGCGCAATAGCGGCCCAGCCCCAGTCTATTACACGTCTGTGACAATTTGTCAAGCACTTACATTTTTCTCGCGATGGCTTCTATTCTAAACATTTTCAAAAGCTCTGCCTCCGCATTCTCATTGCACTACTTTCTGAGGCTTATTCCACAGTAGTGCAATCTCCAGCATCGATTGGGGTGGATGATTCTAGGTAAAAAAGGGTTCTTTCTTTATTTGGTGTTTAACATCGTTTTCAACCACGTAGGTTATATCGCGACGGGGAAAGGGGGGGAGATGGGATAGAGCCACTTGTTAATTGTTTCTTGTTCACAAAAGCACTAATCAAAAAATTGCTCCAGGGGCTTGCAACGTAGTACAATATATGACCTTACTGGGAGAATGCAAGTTTCCAGTACAAAGGACTTAACATTTCTTACATACTGCTTGACTAAAATCTTTACAAACATTGACTATATTCTATACAAGAAACACTTAACAAGGGTAAAAGGAGAAACAGAATCCGTTAGTCGCCTCTTACGACATGCTGGGGAGCATCGGGTAAATTCTTCCCCCTAACCCGCGGGGGGTGGTAAAAAAGGTTCGGGGAAAAACCTTGCCTGAGGTGCAAGAAAGAAGAAATCCAACGAAGTTGTCAATTAATGTCCCTTGTCACTGAAAACAAAATACCAAAATACCTGATGCCCTCTTTTCCTTCATGAAGAAATCCCTGTCAGAAAGTGGACGTTTGACAGCCGTGTTGTTGATCATGTCGTACAGTGTAGACTGGGCAGGACACAGCCTCTGAGAAAAACAAAAACACCAACTCATTTCAAAAGAAACACACACATCAGAAAATGCTTCAGACCAGCTGATTAAACCAAATCATACACACAGAGATTAGAATAGAACTTTTTGGGACAACTGCAACAGAAATAAAACACAAATGAAAAACAGAAATACAAAAAAAGATGGCAATGAAATTGAAGCTCGCAATTGCAAAAACTGTACTTCGTGTTAAACTAGCTACTACTGCTTATAAAGGTAAATGTACCTTCCTTTCTGTGTAAGCAAATCATGTAAGCAATGACATATCTGTTCAGGCTTTTACAAGGGATTAGAGCATCCTTCCACTTGGGCAGGAGCCAGAAAACAAAAGCCTAGCTGCTTCCTATGCAGGGTGGGAATTTGCTTAACATTAATTTCACAGGTTCTTTCTTTCTTTCTTTCTTTGGTGTTTAACGTCGTTTTCAACCACGAAGGTTATATCGCGACGGGGAAAGGGGGGAGATGGGATAGAGCCACTTGTCAATTGTTTCTTGTTCACAAAAGCACTAATCAAAAATTTGCTCCAGGGGCTTGCAACGTAGTACAATGTATTACCTTACTGGGAGAATGCAAGTTTCCAGTACAAAGGACTTAACATTTCTTACATACTGCTTGACTAAAATCTTAACAAAAATTGACTATATTCTACACAAGAAACACTTAACAAGGGTAAAAAGAGAAACAGAATCCGTTAGTCGCCTCTTACGACATGCTGGGGAGCATCGGGTAAATTCTTCCCCCTAACCCGTGGGGGGTATTTCACAGGTTGACACCGGTGCAAGTTAACAAATAAATTCAGCAAACCAATCACCCCTCAGCACAGAAGGCAGCCAGGCTGTAGCTTTTTCATATGCGTTCAAGTAAAAGGACCATTTCATCCTACTCGAAAAAGCCTAGATAGTCTTTTGTCATGTACAAGATGGTCAACACAAGGTGGAGGGTTGGGTATATATATATATACAGTTCTGTTCAGCTCTTGAAACTGACCCTTCCACGCTTCTCAGGGGGTGCAGACTGCTTCTGAGGTTGCTGGTCAGGTGACAGGGGACGCTTGCCCGGGATGTGAGCAGGGGAAGGAGCCAACAATCGAACAGGCTGAAATAAAAACACAGCATATTTATACCCAAACAAAACAAAACAAAACAAACAACTAAGCAAACAAAAGGCTACACTGCATTACTTTTTTTCTGCAGTGATAATTTATCTGGCATATAGACATCTTTGTTCAGCCTATGAAAGAAATGACAAAAACATTACAAATACATGCCCAAAACATAAAATATTTAAAACACCATAGCGTTGTTCTTTGATACAGCTTGCATGGCTGCAATGGTTTTCTAGCAAAAGCAATCACTTGTGCAAGCGAGCAGTATCTATTTAACCAAAGCAATATTTAGGGATGTCCTTGGGCGTTGGCAGCATACGAAACAGCTAAACTTATTTCACATTGCCAAAACTTTGCCGACATTTCTGCAAAGCTGCCAAACTTTTTCACATTGGGAGAAACTATCATGACCATTTTGGCAAATTTGCCGAAGAAAACAAAATCTGAGCAGCATCCCTTAACATGTCGACTTCATACCTGAACTACAGCCCCATCTCCGGCCTTGATGCTTGTCCCGTGGCTCCACCCAGAGGGACCTGCCGCTGCGTCATCCCTGCTTGACCTTGACCCCATTTCTCCTTCACCTGTGACCTTCACCTCTACACTTGTGGATTTCTTGGGGTCATCTCCCCACTGATCTGCTGCAAGTGCCGTTTTGTTTTGATCAAAACTTGCTGAACTGTTGTCAACAGAAGAAGTAGGTGCTGTACACAAGTTTTGTGACTGTGCTGCCTTTTTCACTGAACTTTCATTGCTATCTGCGGGCTTGTCACTGGGAAATGTACACAACAACTCGTCCACAGCGCTACTGTCCAAGTCAAAGCTTTGCACCATTTCTGAACGATCCTTTTCCTGTGCGCTTTGCAATTTATTATTTGTCACTGTCTGGCCATTTCTGACATGGCTAGTGTCATGATCTGTCAAAACATCTGTAGCGTCCGTTTTCTTGTCACCAGGTTTTTCACTTGCATCTTTGTCTTCCCTCCGCTTGTCCTCAGGCACTGTGTTTCCACCATTTTCACGCGCAGAGTGATTGTTCTGCCTGTCGTTTGAAGTCAGCTCATGGAAGATCACAACTTGTTCTTCAGATGTTGGTTCATTTCTCCTTTCCCTTACGTTGTTGTTAGATTCTGCTGAGCCATTGGGCTGATCATTGTTGCACTTAGACTGATCACTGCTGGACTTGCACTGATCACCGTGGATTTTTTTCAGACGTTCGGTAAGATCACTGGATGTACTATCAGTAGTTTTTGAAGATGAAGCTTTGTCTTTTCCACCATCTGCGTCTTGGTATCGCCATGATGGAGCCTGGTCCAGAGGGCCGTAGATGTACAGCAGGAGCTCTTCTAGCTGCTCTCTCACAATATTCTGCACAGACAACCAAAACATTTTCAACAATTAACCTGCGAGTAAATATATAGAGTAACATCAATAAATGTTGAATTCATAAGGATAGGGTTTCATATAGTCCTGTGAGGTTTCTTCCATGGAAATTCGGGCTGCTTTCTCCCTGGGGAAAGCGAGCTGCCATCCAGTACGGCACTACCCAGATTTTTTTCATTTTCCTGAGACTTTTGCTGTGAACTTGGGTTCTTCACCGTGCGCATGCGTGCACATGGGGGCGTTCGGACCCCGAGAAGAATTTGCACAAAGTTGACTTTGGGAAATAAATCCCTTGCCGAACGTGGGGATCGAACCAACGCCAATAGCGATAACTGGTTCTGAAGCTGGCGCCGCTACTGACCAAGATATTTCCCCGCCATGCTACCCACACTCAGAGAAACTTTTAGTCTGCAATTATGTAATGTTCTTGATTAAATGCTATAAATGCATCAAGCAACAACAAAAATAAAAAAAATAAAAAAAACTACCATGTTTGTAGCCATGACAGTGGTCTTGTTTGGGTCAATGTTGACATCCACATCCTTTGAAGGGAGCGTAATTCCCAGGTAGTACATGGGGCGACGATTCATGTCACAGGCATGACAGTTGCTGTAGTACTGACGAATCAACTGAAAAAGATCACAATTATGCATAATAGTCATCACAGTAGGCTTGTTTGTTGTTTGCTTTTAACCACATACTCTCATTATCGTAAAGCGCAAAAAGAAACATATACACACACACAAACTGGAATAAGTTGCAACTAATACAGCACAATCATCATATTACCCTCACTCTGGGGATGTTCTTCTTTTGTTCCAACTTATTATAAGAGCAAAAAGATTAGCTGTTCAGCTTGTCTGCAACTAGCATTCATGCAGCCTGCTGAACGTACCCTAATGGGCTTCAACCAGAAAAGTTGCCATTTTTCACGGATACTGTAATCCAGGGAAGAACAGAAAATCTGTTAAAAGCACAGCATATATGGCAGGAATTTTCTACAACTCCTAGGACTACACCCTGACCTATTGTGTTGATTCTTTTTTCAAGACTGAAAACAGCTTGACTGTTTACCTTGTCAATCTCCTTGACCATGACAGGTCGGCTGTTGACGCTGAGGAAAGATCTGTCAGGAGTTGAACGACTGAGGGAAGAAACATCGGACCCAGGCTTAGGCACACACAGTTCTAACTTCATCTGAAAGCACAGCAGAGTAAGGAGAATATTAACTCAATTTAGAAACCAACCAAAGACATCTTCAACCAAAGTAAATAAAATTAAAAAACAAAACTATATCAATTCCTGCAGATTACATGTAATTTGATGTGATTTGGTTCAACACAAAGTGAGGTCGATAATGCATGAAAGCTGTTATTGCTAACCAAACAAGAAGTTTAAACATTAATCAAATGCCCAACACATTCTCTGCTGCCACAAACAAAAGGGGGAAACATCCCAATATCTAGGTTCATGTAGTAACATTTACATGACACATTTGAAGAGAAAATCAGCTTAACACTTTCTACCCCACCTATGTTGACCAAGTTTTTTGTAGCCGAGACCAGCTGAGCTGCAGCAGGTCACTCAGAATTATAGTAACTGTGTAGAAACTGTGAAGCAACACGCTGGAATGCAGGCGTTAGATCGACGTTTCAGGAAGCGACTGAAGCTAACAGTCTGAGCGGATATATCCGTACCAGGTCAGATAGAGTCATATGAGTGGGTACGG
>NC_090256.1:81172734-81320234 GCF_037325665.1 Littorina saxatilis | reverse complement strand
AATTGCTATGACAGCCACTTATAATATTTTGTGAAAATTCTATAAATCTGTAAGCTTCAAATTCTCTGTCCATTGGAGTTGTGGACAAATATGAGGGGTAATCACCATCCTGAACTCAGGTCAAAAATGAGTTACTTCCCTTCGGGTCTCATTCTATCCCTGACAGGATGGTTTTCCTTGTCTGGCGAGGATATCGATTTTTTTTACATATTTACATCTTTTCGTAATGTATTATGGATGTAAGCAGATTCGCGATTGTCGATAATGATTTTTCATGGTGTTGTGTATTTTTTAAATTACAAAGGAATTGATATGTAAGACAGTTTCAAGCGAGCTGTTTTTCGCGGCTGTATTTACTGTGCAAACAACTCTAAATATGGCAAAAGTGTCGCGTGATAATCAACCGTTTGGTTTTGGCGCTCGCTGGAGCAGACGATTTTTTCTGTAACGAGTTGACAGTGATGCAACCATATATTACGGTCTCCTTCCGGCAGCAGTCCCAAAATTTCGACTTGTTTTGACCTTAGAACGATGTCTTTATCATAACTGTGAAGAACACAACGGAGATCACTGACACTGTCGAAGTCGGCCAATCTGCAATCATTTTCGTCTCGCAAACACTGCTCGCGAAAAACATATGGGAGATAACTCTGTATTCTTGTTTTGATAGATTCGCGTAGGACTTTAGCGTCCGGTCAGAGGGACTAAAGCGATAGCGTGGAGGGATGATGATCAGAATGGGGTAATCACTGCATTTAAACTAATCCAAACTAAAAAAAAAAGTAAACTCTAGAAGCGTAAACCAACCACACACAAAAATGTACCTAATGCTTCTCCTCTGAATCCATAGGTTGTCAAGGTCTCCAAGTCAGTGTGTGAGGAGATCTTTGAGGTGTAGTGTCGTTGGGCAAACACTGGAATGTCAGCTGCCTTTATCCCACAACCATTGTCCCTCACCTCTATCTTGTCCAGTCCATAATTTTCCTGCAAAGAAACAAAGTTAAAAACCTCTTTTTCAGTGTTCATGGGCTTCACCTCCCACTTGGATTTGTTTCTTTTTACTAGTGGGTTTTTACATTTAGGGCCGTTGTTGCCCAGCCATTTAGAAAGTCATGCTCTGTTTTCCAGGGGGATGATTGCAGGGCATTTCATGTTTCTACATCTAGTACAACCCACTGAACTCTGACCTGGATTCCAGGATGTTGGTCTTGTGATTTTGTGTACAGGTACTACATGTACTTGTAGCAGGTCTGCACATAATGTGACCTTGGAGATTATATAAATCTCCACCCTTAACCCACTCGCCAGGTTTCAAACTTCAAGCTTGAAGGCTGATGTCATTACCACTTGGCTGTTGAGCCCACCTAGTTTAAACAACCAGGGGTTTTGCGTTTTAGTTTGGGTGCATGGTCACAGCGTCAGTGCATTTAGTGCTGCAAGGCAGGTATGAGCAGAACTATACATCTCTGTACAAAGTATTTAAGCATTCATGATCCAAAGCATCCAGTCAGAGTTGGCAACACACTACAGGGGAACCCCCCTTTTAAGACATCTAAAAATCTGAGAAAATTGGGTCTTTAAAATTAAAGGAGGGAGTCTCAAGTGGAGGTAATTTCACAGAGGTTATGAACAGAAAGTCTCAGAAAACAAGGTCTTAAAAAGATCGAGGGAGTCTTAAATTGGGGGGTCTTAAAAGGTGGGATCCACTGTATACAAATAGCTAGAGCTAGCTTACATGAACTTCTCCACTAAAAATCTGTTTACACAATTTGGTCAAAGATACTGCATGGTCTTTCATCAAACCAAGTGGGGAACAATCTCATTGAATAACTACATGTGTATTGCATTTGCTGTGTTTGAGGAATACCTATACATTCATTAAGTCAATTATACATTCGTTAAGTCAATTCCAATCAAACAGTAAAGCTAGATTTCAAACAAGTGAATGAAAAGTTTAACTGTCCTGGTGACAGCTAGCGTTTCCTGTCATCCAAAAAGCATACATGCATAGCAGACAACAGTTAAGATCTTCATCGTGTTACATTGTAACTGAATTACAATGTATTCTCTAGATTTACTGCCATTGAATTTTTCCAGAATTTTTTTTGTTTTTTAGTTGTAAACGTCCATATTAAATTTTAATGTTCACTTTGTTGCATTGTGTACATTTAAATATCCATTCTCTTGCACTTTTATTGGAAACCACTGAACTACGTACTGCAGATTTCAGCATGTATGCGACCATACATGATTGATGAAAAGCAAGGCCAGCGGTAAATGCGCAACTAGCTCAAAATCATATATACTGTTCAAAAAAAGAAACGCATAGCTTGTAATATTTGGTTAATTTAGTTATATGGCTATAAGGATATCCACCAAACTGCAGAAAATGTTTATCTGGTCGTCGACCTTTCGTCCATTGCCACAAGTGAGCTCTGCACGTGACGCATGCGTTATCAGTGGCTACAATGTCAAAATTGCTCATTTGGCATGACCACTCGTCATGCTTCAGTGTAATCTCGTGAAACTCGGGGAATATTGAGCTCTCACCATGTCTTCCAAAACCCATAAAAGCGGATTGTTCGCCACAAAGAAATCAGACGACAATTCAGCGACGAAAGATGGCCCGATTGAGCAGAGAAGACCGCCAAATTGCATTGGGTCGTTTACAAGCAGGCCAAAGTCAAAGTGCAATCGCCAGGCACTTCCACGTGTCCCAGAGCACCATCAGTAGACTGTGGGTCAGGTTTCAAGCCACTGGCTCCGTTGCTGACTTGCCACGAGCGGGAAGACCAAGGGCGACAACTGCTGCTCACGACCGCTTCATACGGCTCCGCCACCTCCGGAATCGTTTCCTGTCGGCCTCATCTTCTGTCCAGGCTCTCCCCGGGCCACACCGATTATCGGACCAGACCGTGCGGAACCGCCTGCATGAAGCTGGTTTGAGAGCTCGCAGACCTCACAGAGGAGCTGTCCTCACCCGCCGCCATCGCCAGAACCGAGTGCAGTGGGGCAACCAGCACCTTCGCTGGACCGTCCGGAATCACTGGAGACACGTGTGGTTCAGCGACGAGTCCTACTTCCTGCTCCAGCGACATGATGGTCGGAGGAGGGTCTACCGGAGAGTAAACGAACGTTACGCGCCCAACTGTGTGGATGAGGCACCCGTTCATGGTGGTGGAGGCGTCATGGTGTGGGGGGCGATCAATACCGCTGGAAGGAGCACCCTGGTGCACGTCCAAGGGCGCATAACTGCCCAGCGATACGTGGAGGAAATTCTGCGCCCACACGCCCTTCCTCTTCTGGCTGACCAGGATGCCATATTCCAGCAGGACAACGCTCGCCCGCACACAGCACGACTCACCACCCAGTTCCTCACCGACCACCATGTCCAGGTGCTTCCCTGGCCATCCATGTCGCCAGACATGAACCCGATAGAACACCTCTGGGATGAATTGGACAGACGTGTGCGCAGGCGAGAAGAAGCGCCGGCAAATCACCGCGATCTATTGCAGGCACTTCAGGAGGAGTGGGACACCATCCCACAGCAAGATATCCGGCATCTGATCCAGTCCATGCCCAGAAGGTGCCGGGCAGTTGTTGCTGCTCAAGGCAGTCACACCCCCTACTGACTTGACAGCCTCGGCACCCAATCGTATTGATTGACTGATTGATTTGAAGATGCAAATGAACTGTGTGTGCATTCAACTGTGTCCATACCAAATTTCAAACAAATAATCTAAATATTGGATTTTCTGTTAATTTTTTCGAAAAATAAAACAAATTTGGCAAGTAGCAACTATGCGTTTCTTTTTTTGAACAGTATACATAATTATGTAGCACGAAAATTGGTTCACGAACAATATAATTTACACTAAATTACAATAATGTATAGAGGAAGAGCCATTTTCCTTTGGCCCCGTGAAAGGCGGCGCAACTCTTACGCAGACACTATTTTGAAACACGGTTGCTTCCCTTGTTTTTTTCCGAACATCGTCTATTGTAATTTTGCTTTTCGTAGGCCATATAAAAGTCACACAGAAAACCTTGCAGCTGGCATCCGTAAGCATCATACAAAAGTACATGTATATATGTTCTTTATGATTTTCTGAGGCTATTCTGGTGAGATAACAGTGCCATTTATTGCAAACACCATAAGCCAAATCTTATGGGATCCCTGGATTTGCTTGGTGATTGTGCAAGAACAAACATCTGCAACTGCAAGGTTTTCTTCTTCTTCCAATAATGTTCAGCGATCAATGAATTGACCATTATTAACATGTTGGCGAAGTGCAAGTGTGTGTCATTAACAAAGATTAAAATAAAAATAAAAAACATAAAAAAATAAAAATAAACGTAAGGTTCGTACCAATTTTACATCAATTGACGTGGCGCCCGCGTCTAGGGAGTTTTCGAGTAGTTCTTTTATGACACTGTAAACCGATGTAATGACTTGTGTGCTGCCTATCATCCGCACAGCAGAAGCTGGAAGGTGCATCATTTTGCTACCCACCGCGTCCATGCTGCCAAGGGAGACTAGTCAATCCCGCCAGTTAATCCAGAATTACGACTGGAAATAAAATCCACCAACAAAACAAAATAAAAATCACCATAAAGACAATCCACACTAAAATATTATTTTGATTTTTTTTACAATAACAGGTAAGTGTACAATCGTTGTCATGGCCAGATTAATTTATTCACAGCTTTGAACAATTACTATATTTTCACTGCTTCTCCAGTCTACGTTTTCGTGTCATGGAAGTTCGTCGAAAAACATCCGGGGGAAACTGACGCCAGCGCTGTGTACGGACGGATTGTTTGCTTTATTTTGCACTGCACAATTATTCGCGGTTTAACTGCCGCCGGAAAGTGCGGAGCAAGAGATCGTACAGTACGCGCTAAAAAGGTGGGTAACCTTGTAAGACTGCGAAGTGTCTGTTTCTATCCAGCATTATATCGTGTACAGAAATGTTTCTATCCAGGAGACGGTGGCAACGTTGGCAAGATCAACATTTCAAAAGCAGAAAAATCGTCCAGAGATCATTAACTTTACTGTGTCTTATCCTTACTAATACTAGGTCGGGATGTAGTCTGCATGATATCTTTGGGCGAGAAAACAGCCCAACTTCTTCAGCTAAAAAATAGTAAAAATAAAATACACGAGTGTTAACTAGTACAGGGTCAGGATCAGGATCAGGATCGGTACATTGCAGGAACATTTTTAGGTTATCGTCGCAACGGAAACGAGAGAGCGCAACCCCAAAAATTCAAAATTTTAATAATAGAAATGATTGGATCCTAGCCTGTTCTCCTATTTCTAAGGAGGTCGGTTAGGGGGGCGGTTGAAGAACAGGATGCATCCGAGTGACACCCCCAGCCTAGCGTTACTGTTACTTCATTCCAGAACCATGCATGCATTTTACAGTGACTCAAATTGTGAGTCACCGACACGAAGTGTTAGGTGTTGCTTTGGTGCAAGCATAGACCTATAAATATAGGTCCCTGGTGCAAGTGATGAGAATTCTCAAAAATAACCAGGAAACGAATGGAAGAACAGTTCACATTGTGTAATATAATAAGGAAGGTGTTATACAACTTGTTGCAGCTATACATGTATAAAGATATATAAAAGATTTGGTTAAGTGTCACTGTCACTGTGTCCTTTTAGACATAGTGATAGTGTTCTTGAGTGCAGCTGTACAGTTGCAGTGTTTTATGTTGGTGATACTGATAGTGTAACATGTTTTATATGTAGGACGTGCATATAGGCCGTCACAATCTGTATTGAGATCCATGCCAGATAATTTCATTTCCAAGCATGCATCCACTTTTTACTTAAGTTGAACACTGTATGCACTTACCATTGATGAATCCACAGCCTTTCTGAAGAAAAATAGCAAACTTTCTATTTCTATGGGGATAATGTAACATTTATTGGTTTCCACCAGTATATGACTAAAAGTAAGACTTAGACTAACAGATTTTTGACTCACATGCGAAGCAAAAGTGAGTCTATGTACTCACCCGAGTCGTCCGTCCGTCTGTCCGTCCGGAAAACTTTAACGTTGGATATTTCTTGGACACTATTAAGTCTATCAACACCTGATGTGGCCTGATGGTGTATGGTTACAAGATCTCAAAAAACATGTGCGGCAACTTGACCTCACTTCAAGTTCAAGGTCACAGGGGCCATAATTGTTGTCTTAAAAACGACCATTTTTCACATTTTCGCATTTTTTTCTGAAGTTATCGAGAATGGCAACCTTAGCTATGTATGCTATACAGGGCAATGTAAGCCCTATCTTTGGACACCAGTTTGGTTGACCTTGCTTCAAGGTCAAGGTCGCAAGGGTCCTTTAAAGTTGGATTGTATACATAGTTTGAAGTGACCTTGACCTTGAACTATGGAAGGTAACTCTTCCAAATCTACATATGTGTGAGGGAAATACATTATACTTACAAAAGTGAGTCTATATACTCACCGACATCGTCCGCCTGTCCTTCCGGGCGTCCGGGCGTCCGTCCCCCCCGTCCGTCTGTGAAACCTTTAACATTGTATATTTCTTGGACACTATTAAGTCTATCAACACCAATTGTGGCCTGATGGTGTATGGTTACAAGATCTTCAGAAACATGTTTGGCAACTTGACCTCACTTCAAGGTCAAGGTCACAGGGTCCTTCAAAGTTGAAATGTATATATTTTGAAGTGACCTTGACCTTGAACTATTGAAAATAACTCTTCCAAAACTACATATGTGTGAGGGAAATACATTAGATCTTCAGAAACATGTTTGGCAACTTGACCTCACTTCAAGGTCAAGGTCACAGGGTCCTTCAAAGTTGAAATGTATATATTTTGAAGTGACCTTGACCTTGAACTATTGAAAATAACTCTTCCAAAACGACATATGTGTGCGGGAAATACATTATATTTTCATAATAACTCACATTAGGTTACATATCTTCAAGTTCCAGGTCAGTTTGAGTTAAACTGATATTTGTCAAAAAAGAAAAAACAGGCGCCAGACTAGAGAGAAGTCGGAGAACTGACGTTCCTTGTTCGACTCGATCCCCTAATGACCAGCGATTAGCATTTTAGGATGGAGAACCTTTTGACACAGTATGCACCATAACTTGGATGCAATTACTGAATGTGCAACTCACAATGGCATTAGTTTTCTGTAATTATTTTCTTTACTGAATAAATATTGTTTTTCTCAGTTTTATTGTAAAATTATTCTGAAAGAAAGATCAAGGTCTGTTCAGCATGTGAGTCGTGTGGGCTTTGCCCTTCTTGTTACTTTTGAGTAAGGCAAAAAAAAGGGTAGGCTCCTTTTTATTTTTTTATAATTTTTTTTATTGAAGTTTATTTTTCATTTACAGGGGTATAATGTGGCTTTTTATAGACCATATTGGTATTCTACAGAAGCTCTTGCAAACTTCAGAGCATGTGGATCGGCTATCTCGTGAGACCTTCGACGACAAATGATCAAAGTTCTCATGACTTTCCAAGTATAACTATAAGGAAGAGCACATCTAGCGGTTATATATCTCGCGAGAGCTGGCCAGATACTGAATAGGTCTAGTGGTTGGAAAGCGCGTGAAATGTGTCCCCTTGATGTTGGAGAAGAGATCCTTTCTTTGCAAAGACTGCAAAATCAAATTTGGTCCTTTTGATTAATAAAAACTTTGTCTTTGGAAGGACAAAAAAAAGTTCTAGGATTGGGAGGAACAAATAATTCTTGATCAGGGAAATGGAAACAATCTGCTTTGGGGTGGGGGGTGGGTGGGCTAGACAAGCTTGCCACTCGGAGAGTTTCCGCTCATGTAGCTCAACTGTCAATGACAGCCTCTTTGATTTTGAATGCCAAGCTCATGCTTATAAATTTCATTGCACGTTGTTGAGATTTTTAACCAAACAAGAGGCGAAGCCTTCAAGGCTCACGTAAGAAATAGACAAACAGTAACACAAACTCAATCACTCCGTCACACATACACACCCACACACACAGTAAGCTTAGGTGACACTGTGCAAGAAAGAGAGACACTAGATCTAGATCTGTCTGTCTGCATGTAGCCTACTTACAGGGACACGACTGCCAAATAGTCTCGGCCCGCTCAAAATAACAATGACCGAGACCACACACACCACGCGAGAGAGAAAGACTACAGGGAGGCATGCCGTCATGATGCATTAATTGACGTCAAACACTTTTGACCGTGACGTAATCTTATGCGAGCTTTATCCATAGTCTTGGATAACCACTCACACATAGACTCGGAAATGTTAAAGTTTCTACCACAGACATACACACACACGCACGCACACACACACACACACACACGCACAAACGCACAGACAGACAAAGTTACGATCGCATAGGCTACACTTCGTGAGCCAAAAATGACTGGTCATGTAATACTATTTTTTTTTAACAGGAAGGTGCGTAAAAAAAACCACCATGCACATGAGAGCTTGTGGAAATTGCTGAAAAGTGATAGTGATAATGACTGGTCATGTCTATGTTAATGTTATTGTTATTTCCACTGTTGACGCCATACTCACAAATGTGTATGTTACTTATACGTTTCTATCTGCGTATCATATATTTCTTTTGTCTTCCTTTCAGAATCTTGTACATTATTATGAGATTGAGGTGACAACTTACCGGGAACAGAAGAGTTGACAACACCTCAGCAAAATGAACGTAGGCGTAGCACACAGCGACAGTAACCCCAACCACTCAGTGTACAACAGCAAGGGGATCTGGGTCACATACATCCTCATCATTTTCCTCAGCCACCTCTTCATCCTCTCCGTGCCTTTCTTCAGCGTGGCCATCGCCTGGACCCTCACAAATGTGCTTCATGATGTTGTGAGTATTCATAACTCAACCAGGCTCTGACGGGCGCAGGATTTCTGAGCTCCAGAATTTATTATACAGTGGCAACCACCTCCCCCCCTCCATCCCTTTTAAGACCTCAAACAATCTGAGAAAATCCGATCTTTAAAAGGAGGGAGTCTTAAATTGATGGTTAATTTACAGAGGTAATAAACAACAAATCTGACAAACGAGTGTCTTAAAAGGGACAAAGTCTTAAATTGGGGGGTCTTAAAAGGGAGGTGTTGTGTTCTTACATACAACAAAGTGTAAGACGAAACACAGCTTGTGTGTTCAAGTGGGATGCTTTTATTCACGGTCCACGTGTGTTCTCCTCGTTTGACAATGGCCGCGGTCTTCTCGGTTCTTCCGAGATCATACGAGATTGATTAACATGGATCTGGAAGTGGATTAGGATGGACACAACATTCCTCCCAAACTTTATAGAAAACCCAAACTACTATATTTTAAAATCAAATGCATTTATCCTATCCGAAGGTTTATTTAAATCCTTCAACTTGCTGAAATTAAGACTTTGGCACAGCATTTTATATTCATCATTTGCATAATTAATAATCAAAAAATGTGGTCAACAAAATGTGTATTATCTTGCATCATGACATGATATCAGCAGAGTGTATCTCACTGTCAGTATTTCTTCCATTTTCCTCTTTCCACCATGGGAAGAATATTCTGGGTGGAGAGTTCGAATAAACTTCACTTCTGAACACAATAATATATATATATAATCGTAAACATGTGTGTGTGTGTGTGCTTGTGTGTTGATGATCTGTGTGAGGAAACAAAACAATGCAAATCTGCAAATTAGGAGTTCCATGAAATAGAGTTTGTTTTTCACGTTCGTGGGAGTGGCATAACAAACAGCACCAAAATATAACACAATCTCACACATTAAAGAACACGCATGACTGGCTAACATTGTCCAGATCAGGTGAGCCTTATGGGCCTTGCTCAGACCTGCTCCAGCTATTCTTCCACTCGAATATCATTCAAATCAAACAGGTAGGCCTTGCTCAGACCTGAGTGATATCTACACATTTCCTATCACTTTCTGGAGATAGGCAGGCGGTGTCACACAATCAGGGCGACTGGGCCTGTGTCTGTGAGCACTTCGATAGTCAATGCATTATCTCTCATAATCTTTCAAGTATGTTGGAGCATGGCGTTGACGTTGGGGGCGAACAGGCGGAGAGGCATCGGGATGATCAGGTTGAGCAGGGGGCATGGCCGGCTGACTGCCTCGGCGACGTGTTGGGTACCCGTGCAGTAGTTGGTAGACCTGGGCCAGTTGGAGTGTGGAACATGGCAGTAGGTCTCCTGGGTGAGTGTGCAGGTGAAACTGGTCGATTGGTCGGACTATTGGGCTGCACCGGCAATTTGCTGGTCTGTGAAGTATAGGGGAATGCCTGAGCGTCAGCCTCGTCGTCTTCCTCTTCATCGTCGTCTTCTTCCTCTTCATCGTTGTTGTCGTTAACAGGGTGATCGCCCTGGATCGGTTTGAAATGTGACGAATTGCGCACAATGGAGTGACTTCCTCGTTGAGCGGTCAGCATGCTGCCCTTCTTCCTAATGACCACGTAGGGAAGGGGGGAGTATGGTGGGGAAACTTTGTTCAGTTTCCTTTGTTTCACCAGAACATGGTCACCAGGATTGATGTCAGAGAGTCGCGTGTGGCGTTTTCTGTCGGTGAATTCTCTCATCTTCCTTTTGCTCAGGGAATCGTTGTGAATCATCCGCGTGTGTACGGGGATGGGGTCGAGAGGAAGAGAGCAATCTGGCAGGCCAATAATCATCTTGCATTTTGTAAGTGCTTCAAAAGGGGAAACACCTGTGGAGCTGTGGGGAGTCCCTCGGTATTGGCGAAGGAATGTGGGAAGTTGTGTCTTCCAGTTTAGGTTGGCTGCCGTAGACGAGCGGATGTTTTGGTCCAACGTGCGCATAACCGTTCGGCCTCACCATTGGCTTCAGGCCACAGCGGGGTGATCTTGCGATGGTGAAACGCAAACTGTGTCGCAAAATGAGAGAATTCTTGTCCATGAAAAGGGGGCCCATTATCAGTTTTCACTGTCTTTGGAATTCCCTGTCAAGAGAAATTTGTCTCCAATTTTCGGGTCACAGTTTTTGCAGATGTGGACGAGATGATCTCAACTTCTGGGAATCTTGAGTATTCATCAATCACTACCAGCAGATAGTCACCGGGGGGTATGGACCCGCGAAATCAAGTGCAAATGCACTCCACGGCTCTGATGGGAGGGGAGTACTGATGATTGGTTCACGAGCTTTGGGTCCGGGGTAGGAGGCTTGACAGGGTATGCATGATTTGACAGTTTCCTCAACCATTCTGTCAATTCTAGGAAACCATACCTTCTCTCGGAGGCATTGTTTTGTTTTGACGATGCCTTGGTGTGCTTGGTGAGCAATGTTGATGACCTTTTGACGAAGAGTTTTCGGGATGACTAATCAATGACCTCTCAGGATGAGCCCATCATGCATGGAGAGTTCTTCACTAAAACGAGCGAAATCAGACATGTCACCATCTTGTCATTGTCCGGTTTGAATTGCTCGCATCACCTTCTGAAGCTGGTCATCTCGTTGCGTTTCAATTCTGACTTCGTGTTTAGTCATCGCCACAGGGACTGCGTTTTCGGTCACGTAGTTGATGTATTCTTCACCTTTGTTTTCACGCTGGGGTGTCGACTGTGGGTGGTGACTGATGTAATCGGCTGGATTGAGGTCATCGCGTCCCGGGGCATAGGCGAGAGACATTTCATATGGCATGAGGCGTAATCTCCACCTCTCGATGCGAGCTGTCGTTGGCTTTTGGCTGTTCACGATCCCGAGAAGTGGTTTGTGGTCTGTAACTACAGTGAAAGAGGATCCATACAGGTTTGAACCGAAAGAACAACTTTTAAAAAAAAGGTTTGAACCGAAAGAACAAACAAGTCGCGTAAGGCGAAATTACTACATTTAGTCAAGCTGTCGAACTCACGGGATGAAACTGAACGCACTGTAATTATTCACTAAGACAGTACAGCTTCGTCAATCCCCGCGTGAAGGAAATCGCTCACCTTCCACGTGCAAAACGTAGTGATATTGACACGCCAGATTAGCGCGGTAGCATATTGTGCTAAGCAGGAAAGCGCGCTTTTCTGTATTCTTGTTAACTTTCTGAGCTTGTTTTGAATACAACCTATCATATCTATATGTTTTTGGAATCAGGAAATGATCACGAATAAGATGAAATCAATTTTGGATCGATTTCTTAAATTTTAATCGTAAGATTAATTAATCTATTTTCGTTAATTGTGATCACATTTTAACACTATTGTGACTAGCATTGCCACGGCGTTAACGTCCTGCCTGCCCAAGCTTGCCACCAAGAAACTTCCCAAAAAACAGTAACTGTAAAGAAATCTGTCTAGCAAGCTTGAATTAAGTCCAATCACCACCAAATTTTGTGTACTAATTAAAAAATGGATGCCCAGTTCAGTCGTGCTATTTATAAGTTTGTCACGCGATTTGTTTTAGCAAAGGGGGGGTGAAAGGGGGATAATTTGTGTTTTTTAACGTTTTTTTGTGTGTGTTTTCTTTTCCACTGCTTTTTTAAAAGTTATTTTTTAACAGAAAGTATTATAAATAATTTTATAACCAAAGAAGGTGTAAAAACCTATGAATTAGCTGAAATATTGTTAAAATTCTACACAGAAATAAGGAGACAGTACAAAGAAAAAAACAAGCAAATCCCGCATTCACTCACAGCATCCTGACTCAAATGAAACAAAACTGTGACACTCACCAAATGATGTCTAGGTAATCCATATTGAATATAAGTCACATTTTCACAACAAAGTCCCAACTGTACACCTATGAACATTTCCAAAAGGATTAGGAGGCTCCAGCCATCCATTGTTATCAGTGCTGCCACGCCCCCCTTGCAACTACACGATTCGAAGATCCATGCAGTACCACCCTACCACGTGTAGTTTGCCGACTCATACTAGCAACAACAGGACTGTTTCTTCCTCAATATCACTGCTATTATCGCTTTCTTGAGGCGAAAACAACACGTCGGAATCATGATCTACAGGATCCTCAAGATCCAACATCCGGAGAATCTCCTCCCGTGACAAGGCTCGCCTTCGATTCATTTTTTTTGTTCGAAAAAACCACTCAAATCTTCTCTAATTTGCACATGGCGGAGAGCAAGTCACGTGTATCAAGGGAAACAACTCAATTTATTGCAAGCTTCAAAAACCGGGAAGCAATCACGAGTCGTGTACCTTGTATGTCTGTTACTAAAATAGTCACTTCCCGTCCGTGGGCGTGTCAGCGCTGTTACTAATTTAGTCACCTCCCGTCGCGAAAGTGTTAAGAGTAAACATGTCATATGTATATAATTTATGTTCAGATTCAGAATGTGATGAAGAATACGATGCAATCAATTTTAAATCTGTTTGCGAAAAATCGATTTTAATGAGCAAACTCATTAATTAAATTTTAAGCCTCCAAGCTGAAATGCAATACCAAAGTCCGGGCTTCGTCGAAGATTACTTGACCAAAATGTCAACATAATTGGTTGGAAAATGAGAGCGTGACAGCTCCGCCTCCACTTTCACAAAAAGCCGGATATGACGTCATCAAAGACATTTATCGAAAAAATGAAAAAAAACGTCTAGGGATATCATTCCGAGGAACTCTCATGTAAAGTTTCACAAAGATCGGTCCAGTAGTTTACTCTGAATAGCTCTACACACACACACACATACACACCACGACCCTCATCTCGATTCCCCCTCTATGTTAAAACATTTAGTCAAAACTTGACTAAATGTAACAAACAAAACAAAAAGAAGAAATTTCAGAAGAACCGAGATCATACGAGATTGATTAACATGGATCTGGAAGTGGACTAGGATGGACACAACAGGGGGCTCCACTGAAGTTGTACCTGTGGTGAGAGCACACCCTCTGGACTAAGCAGTAGCTGAAAGTGTCTCAACCTGTTGTGGCACAGACCCAGGTACACTGTGGTTCTTAGACTGATGGACAACGGATGTGGCTTTATTTAGAGGCGTACTCTGTTCAGAGCAGCCTTACAACATTTCCTGTAGTGTGTGACTTTATCAGGTTGCATTGTTCTTAGGTGGTGTTGTTTTTTGAGTCACTTGAGAAAAAGTGACTCTATGTAATCGGTCAGTGTTAGTCTGTCCGGCCGGCCGGCCGTCCGGCCGGCCGTCCGTAGACACCACCTTAACGTTGGACTTTTCTCGGAAACTATCAAAGCGATCGGGCTCATATTTTGTTTAGTCGTGACCTCCAATGACCTCTACACTTTAACGATGGTTTCGTTGACCTTTGACCTTTTTCAAGGTCACAGGTCAGCGTCAAAGGAAAAATTAGACATTTTATATCTTTGACAAAGTTCATCGGATGTGATTGAAACTTTGTAGGATTATTCTTTACATCAAAGTATTTACATCTGTAGCCTTTTACGAACGTTATCAGAAAAACAAGGGAGATAACTAGCCTTTTCTGTTCGGCAACACACAACTTAACGTTGGACTTTTCTCGGAAACTATAAAAGTGACCGGGCTCAAATTTTATGTGAACGTGACTCATTGTGTTGTGAATAGCAATTTCTTCCTGTCCATCTGATGCCTCATATAATATTCAGAACTGCGAAAGTGACTCGATCGAGCGTTTGCTCTTCTTGTTAATCTTTGTAACTGTATTCTAGCTTTACATGGTTTAATGTACATGCATACATCAGAGAGTTACACATAACAAAATTGCATCATATTCCTTTCAGTTTCATGCACTCTATGAGTATGACGTGAGCTTTCACCAACACACACCAGCATGTTCCATATGCTTTTTTTCTCTTTTTTTAAAAATTTCTTTATTGTTCCATCACTGGGAAATTCGGGTCGCTTCCTTCCAGTGGAAAGCTAGCAGCAACAGAGTCGCGCTTTTAAGTTAATATCTTTTCCTGGTGTCCTTTTAACTTACTTACTTAGTCTCTGTGTTGCAGATCATGTTTATGATGCTGCACATCACAAAGGGCACACCATGGGAAACTCCTGACCAGGGAGACGCTCGCACAGAGACGCAGTGGGAGCAGATAGACTATGGCAAGCAGTTCACAGCTACCAAAAAGTTTCTCACAACAGTGCCCATTCTTTTGTAAGTTGTGCCCTTGTATGTGTTTACTCAGAATGAGCCCTGCCTTTCTCTTATTGTCCTGTCTGTGGCCTTTCTCTTATTGTCCTGTCTGTGGTCAGAGCTTTGTGAGCTTCATGGGCAAGTCTTCTGCTAGAATACTTTTTGGATGACTCCGGGTGGGATTTAGTACTTAGATATTCTCCCAATTGCTAGCACTAACGCAGGGTTTCATTTACTAGTGCGCCATTGGCCCATCAAATCTGAAAATGCCCCATCACTATTCCCTTCAGTGCGTTAAACTAAAGGGCGCATTGAGTTTACGTACCACTGCGCCACCAAATGTACACTTTCTATGGATAACACGATATAACGTCTAATTCTCAGATGGCACCATATTGCACCATTTTGCATCTTTGGTATAAAAAAACCGCATACAGGCCTTGTATGCGCGTCTTGCCTTCGACTATGTCCCATCGGAATTTGGCTGAGGGGAACAAATGTCCCATTGCCTTTTTCTCCCAGGCTAAACCCTGCTAACGCCATTGAATTTTGGTGTGTTTTCTTGTTGAAGCAAGCTTCAAGTGCTCACGGGCAAAGACGTGGAGTGATCAGTGACAGCTTATCTTGTCATTTTCCCAGAATGTTTCCCCGGACAAGTTTTTAACACTTTTTCAAAGAGATCAAGATTTGAAGTACAAAATGTGAAAGTAAATGATGTTTTAGAACCTTTTTTTTACAGTGATAGACCTGATTGAAATTAGTTTTAATCATGGAGTTTACCATGTGATTGACCGGCACGGTTGGCCTAGTGGTAAGGTGTCCGCCCCGTGATCGGGAGGTCGTGGGTTCGAACCCCGGCCGGGTCATACCTAAGATTTTAAAATTGGCAATCTTGTGGCTGCTCCGCCTGGCGTCTGGCATTATGGGGTTAGTGCTAGGACTGGTTGGTCCGGTGTCAGAATAATGTGACTGGGTGAGACATGAAGCCTGTGCTGCGACTTCTGTCGTGTGTGGCGCACGTTAAATGTCAAAGCAGCACCGCCCTGATATGGCCCTTCGTGGTCGGCTGGGCGTTAAGCAAACAAACAAACCGTGTGATTGTGAACTAAGAAAAGGAATCAAACTTGCATTGGTCTCAAATAGCATGTACTGCTGAAGAGTCGATAAACAATAAAAACCACCCATCTTGGCATTTTTAGCAATTTTGAAATAGCCTTGCTCTGTTTGTAAGATTAACTGCATAGACAACTGATTTGGCACCTTCTTCAGCTGTGAATGTTTTGCAAAGTGATTGATATGTTTTGGTGACATTTTCCCATTTTTGAATCTTTAGGTAACAGTGAATGCTCACTGCCTTTCAGCTGACTCATGTTGGATGATTTGGGATACTGTTATGAAACTCCTATTTGTTTGCTTCAAAATGTCTTTTGCAATGAACCATTGCCTTTGGAATCTTGGATACAAAATGGTGCAAATGTGCCCTTTTATTCTTGCGTTAAGTGGTTGTTGCTGTCTGTGCAGGTTTTTCCTGGCCAGTTTTTACTCCAAGTATGACAAGGTCCACTTCATTCTCAACGCCAGCGTGCTCGCCCTCAGCATCATTCCCAAGTTGCCACAGCTGCATGGCGTTCGGCTGTTCGGCATCAACAAGTATTAATTGAAGAGCAGATGTGAGGTTTGAATGAATCGGTGAACATGTTTTGAGAGTGTTGTGTCATGATGTACAGTGTTGTAAGGCTGCCACAATGACAAAAATATCTGAATTGTATCATGATATTTGAACACTGCAATCAGTGTGCTTCTGCGCTATCTGAATGTCCTGCTGACTGCATTTTGTGCAACAACGATATTTTTGAATATATTCCAGTACTTCTGAAGCTACTGAAAAGCTGCAGACTTAAAACAGGTTTTTTCAGCATGTTCTTCTATTGGTTTCTATGTTTTATACGGCCAGATGAGAGTTATGAGGTATTTGGAGTTGATTAGTTTTACCTGTCATGTGTCATCATAGCTATATTCCACCTTCTCAGTGTATTTATAAAACAATCAGTCGTTTAGATATGGTGGTTTTTTTCTCTGGCTTACAGTAACATTTACTGACTACATTTTTTTTCTCATGAAAAAGAAACATCGTAAAAGAGTTAATTTCCATGAATTTTAAAATGTCTTCCTCCTTTTGTAAATTGTTGTGTAAACCATGACACATTAAAGCTTGAAGTTTATAAACACTTTTGGCATCTTTCCACAGGAACATATGCTATGAGGGAACATTCGTTTCACTGAAAAGAGCAAAGTTTCTATTGTAAATGATTTTGAATTCTTCATGTAGATCCAGTTTTTAATCTTTGACTACACTTGTACTCACTTAGTCAAGCTGCTCACAGCTTCTTTTCCTAATGTAGCCAGACTGTCTGCTTCTCACAGCATCATGCTAGGTCTTTGCCAGTATTTTTCGATAGACAAGTTTTCTGGGTCATCTTCTGAAAATCCAAAAGAAGACACCTTTAGTGCAAATTAGTTGAGTGTTTTTTTTCTTGTCCACTTTCTTTTAAGGCAGAACTCAAGAACTGTTGAAAGTAAATTGGAGACTGGTCACGGTAGAAGGATGAATTTGGTATTGGAGCATCTATTACTGCTGGCTTTCCTAAAATTCATTTTTGCATTGTGCACTTGTGTTTTTGTGTGTTTTTATTTTTGCTGTTTTCATTTTTTTTTCTTGTCAACTGCCACCTTTAAATTATACCTCAGACACTGTAAGACTATGTTTCTTATGAAGCTGCTTGTTCTGGGAGGAGAAATCTGATGACATTTGATGCTGTATCTTTTTCATCTTGTGAGCTGTCCCAGCTCCGGTTGCGATTGAAGATGGATTCAAAAGACTGAATAAACAATCATGTGTTGTTTTGCAACACCTATACCATGAAACTTCAGTTTTGTAGCCTTTAGTTGAATTTTTATTCTTTGTTATTGATGGATCAACATGATTTCAAATCATGTTATAAAATTGCGTGGTTTTTTTTTTTGGGGGGGGGGGGGGGGGAGGCAGTGTTGTACAAGTCTTTTGTTTTGCAGCCTTTTTTGTTGTTGGTAGTACAAAGAATAAATAAATAAAAATTAGGCCAAATAAAACTATATGTTGGTTTAGGGTAACGTGACCAAAAAAGATAGCGTTGGTAGGTCGGCTTTTAAAAACAAAAAATTTAGTCGATTTTAAAGGAGGTTACTTCCCTTAGTCTTGGTATGGTTCGCAAAATGTGTCAAAAGTTATAGGTTTTTTTTAGAAATGAAGTTTTAGGGTTGGCGGGAAAAAATAGGGTCGGTTAGGTTACCCTAAACGAACATATAGTTTTATTTGGCCGTAGTGATAAGGAAGAGCGTAAATTGTACATGAATATTGAGTCTATTCTATTTCCATTGACCAAGTCTTTAGTGTATTTTTGTTTGTTTGTGGTTTGCATATTTTTAAGTGTTTTGGGTTGCTTTTGGTTTTTAGTTGTTTTTTTGAGTGGGGGAGTTGTTTCCCTTCAGAGCATTTTGATGGTGATAATGAACTGAAATCATGGATGATTTTAGAAATTTGCGTCTTTGATAATTATTTTTATTTTCTGTGCATTCTCTTTTGTTTGTATTCATTATGGTAACTGGGGCCAAATACAACATTTTCTGCTATTTCTCAGAAGCTTTTCTTACTTGAGTTTTGCATACATTTGTAATTTGTGTGTCTTTTATTTTCTTCTTTCCTTTTGTCACTTTTATTTCCCATCATTTAAACTCAGATGTTGCACAATGTATTGTACGCGCTTAAATTGCTTTCGAGAGCCAAATAGGTAACTATTCTTCGCTGTAGATGTGTGACAATGAGGCAGGAGTTAAATGTTAGCTTCGAAAAACATCAGTGTGGTATGGAGCCAGGATTGTGCTTATAGTAGTGCTTTTTGTTTGTTTATTTATTTATTTTTCATTACACAGAGTTGGAGAAAATGGTTTAAGTTTGTGGAACATTTAATAACAGGCAAAAAAAGCACTCACATTTTTTTATCTCTATAATTAAACATTCAATAAACTTTTCTTGCTTTGGGATTCTTCATTTTGGAAAGTTAGCAGTTTTGGATTATTACGCAAAGTTTAATGGAAAACTTACTTCAGAGCACAGCTGTTCTGTAAATTTAGTTTTACATATCTTTCCTAACAGTTCTGCACTTTCATCATTAAATTATTGATATTTATGATTAGCGCTGCATAGACATATTTCTCTGTGTCTTCTAATACCGTCAGCTTCACCAGAGTAATGACATCAATAATCATCAGTATTCATTGTAAATTAACATCCTTCAGTGATCAAAGATTTGGGCATTTGTTTAGAAAGCTTGGCTAGTCAGTTGCAGCTTTTTTTCTCAGTATAGTTAATTTCTAGAACACCCCCCGCGGGTTAGGGGGAAGAATTTACCCGATGCTCCCCAGCATGTCGTAAGAGGCGACTAACGGATTCTGTTTCTCTTTTTACCCTTGTTAAGTGTTTCTTGTATAGAATATAGTCAATTTTTTTAAAGATTTTAGTCAAGCAGTATGTAAGAAATGTTAAGTCCTTTTTTACTGGAAACTTGCATTCTCCCAGTAAGGTAATACATTGTACTACGTTGCAAGCCCCTGGAGCAAATTTTTGATTAGTGCTTTTGTGAACAAGAAACAATTAACAAGTGGCTCTATCCCATCTCCCCCCTTTCCCCGTCGCGATATAACCTTCGTGGTTGAAAACGACGTTAAACACCAAATAAAGAAAGAAAGAATTTCTAGAACATGAGTGTTTCAGAATTTACTAAAGGAAATGCTAATTATCTGACGGCCATGTGGGGTCTCCACGACTGCCGTTGAACATGTACTACAAAACCGGTCGCTTACCTCTGAACTATTCTGCACTACAGACTGAATAACAAAAAAAGAATGCAGTTGTGCACTCAGTTAAGTGATTTTCGTTGTTGAGAGAAACAGATCATGATGCTTACAATATTATGTGTTGCCATTAAATTGTGTCAAACGATGAGTATTACAGACAAAGTACTGGTACAGCAAAGGCCATTTCTCTTAGGTCTTATTAGCTTCTGGCCAAACTGGAGTATTTTTCTTTTTCAGTTGCCTTTGGTCAGTTTGTTGTGTGGCACAGCTCTAGACTTTCAGTCAGAAAAAAAGTTAACACTCCTCTGAATTATCTGTTAATCATGTTTTTAAAGGTTCATGTTAACATTTGTCTGGATATATTTATTTTGTCTCAG
Source organism: Littorina saxatilis (assembly GCF_037325665.1). Classification (NCBI taxonomy): domain Eukaryota; kingdom Metazoa; phylum Mollusca; class Gastropoda; order Littorinimorpha; family Littorinidae; genus Littorina; species Littorina saxatilis. Next base: position 81,299,895 of record NC_090256.1, on the reverse strand, counting down.
CTCATGTGACTTGTAAAACAGATGGTTGAAATAAAAAAAGGAAATGCTAATCATCTGATTTTAAGTGTTGACTGAGACTGTGATTGATCGAAAGAGAGACATGGGTCAACTTTATGACTCAGAGACGGTATCCATGTCCCACCCCTGTGTCACCTCAGTGGCAGGCAAAAGACCTTGGTCGTTCTGCCATAATTAGTGCAGGAGGCTGATTACACCTAAACATGCGTACACCTGTGTGTCTCATCTAAAGTCGGGGTGACACCCGGGAACATGCCCAGTAACGGTCTCACCGTGATTTTGTTTGTTTGTTTAACGCCCAGCCGACCACAAAGGGCCATATCAGGAAGGTGCTGCTTTGACTTATAACGTGCGCCACACACAAGACAGAAGTCGCAGCACAGGCTTCATGTCTCACCCAGTCACATTATTCTGACACCGGACCAACCAGTCCTAGCACTAACCCCATAATGCCAGACGCTAGGCGGAGCAGCCACTAGATTGCCAATTTTAAAGTCTTAGGTATGACCCGGCCGGGGTTCGAACCCACGACCTCCCGATCACGGGGCGGACGCCTTACCACTAGGCCAACCGTGCCGGTGTCTCACCGTGAGGGCATAAAACAACATTATCATCTAAGGTCTGGCCAGGCTTTATAGGATAAGGCCATCCCTTTATTTGGACACATACCAAAAATCGACAACAGTGTTGATGCTGTCTGTGCCGAGTGTTTGGTTTTTTTCATTAATTAAATTCTTGCACACAAAAAAGAAGAAGGAATTTAAGCCACTAGTGTCAATCTGCAGAATTAATTAAAAAAAAAAAGAATGAATAAATTTGAAAATAAAGAAAAAATGATGGCTCAGATTGCACCAGATTGTTCCATTTTCCTTGATTTTTATCAAAATGTTGGCCCCCAGACCCCCCTTTGTCTTCTAGGTGACGGTTTGAGAAAGTAGTTGGGTAATTTGTTGGCTCAGGTTACACCAGATCGGTCAATTGTCCTTGTTTTAATCCAAATTTGTCTTCTTAAATTTACTTTCTGGAAGGTGTATTAGGGGAAGTTTCTTGACTCAGATTGCTCCATTTTCCGTATTTTTATCAAAATATTCTGGGGGAGCATGCCCCCGGACCCCCCTAGCAGGTTCGAACGCTTCGCGTCGTCGAATTCTACCTAATAAAAAATTTGGAAACCCCCCCTAAAAATGATATGATCCGCCCCTGCAGGATGATCGTGTTCCACATGAAAAGCTGGGCAGAACTGTTGTCACAAGAAGGACTGTGCTGTTAACATTTAGTGGACTAAAGTCAAAACATGCTGCTGACTAACAGAACTGCAGTACAGAACAAATAATTTCGAATGAGTTAATGGTTCCATGTACATGTCTACATTTACATTGGTGTTGGGGGTTGGGATGTTTCGAGATCTGTCTCCTGGATTGAATCGTTGACCTACTGAAGCTCAATCAAGCAATTATTTAATAATTATCATTATCAAAGATCACCCTTCAAGTTGAAAAGTTTGTACTAGCTATATGAGAAATCCTCCCAGAATGAATCAGTAACGAAATTTGTTGGACACGTTTTTAACCTGCCCTTTGCATATGGTCGTTCTACAAAGCTGTGTACCACGAGAGGGTCATGACTTTAGAGTTAGATTTCGGAATGTTTCTCTTGCTTCTCGAATGCTATAAGGATATCAACAGACTGCAAATTGACCAAAGAGATAACGATAATAAAATCAAGAAGATCGTTAGGTTGGTTAGTGTTTTGTATGAAAGCAAACACAGAAAATGACGTCAAAATGGCGTTTTTATTGTGACATTGCTTACATCTTGTTTTTAAGTATCCCTGTGGCTGCCAATGAAATGCGACCATGAACCCCTCGTTGTGTTTTGTGCTAGTTTTACATATGCACTTAGCTGTTTGCCCTTACGCATGTTTACAGTGTTCATTTGGATCGTTCAAAAATAACGGTTGCCTACGTAACATTTGGTTTATAAAACCAACCGCGAACTACGTGAACGTGTCTAATAACTTCTGTACGCACGAATATGCGACTGTGTGTATTATCAGGCATTACTGATGTGTAGTGAACGTGTTAGAATGTGCGCCGTGTCAATTTGATCCGATTTGAATGTGATTTTGCCTTTTGCGTGTCGCCACTAATCTTCGTTTATATTTTATCTGGTTACGCTGGATTGTTAAAAATGATATTTGTCACTTAGCAACGCATCAAACTTGGTGTTTCCTTTGCATGCAATGTTCTTCAACATCGCTGAAAGGTTTTTCCATGAAAAAAATCTCATTAACTTTTTGAACGGAGCAGGCGTGGAGCGTTTCATGAGTCGTTACCAACGAGGGACGAATGTTACGTAGGCAACCTTTCGCGACTCTTCGCTCTTAAAGTTAATATTTTTAAAAAGTTCGACATTTTAATGTTTTATTTTGTGACTATACGTGCTCGGTGTCTCTTTGTTAAGTCTTAGGCTATTCTTTGTAGTCTAGTCCTGTTCCAGTTGTAATAGTTACGGTAAAAAACCGTTGAGTTTTCATCAAAATTTGAACACACTCGATCGACTAGGTTTTTTCTTTCGGAAAACGATAAATCGAATAAAATCAGATTAAATGCTGTTGCGAAATAGAGAGAAAAATAATTCTGTGTCTGTGAAGCTGATTTCCTTGTTAGTGGGCATTAAGCAAACACAAAAAGAACAGTCCTTTCAAACAGCCTGGTGATACTAAACTCATGTATCCGGAAGACTTGACTGGGCGAACCAAGCAGGCAGATTTAGCTTCGGATTTCACTAGCTTACAGCATTTACCCTCCCCAACTTCTTTAAGTTAGAAATATTATTGTGCGATTTTTCTCACCCATGACACTTAGATTTATGGTAAAGGAAGAATAATGTTTCTGACAGGACCACTAAGAAAAGATTGAATTATCAATCAAATATAACAAGAAGGCGCAAGTGGTCAACTAGATCTAAAATGTTGCCCATCGTGTTTATAATCTGTGCCATGTGGTTTTAAAATCAGCAGTACATTGTTTCGGACACATCAGCTGTGAAAACCCGTAAAGTAGGCTACATTGACTTTTTCGAAGCATGCATGATCACAAAAATATGGTCGCAAAAATGAGGCGATTTGGTAGAAAAATAAAGTTGTTGAGGTAAAAAGTATTGTGTCTATTGTGTGGATAGTTTGTGTATTGTTCTGCATCTGAGTTATTCCATGATTCAGATATAAACACAAAACAATACCAACGTGTTTAAGAGAGGAAGACTGTATGTCCGACGTTAACCGAAGACACAGCAAATCATTAATAATCAAAACCGTTAAGGCTCTTGATCTGCCGTGTGTTAAAAACAACGCACCTAAATCTGACCGAATTTCGAGTCTATTCAATGACGACGTCACTAAAACCAAAAGAATTCCATTCATGACACAGTCATTCATGGACCATTCGAATCGTCACAACGACATATATGCTGACGTCAGCTGCGACGCGGCACGAAAATGTGCTAACCTTGCCTTACTTGTCTCTGTGATAACTGATTCTGGACTTTCAATGTTCATTTTATAGCTGCATGTCGACTGGATGTTTTGTTATTAATACTGTTTGTTTGTTTGTTGGTTGACGCAACCAAACAAATACGTTTTAGTTACTAAATATCTATTTCAATTCGTTTCCCCCGACTGCATTTTGTTCAGAATGAGCTCTGAATGGGAAACAGATAAAGCTAATGTTACTATTATACTATGGCTTTTTGTAATCTGTCTTGTGTGTTTGGACAACATTTTACGCTAAACATGTGTGATGTTCCACACCTTTCCGACCACCCCTCGTATCCAAAAAGCATAAACTTATCTTTTGTTTAGCATGGCACCGTGGCATATGTCTATAGGGGGAAGGGCTCCTAATATGGACCACTTTTTGTTTGATGCTGATAACTTGCTTGTTTTCTTGCAAAGAAAAGGTTTCATTTTGTGTTTGGTAGTCCTTCTCTCTTAGGTTAACCGTTAGGCCTAATTAGAGTGAAATAGCTTTGATAGATATTCAGCAAAAATTAAATACAGAAAAAATCACAAAGGGTCCATATTAGGAGCCTGGGCGCCTAATATGGACCAGTGAAGCGGCCTTCACGAATCACTGTAAAAAGCCCCCTATACTTCAAAATAACATGATACAACTTAGTGTGCAAGTCAGACTAATTCAAATATGCTTTAGATTTAGCTGTTTCGGGTTGATGATAGCATTATTTGAAGCACACCAGGAAACTAAAGAAGCTTATCAAAAACAGAGTGAAATTAAGTGAAATTATCAACTTCCACGAAAAGAAAACTATTTGTTATATTTTTTTTAAATCTCGAGGGCGAGTTATGGGTTATTTCCAGCAAGCTTCTTAATGAATTAATGAAAATAGGCTTTAGCTTTTATTTTCTTCGATTTGTTGAAGGTGGTCCATATTAGGGGACTCACACATACTTTGAAATGTTGCTATTATTTTTTGTTTGCAGGAGAAACTTGGGATCAAGACTGCTAAATTGTAACAAATACAGTCTTAGCTGTCATATAAAGCAATTTTTGTGTTATAAAAGCGTTGGCTGTGGACAGAAACGAGTCCGTTTTAGGCGGCAAATTTAGAGTGAACCATGCCAAAAGTGAAAAAAAGAGAAAAAGCCTAACGGTTTTGAGGTTTGTGTTTCTGCAACTCTTTTGACATGTGCAAGTTGTCCAGAGAGGGTGAATACAGCCAATAAAACAAATTTGAGCGCTCTAGCGCCGTTAGTTTGTCAGACAGGAGGTGGTCCATATTAGGAGCCGGTCCATATTAGGAGCCCTTCCCCTATCTGTCACAGTAAACCATAAAAAACAACCTATTCAGACAGTTTCAATTTTCACGATGCATGTCACACTTTTGGTACACAGCTTTATGGAATGACCCATATATATACATGTATGTGAAATCTTATCTTGAAAGCATCTGCTCAGTCAGTGAAACTTTATATTATAATCTGCAATCTGGCATTCGAAGTTTTGATTTTTGAACCTGCTTGTATATAGACACACAATCTGAACTTGATGCCACTTTGAAGTCTAATAAAGATGCCAGTGTCTGATTTAGTTTGCTATCCCACAAAACTGACGTACCCATAGTTATACATGATACTGATGCATGTACACATTCTCTGTCTGTCTGTCTGTCTGTCAGTCTCTCTCTCTCTCTCTCTCTGTCTCTCTCTCTGTCTCTGTCTCTGTCTCTGTCTCTCTCTCTCTCTCTGTCTCTCTCTCTCTCTGGGCGAGGGCGGCGCGGCCGGACGAATAAAAAGCATGTATACTTTGCTTATTCTGTTACCCTCGATAAATAAATAAAGTTCAAAGTTCTCCCACACACACACAAACACATACACACCGGACACACACACACATGTGACACACACACACACACACACACACACACACACACACATATATATATATATATATATATAGATACTTGTACACACACTAACACACACACACACACACACACTGACACACAGAGTTTTACATGACAAAAATGTCGTGTAAAGTTGACCCACCGATCTCCAACTAAAACGGTTGGAAATTTCTTTATTGAAAGCCTTTCCATGCATGGCTGCTAATTGTTTGTCTTTTTCGTATAATAATGTGTGTGTTAGGTGAGGGGAGGGCAGAGCGGTTAATTCTTTTTAGCTGCCATGACTTGATAATAATCTATTTTTGTATGTGTGATTAAACTTGGTAGAATGTTTTGCCATAAAAGGGCCACGGTAAGGCGCTACTGATATGAAAATCAAGTTATTAGTTTGACATGTTTGTATCCCTTATCTTTATTTTGTTGTGTTTTTTCAAGTGTTTGTTTGCTTTTATATTGCCATTGTCTCTCTCTCTTTATCTCTCTCTTCGGCATGGCGCTGAAAACGTGTCATGTGCCTGTTGTTGAAGTCAGCTTCATCATGCTCCCTGACTGCCGCGTAGCAGAAACACGGTTTGGAACTTGGCGTGCATTCATTTGTGGTTATTTTTATCACGTAATATTCCTCCGCACAAAGTGTTCGATGCATTGATTTGTCATTTCAATCGCAATAACATAGTATTTCCCTGTCTGTTGGGACATTGTAACTTGTAGTAACATAAGAATGGCTTTTTGTATATTTACATAAACTCTATTTTGGTCCACAGAAGAGAAAAATATAGTACTACTTTGTTTCGCGTAAACATTTCCGATTCGCGTTCAGGAGCGCACATGTTGCCGGGCGTTTGATGCTAATCCCGCAGGCAAGACACTGGATTAGCCAGGATGAAGCTATCAAAAGTTTTGCTTTTGTTTATTGCCGGGTCACTGCTCGTTGCAGTTGGCTTTTGCGAAGACGAATATGATGCAGATGACGAGGAGGGTGCCACTGAAGGTAAGTTTGCTGTCGCTGATGCAAAACTTGACGTGTTTTGTGCAGATCGAGTGCCTACGTCACATTGGTGTCAAGCAGAACTATTGTTCAACTATGATCACATTGCAAAGCTCCTCCGAAAACGGCGTATGGCTGCCTAAATGGCGGGGTAAAAAACGGTCATACACGTAAAATTCCACTCGTGCAAAAAAAAAAACCCCACGAGTGTACGTGGGAGTTTCAGCCCACGAACGCAGAAGAAGAAGAAGAAGACATTGCAAAGCACTAATAGCTTATTTCAATTCAACAGTGTGCAAAGGAACGCAGGAGAGCCACAGTAGATCAAGTCTACTATTGTAAACTAAGCGTTTACATTTTTTATACTGATTGAAATTCTTACTTTCAATGAAAGTTTCATTTGGTCATAACCATTTCACTATACATTTTGCTTAGACTACCTGACAGTTTATTTCACTTTGTTTACAAGTTAATTTTATGTACATGTATATATGCCTTAAATGTAATTTTGTATGATTTTTACAAGTTAATTTTATGTACATGTATATATATATATGCCTTAAATGTAATTTTGTATGATTTTTTAAGTGATTTTGTTGTTGGTTTAAATTATAATGTCCCTCCAACCTCTTTAATTGGCTCTTCATGACAATGCAGTATGAGGTCTAACGAATGACGTATCACAACGTGCGCGGTCGTCCTTGGCGGTCAAGAAAGCTGCGGGCGCCGCCGCGATCATTGCACAGACGACACTTCTAGACCGCCAATATTTTTTGTGCGCATCACGTGCTCCACAAAAATCGGCCGGAAACGAAGCAATTGGGAAACCTGGATAGTAAAGTAAACAGTTGTCTTGCTGGATATGTCATATCTCTAACAATTTTTCAGGTAGAGTTTTTAACTCTTACCTGTATGTATCAATATTGCTATTCTGAAACTGAAAGACACTTGGGGGATTCAAAGGTTGTGATTGGATAGTCTCACACAGCCTTATTTCCACGATCGGGCCCTATTACATGGGTGCAAGTCTGCCGGCTACACGCCGGCAGCCGGTTTTTGGTTTCATCGGCTGCCGATGTTTTTGTTCCAGGAGAGTTTTTTTTTGGCATTTTAAATAGTAAAAAAGCTGGACCCCAACTTTTGCCGGTTTTTGGAATTTTCCAGGTTGCACCCATGCTATTAGTATTACTACGGAAGTGTAACAATAAGGAATATATATATATTAACAACAACAAACTTATGCATTTTCATTTGATACTTGTCTTATCAAAATATTGGGCCCTATTATTAAGCTGAAAACTATAGCTGAAACATTACGACATGTGTAAACACAGAAACAAATAATACAAATAAACAGGGCCTATCATTACATTTACAGAAATTCAAATTTCATAAGAATTTGTATTCCACATCTCCCAAATACATGAAGGTATCAAACTGACAAACATTTTCGCCTACTAATTATATTTTTGCAAGGAAACCATGGGGAATTGCAAATTTGCTTTTCTTGTTACCAAAACTTCTTCAGTTTGAAAATATTTGACACAAACACTCATTCCAAAGTGTGAAAATGATGACACTTTTACTGTGGGGATAATGAATGAACCCTACAACTTACAAGTAATAACGGCATTTATGCAGCAAAAACATTGTGCAGCTTTGCTGCTGGCAAGTGGCATGAAGCTTTACACAACGATAATATTTATGTATGTATGTCCGCTCTACCAACACCCCATGGTATTGCTTTGCTGTCAGCTGGTAAACCTCCTGCTGGGTCGTCAATGAAAGCGTTCCTTTGATCATGGTGATGTAGAACTAGAAATATGTATACTTCAATCATAATTTCATATCAAAATGATGACCGGCACTGTTGGCCTAGTGGTAAGGCGTCCGCCCCGTGATCGGGAGGTCGTGGGTTCGAACCCCGGCCGGGTCATACCTAAGACTTTAAAGTTGGCAATCTAGTGGCTGCTCCGCCTGGCGTCTGGCATTATGGGGTTAGTGCTAGGACTGGTTGGTCCGGTGTCAGAATAATGTGACTGGGTGAGACATGAAGCCTGTGCTGCGACTTCTGTCTTGTGTGTGGCGCACGTTAAATGTCAAAGCAGCACCGCCCTGATATGGCCCTTCGTGGTCGGCTGGGCGTTAAGCAAACAAACAAACAAACAAATATCAAAATGAAATTGAACTCAGCAATTTACGTTGTCTCAAGCAGGGCACAAAATTGAGCGCGATCTCTTTTCCACTGAGAACTCCACCTGGAGGCATTCCCTGTAGCCCTGAAAACCACCTCCAGGACTTCGACCCACAGGAATGGCACCCACTGTTTGTTAAATTAGACCCTTTCTGCTTGATGAATTATGAATAATGTAGTCAGAGAACATGTCGCATGATATAAAAACATTTAGTCAATCTTCCTGCATCAAACGAAAAGATCAACACCAAAAATCACTAATCGCCGAGATTACTTTCAGCTTCTGGGCTAATTTGTTCACAAATTGTTTCAGGTGATGCTGGACCGACTGAAGATGAAGATGGAGTGCTGGTGTTGTCAAAATACAACTTCAACGACTTTATCCAGGATACTGAAACAGCTCTGGTAGAATTCTATGCACCATGGTATGTAAACAGTCTGTCACCGTGAGGTTTGAGGGTAATGTTGTGATCTAAATAAGCATGCCAGCATTGTTATTTCATGTACAATGGTGTAGCTGAATTCTGAATGCAGTCAGAGAAAAACTAAAGAGTCTCAGAGAGGGAATAGACAGCAATGCTATCTGAACGACCAAGAAGCCTAGGTAAGGATTCTAGGCTAGAATCGGCACAAAATAGGTCAAATGGCTGATTTATTTGTAAGACTGATACATTGTATGGTCATTTTAAAAATAAATGAGTCAGTCTCGTCTGTGTTTTTACATGCATGTCAGGAGTTAAGTGGATAACATGACTGACTCTTGACGAAAATTATTGATCAGTTAAAATTTGAATATGCTTTTACCCAGTGTCAGACTGCCTATGGCTTATGAAGCATTCATCCAAGCATGTGTGAACCAAGATGCTGTGGTTAGTTCTTTAAGCAGAATTATATACTGTGAGCATTATTGTGTGGTGGCAGGTGTGGTCACTGCAAGTCGCTTGCTCCAGAATATGCGGCTGCCGCCAAAGAGTTGAAAGAACTGGATCCTCCAGTGCTGCTGGCAAAGGTTGACGCCACAATAGAAAGCGACTTGGCTCAGGAGTAAGTGTGAAATAACTTGCAGTATCCATTGCTCTTGTTCTGTCTAAAATGCGGGGCTTCTAATTCAGCATTTCAGTGCATTCTGTACACACTATGAATGGAAAGAAACCTTATGCTATAAAGCTGTATACAAGCGGGAACGATGTTACACTGCAATATTTTAAACTCCTAATCTTTGAACTTGATTTCCTGAACAAATGGCATTTCCAAAAACGTCCCAGTCCCGCAGGGCAAGAACTAGGAACTTAGGAACCAATTTATATGTTAAGTTGGTTTATTACAAGCATTTAAAGGTACATGTACATGTCTCACGTAACATGGAAGCAAAAGGCTGCAACATACATTTTCCCAGCGAAGCTGGAGGTATCCCACGAACGCATTTTCATACCGATAATACATGATAAAGAAGGATTCTTTGTGCCCGGCTACGGGCTACAGTTGAAGATGGAAGTTCACCAAAAATTTGGACCATACTAACAAAAATACGGTGGGTGCAATAGGCGCCTCCATTTTTTTTAGCAAACGCCACCCAAGGTCGCTTTGGACGGGTAGAAATTCTGTAGTTTCCAAGACTTGGTGTGTGTGGTTGTTCAAGACTATGGATAAAGCTCGCGTAAGAAGATTACGTCACGGTCAAAAGTCTTTGACGTCAATTAATGCATCATGACGTCATGCCTCCCTGTAGTATTTTTCTCTCGCGCGGTGTGTGTTCATTTTGTGCACATGTGTTAGTGTTAGTGTTAGTGTTATTGTTAGTGTGTGTGTGTGTGCGCGCGTGCATGAGTCTGTACTCGTGTGTGTGTGTGTGTGTGTGTGTGTGTGTGTGTGTGTGTGTGTGTGTAAGAAAGACTGAGAGAGAGAGAGAGGGAGAATGTGTGTGTGTGAATGTGTGTGTGCATGAGTTTGTGTGTATGTTTGTGTGTGTCTGAGTGTGTATATGTGTTTGTTTGTAAAGGTGTGTGTGTCCGTCTGTCTATGTGCGTATTTGTTTGTTTGTTTGCTTAACGCCCAGCCGACCACGAAGGGCCATAATTATCAGGGCGGTGCTGCTTTGAGATATAACGTGCACCACACACAAGGCAGAAGTCGCAGCACAGGCTTCATGTCTCACCCAGTCACATTATTCTGACACCGGACCAACCAGTCCTAGCATGCACTAACCCCATAACGCCAGGCGGAGCAGCCACTAGATTGCCAATTTTAAAGTCTTAGGTATGACCCGGCCTGGGTTCTAACCCACGACCTCCCGATCACGGGGCGGACGCCTTACCACTAGGCCAACCGTGTATGTGCGTATGAGTGTGTGTTTTGTGTGTATGAGATTTGTGTGAGTCAATGTGTGTGTGTGTCTGTGGGTGTGTGCGTGCGTACATGCGTGCGTGCATGTGTGTTTGTGTGGGTGTGTGTCTGTTTGTATAAGACAGAAAGAGAGAGAGAGAGGGTGGGTGTGTGTTTGTGCGTATGTGTGTGTGTATGTGTGTTTGTTTGTAAAGGTGTGTATGTCCGCCTGTCTATATGTGCGTATGTGCGTTTTGTGTGTATGAAGTGTGTGTGAGAGAGTGAGTGAGTGTGTGTGAGTGAGTGTGTGTGTACGTGTGTAACTTGGGGTGTGTGTGTTCGTGTGTGTGTGTGTTTGAGAGAGAGAGAGAGAGAGAGGTAGAGGAGAGGTTTGTCTTTCGCTGGGGTATGCAGTGCCTTGGCGTTGCACATCTACTTAATTAATACCAAGAAGTTATAATAAAAGACAGCAAATATTAGATGTGCCTTTTTCGCTTCTTTGCATAATTTATTGACTAAAGTGTCACGGAAGGAAAGCAGGAGAATACAGTACAGTCCCCATTTAACATACATCACAATCATTAAAATGAGTTTGTTTGTTTGTTTGTTCGTTCATTGGCTGAAACTCCCACGGCTTTTACGTGTATGACCGTTTTTACCCCGCCATTTAGGCAGCCAAACGCCGCTTTTGGAGGAAGCATGCTGGGTATTTTCGTGTTTCTATAACCCACCGAACTCTGACATGGATTACAGGATCTTTTTCGTGCGCACTTGGTCTTGTGCTTGCGTGTACACACGGGGGTGTTCGGACACCGAGGAGAGTCTGCTCACAAAGTTGACTCTGAGAAATAAATCTCTCGCCGAACGTGGGGACGAACTCACGCTGACAGCGGCCAACTGGATACAAATCCAGCGCGCTACCGACTGAGCTACATCCCCGCCCATTAAAATGAGTGAAAGGGCATGTCACAAAATGGAACACAGCTTTATAGAACCACCCGTATGTATATTTTTAGAAGGGTCCTTCTTGTTGCTGAAACTGAAACCAGTGGGTCCTGGGGATGCTACTTGAGTCTCATACATGCACTTCATATCCTATTTCTTCAGCCTACTGTCTTTTAATTCAGCTGCATTTGTTTTGTATTCGCAAGATGTAAAATTATGTCCTTGATACCCCCCGCGGGTTAGGGGGAAGAATTTACCCGATGCTCCCCAGCATGTCGTAAGAGGCGACTAACGGATTCTGTTTCTCCTTTTACCCTTGTTAAGTGTTTCTTGTATAGAATATAGTCAATGTTTGTAAAGATTTTAGTCAAGCAGTATGTAAGAAATGTTAAGTCCTTTGTACTGGAAACTTGCATTCTCCCAGTAAGGTCATATATTGTACTACGTTGCAAGCCCCTGGAGCAATTTTTTGATTAGTGCTTTTGTGAACAAGAAACAATTAACAAGTGGCTCTATCCCATCTCCCCCCTTTCCCCGTCGCAATATAACCTTGAACGGTTGAAAACGACGTTAAACACCAAATAAAGAAAGAAAAATGTCCTTAATGATGTTGTTAGTTAGTAATACAGTGGAACCCCTAATTTAAGACTTCCTCCATTTCAAGACCTTGCTTTTTCAGATTGTCTATTCATAACCTCTGTAAATTGACCCCCCCCCCATTTTAAGACTCCCTCCCTTTTAAGACCCGATTTTCTCGAGGTCGTTTAACACTTTCGCGACGGGACACTGATAAATCAGTACCAGCGCTGACACGCCCATGGACGGGACGCGCATTTTTCAGTACCAGCCATAGAGGGTACACGACTCGTGATTGCTTCCCGGTTTTTGAAGCTTGCAAATAAATTGAGTTGTTTCCCTTGATACACTTGGCGTCCCCTTCTGCCATTTGCAAATCCGCCTGATTTGTGTGCGTTTTTGAGGAAAAAAAATTAATCAAAGGCGAGCCTTGTCTCGGGAGGAGATTCTCCGGATGTTGGACCTAGAGGATCCCGTAGAGCATGATTCGGACGTATCGTTTTCGCCTCACGAAAGCGATACAAGCAGTGAAAGTGAGGAAGAAACAGTCCCGTTGTTGCTAGTACGAGTCGGCAAACTACACGTGGTTGGCGGTGATACTGCTAGACGAACATGTATCTCGGAATCGTGCAGGAGCTATGGGGGCGTGGCAGCACTGATAACAATGGATGGCTGGAGCCTTCAAATCCTTTTGGAATTGTTCATAGGTCACTACAGTTGGTACTTTGTTGTGAAAATGTGACTTATATTCAATATGGATTACCTAGACATCATTTGGTGAGTGTTAGATCTACAGTTTTGTTTCATTTGAGTCAGGATGCTGTGAGTGAATGCGTGATTTGCTTGTTTTTTTCTTTGTACTGTCTCCTTATTTCTGTGTACAATGTTAACAATATTTCAGCTAATTCATAGGTTTTACACCTTGTTTGGTTATAACATTATTTATGATACTTTCTGTTAAAAAATAACTTTTAAAAAAAGCAGTAGAAAATAAAACACACACAAAAAAACGTTAAAAAACACAAATTATCCCCCTTTCACCCCCCTTTGCTAAAACAAATCGCGTGACAAACTTATAAATAGCACGACTGAACTGGGCATCCATTTTTGAATTAGTACACAAAATTTGGTGGTGATTGGACTTAATTCAAGCTTGCTAGACAGATTTCTTTACAGTTACTGATTTTTGGGAAGTTTCTTGGTGGCAAGCTTGGGCAGGCAGGACGTAAACGCCGTGGCAGTGCTAGTCACAATAGTGTTAAGGGGGGTCCCACTTTTGTTATTAGAACAAGAGTGATTGCACAATATATGCAAGTTGCGTTGCCATGTGTGACAACTAGGCACTGTGACTTGTTTCAAATTCTGACAGAAGGGCCTGAGACCCAGCTAGATTGTAAATAGAGGGACGTACTGTGAGTGCAAAATCTGGTGTGAATTTTGACTTTGCATACGTGTAATGGAATGCTTTAATTCCTCCTCGGGTGTTCTCAGTGTTTGTTTTGATTCGGGTCATTGGAATGGTTGGATTTTCTTTGCATTACAAAGAAGCTGATATATATATTCTCACAAAGCTGACATTTCTTGTTTCACAAAACCTCTGTGAATAGGCAGATGAGTTGACAGAAGAGAGAGAGCTTCTGCACACTATATCATAGGTTATTTATGAAAATCATAAACCTGGGTAGTCCATATGTATGTAGGTGATGACTTTGGTCAAATTCTTTCACAATTTTGATAGGTGTTTACTCATTTAGAAGAAATTCACAATGTCATGTTTGCTCCATTTCAGACAGGAAGTATCAGGCTACCCAACACTGAAATTCTTCAAGAATGGGAAAAGCTTTGAATATGACGGACCTAGAAATCAAGCAGGTCAGTAGAAATTGATGTAGTGATGCAGGTTATATTGATCAGGTCTTGCGATGCTGGTTCTAACATAAAGTTTTTGGGGGAAATGAGTGTGGTTTCAGGTTTAGTAGTTCATTTGCCTTGCCAAGATAAGAGTAAAGACAGGTGTGCAGAGCAAACAAGACTGCAATTGCTACCACCTTGATAACATGAGGATAAACTAGTGATATTGAAGATCCAGAAAGTTATTTAGTCAGTTTGACTAACAGTAAAACATAGAAAATTCCACAGCTTGCCTCAATGCTCAAATTGGTTGTGTTTATGAGGGTCATGAATTCTTTGCAACCTAGGTAAAAAGTTCATCTTGAATCGAGGTGGATGACATTTCAGTCCATCTGTCACGCCAACCAATGGTGTGCCATCACCAGTTACTTTCAACGTGTACTTTTTTTTGTTTAAAGCTTGTGATCCAGTCTGTGTTACCTCTCAGATAATGGTGGTGCACCAGAGGTTTTTAATTTATCCTCGGTCATATATATAATGACATCTGTTATGCTTTTTTCAATGCTATGTCATTGCTGGTTATTTCTTCAACAGTGAATAAGTGTGTTAGCTGTTGAGAAACCTGTGGACAAAATAAAATAAGCTCCCACATACATGACTCTAATTTTCTTGTATTTGCAGGTATCGTTGCATTCATGAAGACACGTGCCAGCCCTGACTGGAAACCTGACCCAGAAGCTGTTGTGGTGTTAACCAAGGAAAACTTTGCAGACACCATCAACACGGAGGAACTTGCGCTGGTGGAGTTCTACGCTCCATGGTTAGTATAACTTTAGCACTGAGAATGGTATTGGTTGAGGGAGACTAAAGTATTGGTGGCGATAGAAAACAAGAAATTCCTCCGAGGTAGGAAAAACACCCCCATTCTCACTGCCACCAACTGAGAAGGTTATTTCCCTTTGACCATTAATATGTCCCGCTATAAGTCCTTGTAGAATCTTAATCCACCAATAACTCCCTAACCGTGTGTTTGACTGGTCCCAATTTTTGTAAGGACCGTCTCAGGAATGTATAGAACCTGTTCACCAAGTTTGGTGACGATCGGTCCGTTCATTCTTGAGATCTATATGCGAACACAAACACACACCCAAACAAACAAACAAACACATCGAGCGAAACCTATACACACCCCTATACCGGGGGTGTAAATATGATGGAGTGAAGGAGTTATTTCCGAACGTCGTCTTTTGAAAGTCATTAGTTCTTTTCAGGGCTCTTTATATTCTCAGGTAACAGGAGACTGGTTTTGCATAACTCTTTCCTGATATTGTTTTCCATACTTACTGGACTTATTTCCCTTTACTTTTAAAGTCTTTTCATAATCCTTTTGTTGTCTTTTCGATATCAAGGAGGTAGTTCAGCAGTGTATGTTGCCACATTTTCTCAGTTGAGTATGAAGTTAAATTGGCTCACAATGAATACAAACTTCCACAGGTGTGGCCATTGCAAATCTCTTGCGCCAAAGTATGAGAAAGCGGCCAAGATACTGAAATCCTCCCCTGAGCCGATCGTGCTGGGCAAGGTGGATGCCACACAGGAGTCTGAGCTGGCCCAGGAGTATGGGGTGACGGGATATCCCACTCTGAAAATATTTCGCAAGGGAGAGGCTTTCGACTACAACGGTCCACGGGAAGAGCGTGGTAAGGGAACTCAGTTGATTTAGAGATTCATGGTCATGTTTTCTTCTTTCTCCTTTCTTTTTTTTCCCAACATGATTGACATATGTCTGATTTTCTTATCTGCAGACTCAATGAGCTACACTTCTCATTCTTGTGTACAAATGTATAGAAAGGATTGCGTTGTTTCAAGAAGAAAAAAAATTGAAAAGAAAAGAAGTTGTGGCAAAGATTCTGAAAAGAAAGAACATAATAACTGTGGGAGAAATATTTACACACACAAAAATTGAGAGCTGTGCTGATTTGTTGCTACCATAGAGAGAGTTCAATGTTAAATTTGTAGCTTAGTCTAATGCACTGTGTGCTTAAAATATGTGTGCAGGTATTGTGGAGTATATGAACAAGCAGCGAGGTGAACCAGCCAAACCGGTGGACAAAGCTGCCCTGAAGTTTTTCTTGCAGGAGGAGGATATCTCCGTACTCGCCTTCTTTGATGACGAAAAAGATCCTCGCCTTAGGATATACCAAGATGCCTGTAAGCTACCTTCATCTAATAGTACCGTATTTGACGGATTACAAGACGCACCGTTTTATAAGCCGCACCCCCGACTTTAAAAAAAAAATTTGGACGAGCCACGTATAGGCCGCATCACTATATTAGCCGCCGTCGAAAAAAATATAATCAGATCGTGTCAATCAATCAAAACAACCAGGCAAACGAAAGTACGGTATTTGGCGAAATCGGCTCCGAGAATAAACAAGTGAAACAAAGAAGAAAAGTGAAAAAGTTTTGAAGAAAATTATCGCACACACAATTTGTAACCAACACACACATGTAGTCCCGCCCGGGATAAGCTTTTTTGGGATGATTTACGACTTATGCGCACATTTCGAGCAGACGAAAACACAACATGGCGGCTCTCACTCCTCCAACTATCGCGAGACACAAAAAAACGAAATCTCGCACGCGCGAGATCCTGATACATCCGGTGTTTCTCTGTACGCTATCTTGTCACGACGACTTGTTGACAAACGAAGATTCGCGAAAGAAAGAGAAAGCGCCGAGTCTTGAGTAGAGAGCTAATAAAGTACCGGTAATCGCTAATCGAGCGAAATGAAAATCCGCGACGACTTCCATTAGGTGAATGCTATTCAAGTTTAGGTAACGTTTTAGCCGCATCTTTTTGTAAGCCGCAATGCGATTTTTTTTTTTTAAGTCGCGGCTTGTAGTCCGTCAAATACGGTAGTGTTCTTATTTTGTAGTGTATTTTTTCTTTGCTTTGTTTGTTTTGAACTGAAACTCCTCTTTTCAGGTGTTTGATAGCTGAAGATGATTCCCATTCATAGAGTGATTGCTTGGCTGTACTCATGTACCAATGGGGAAAAGCACACAATCTTTTACATTGGAACCCCCTTTTGTGACCTTTACAAAAAAAAAGTATTAGGCTTTAAAAAGAGAGTATTTAAATGAGTTATTTAATAATTATTATTTATCAGAAGATATCTGCAGAACAAAAAACCTGGAGAAAGCAGGGTCTCAAATGGGGTTGATGTTTTAAAACGTAGGGTCATAGCAATGAGAGTTTCCCTGTAGTCATAATTTAGATATTATATGTAAGCGGTCTTACTTGTGTTCTTAGTGACTTTCAATTTCACCAGGCCTGGCATTGTTGTGAAGGTTTGTGTTCATTCCAAAAACACACACAGATTTCTCTTTCTACAGCATGGTCTGACTTGCTTTTTGACTCACATGCGAAGCAAAAGTGAGTCTATGTACTCACCCGAGTCGTCCGTCCGTCCGTCCGTCCAGACGTCCGGACGTCCGTCCGTCCGTCCGGAAAACTTTAACGTTGGATATTTCTTGGACACTATTCAGTCTATCAGTATCAAATTTGGCAAGATGGTGTATGATGACAAGGCCCCAAAAAACATACATAGCATCTTGACCTTGCTTCAAGGTCAAGGTCGCAGGGGCCATAAATGTTGTCTAAAAAACAGCTATTTTTCACATGTTTCCCATTTTCTCTGAAGTTTCGAATACCTCACCTATATATGATATATAGGGCAAAGTAAACCCCATCTTTTGATACCAGTTTGGTTTACCTTGCTTCAAGGTCAAGGTCACAGGAGCTCTTCAAAGTTGGATTGTATACATATTTTGAAGTGACCTTGACCCTGAACTATGGAAGATAACTGTTTCAAACTTAAAAATTATGTGGGGCACATGTTATGCTTTCATCATGAGACACATTTGGTCACATATGATCAAGGTCAAGGTCACTTTGACCCTTATGAAATGTGACCAAAATAAGGTAGTGAACCACTAAAAGTGACCATATCTCATGGTAGAAAGAGCCAATAAGCACCATTGTACTTCCTATGTCTTGAATTAACAGCTTTGTGTTCCATGCTAGGTTTAGTTATTTGACCTTGACCCTGAAGGTCAAGGTCATGTAAAGGTCAAGGTCAAGCATGTGAGTCGTATGGGCTTTGCCCTTCTTGTTACATTTAGTCAAGTTTTGACTAAATGTTTTAACATAGAGGGGGAATCGAGACGAGGGTCGTGGTGTATGTGTGTGTGTGTGTGTCTGTCTGTGCGTGTGTGTGTGTAGAGCGATTCAGACCAAACTACTGGACCGATCTTTATGAAATTTTACATGAGAGTTCCTGGGAATGATATCCCCGGACGTTTTTTTCTTTTTTTCGATAAATACCTTTGATGACGTCATATCCGGCTTTTTGTAAAAGTTGAGGCGGCACTGTCACACCCTCATTTTTCAATCAAATTGATTGAAATTTTGGCAAAGCAATCTTCGACGAAGGCCGGACTTTGGTATTGCATTTCAGCTTGGTGGCTTAAAAACTAATGAATGAGTTTGGTCATTAAAAATCGGAAACTTGTAATTAAAATTATTTTTTTATGAAACGATCCAAAAATAATTTCATCTTATTTTCCGTCATTTTCTGATTCCCAAAACATATACATATGTTATATTTGGATTACAAACAAGCTCTGAAAATTAAAAATATGAAAATTATTATTAAAATTAATTTTCCGAAATCGATTTAAAAACAATTTCATCTTATTCCTTGTCGGTCCCTAATTCCAAAAACATATAGATATGATATGTTTGAATTAAAAACAAACTCAGTAAGCGAAAAAGAACAGACATACAGAAAAGCGTGTTATCCTGCTCAGCGCGACCACTACCGCACTATTCTACATGGCTTGTCGATTTCGCTGCCTTTGCCACGAGCGGTGGACTGACAAAACGATGAGTATGTGGTCTTGGTGAAAAAAGCAGTGTGTTCAGTTTCATTCTGTGAGTTGGACAGCTTGACTAAATGTTGTTATTTCGCCTTACGCGACTTGTTTTCCTTCTTCTTATTCGTTCATGGTCTGCATAAAACTCTCACATACACTCATATTTCTTGCACAAGTAGGTTTTTACATGCATTATCGTTTTTACCCCGCCATTTAGGCAGCTATACACCGATTTTGGAGGAGACTTGCTTTTAAAAGTTCTGTTGTGTTCTGTTGAACTTATTTTAGTTGAAGTGTTAATCTCTGACTGTGTATTTTGACTGGGTTCTTTTTTTTCCAGTGCACGACATACGGGATGACTACCATGTGGGCTACACAACAGACAAGGCTCTGTTCAAACAGTACAAGGCCAACCCAGGATCTGTGCTGGTGCTCAATTCCGAGAGATTCTACACCAAGTTTGAACCCAAGTGGCACATCTTTGACATTAAGGTGAGGCCACAGTTTGGATAGATGAGAGCTCAGCGGGACTTGAGTGAACTGAATTTTTATTTAATAAAGATTAAAACATAAGGTTGGGCCTTTTCTGTCAGGAATTTTTGACAAGAAAGAAAAAAGCTGAGCAAAAAAGAAAAGTGGAAAAAATAGTTAGCAGGAAGGCTAAAGACGGGGGAAAAAACAACAAACAAGCTTGTTTGTTCGTTCATGGGGTGAAACTCCCACGGCTTTTACGTGTATGACCGTTTTTACCCCGCCATTTAGGCAGCCGTACGCCGCTTTCGGAGGAAGCATGCTTGGTATTTTCATGTTTCTATAACCCACTGAACTCTGACATGGATTACAGGATCTTTTTCGTGTGCACTTGTTCTTGTGCTTGCGTGTACACACGGGGGGTGTTCGGACACCGAGGCGAGTCTGCACACAAAGTTGACTCTGAGAAATAAATCTCTCGCCGAACGTGGGGACGAACTCACGCTGACAGCGGCCAACTGGATACAAATCCAGCACGCTATCGACTGAGCTACATCCCCGCCCTAACAAACAAGCAATGCTGTTCACACTTCTGCTACAGGCGATGATGATGAGAGAGAGAACTGTGTCCACATGTTTTTTTTCTTTGATAGATCTAGCTCACTTGAGTTGTGTAAAATAGTAATTTTGTTCTGTTTCCTTAAGTAGTACTCTCCTAAAATTCTGATATGGAACCGCCATCAAACTTTGGTTTGAGTTCTTTCCAGGACAGTGCTATTTTTGTTCCCAGTACCGCACTGTCCTTTTTAGGCACTGTCTACATTTACTGTATACAGCCTCCAATAACTGTTCAAAATTCCCAAGGTATGATACACCATTGAGCCTCGGCTGTTGTTACTTCCCTTTACCAAAGTACATCTTACTCAATAATTAATACTTACTAATTGCACCTTCTCAAAAGAGCTCATGGGGATGTACAGTACACAAAAATTCAGGTTGGTATTGCTGAGAAACACATCTTGTTGTAGAGTAAATGTTTTTTTGAAGCACAATAAAGGCTCTCTAAGTGTTCTATTTATTTGTCCCGTCACCATATTTCGCTGTCATGTTGAACAGTATTAGTCTGTCAAGATATTTAGTTGCTTTACCTGATATGAAATGGTTGTGTGTGCAGGAAGACACCAAGTCAGAAGAGATCAAACGGTTCATCTTGGATCATCAGTTCCCTCTGGTTGGTTACTACGATGGGTCTGTCAACAAACGCTACGCTGACCAGAGTCCTCTGTGCATCGTGTTTTACACTGTCGACTGGAGTTTTGACTTCAGGGAAGGTGAGAAAAATGCCAAGTGTACAAGATATGGTTTTTAATTTGACCAATATTATTGAAGACATTGAGCTAGATAAGGTTATCAGCAACACACAGGACTGATGTGGTATACAGTATGACCGTTCTTGCAGATAAAGATTAATTCAAACTTTTGCCTTCTGATGAGTGATCACGGAGAACTTGGGTCTGTGTTAGAAAGTGTCCCTTTGTGTTGATACATCACTTGGTGTTTTTATTGTCTGTACTGGTAAGGAAAGCCTTGTAAGTTCAAGTATTCAGCAGGTGTACTCTCTCTGATTTCTCACAATTGTTCAGGAATGAAAGTTGGCTGAGTTTTGATTGTACACCCCCTCCCCCCTCATTTTTTCTTCCCATCTCTCCTTGGTTGAGTGTTATTCTGTAACTGTAAGAGAGAGAGAACATGTTTGATTGGGCCTAAAAAAAAAAATAGGTGTGGTTACGGTAACCCGACCTACCCTATTTTTAGGGGCCGACCCTATAACTTTTTATTACATTTGTCAAAATTTAAAAAACAACAAGAAAACGAGTGCAGAAAACGCAATGAAAGCGAAAGCGGCCGAGTCGCACACTTATTTCCCTGTCAACTAGGTTTAATTTGTACACATTAGAAGGAAAAAAAAAAAAAAAAGTGATTGCCTACCTTCCTACCCTATTTGTTTTGGCTATGTTACCGTAACCACACCTATTATTTTTTTTGGCCTTGTGCAAACGAGGGGTTCGCATTACACTGGGTTTTATGATTTGCTTGGCTATCACTTTGTGACATGTATTTTATACCTCTATCTGTGTCCGCAGTTACTCAAATGTGGAGGCACAAGATCGCTGAGATCGCCAAAGATTACAAGGACATCCGTTTTGCCGTTGCCAATGACGACACCAATCAGGAGCTGTTGAAAGACTTTGGTCTGGAGGATTCGCCTGAGGAGATGAACATCGGCATCATCGCTGACGGCAAGAAGTTTCCGATGGAGCCTATGGAGGAGTTTGACTCGGACCACATCAAAGAGTTTTTGGACAATTTCAAGAAAGGTAAATGATAGCAAGACACAATAAAACTTGGTTTTGTTGTGGAAAAAAGTTGGAGAAGAAGAGAGAGAAAAAAGTTGGAGAAGAAGAGAGAGAAAAAAGTTGGAGAAGAAGAGAGAGAAAAAAGTTGGAGAAGAAGAGAGAGAAAAAAGTTGGAGAAGAAGAGAGAGAAAAAAGTTGGAGAAGAAGAGAGAGAAAAAAGTTGGAGAAGAAGAGAGAGAAAAAAGAAAATAAAGAAAGTTCAGTGGGACCTCCTCTTTTTGATGTGAAAATCAGGTATTCCAGCGTGTTGATACACAGTTTCTACACAGTAACTACAATTCTGAGTGACATGCTGCAGCACAGCTGGTCTCGGCTAATAAAAAATTGGTCAACATAGGTGGGGTAGAAAGTGTTAACTGTCTTAGAAAGCACTTAGTGTGCATTAAGAGCAGAACACTCAATGACGGGTCAAGGAAATTGTTCTCATAACTCATAACTCATAACATTTTATTGATCCAACAAAGGAAATTAAATTGGTCATCAGCACATATAGGTCATTAATTAATAATTATAAAAGAATAAGAGAAGAAAATTCATAAAACCCATGATAACAAAAAAATATCTAAAGTAATGGATGTACAACCACAATACCCTTTTTACTTGCACACTTGACACACCGACACACCAACACACATGCATACATACCTACATACATACCTACATACATACATACATACATACATACATACATACATACATACATACATTCCATGTTAAAGTGTAGTTAAGAACATCACAATAATTATATCATTGTTTGGATTAACAGATAAGTTTTTATGTAAATGATGATAACAACAATCCATAATTAACGCTATTGCACTACCAAAAGAAGAGACCAACCAAACACACTGTTGCTGGTTTTTTTATTCATCAGTGTATGTCAAACTCAAACATCCTTTGAACATTGACTCATTTTACAAAACAGATTCCCAGACCTAAACCTTTTATCAATGTTTGTTGCAGGCAAAATTGCACCACACATCAAGTCCCAGCCCGTACCCAAGAAACAAGGGCTGGTGAAGGTGGTAGTGGGCAAGACGTTCCAGCAGATCGTGATGGATAAAAGCAAAGACGTTCTCATCGAGCTGTACGCCCCATGGTGTGGACACTGCAAGAAGCTGGAACCCATCTACAAAGACCTGGCCAAGAAATTCAAACCCGCCAAGGATCTGGTGATCGCCAAGCTGGACGCTACAGCTAATGATGTGCCTGATGAGTACCAAGCCGGAGGCTTCCCCACTATTTATTTTGCCCCGACTAATAAGAAAAACAATCCTATTAAATACGAGGGTGGTCGGGAAGTGGATGATTTTGTGAAGTTTCTGAAAACCAAAGCTACTGTTTCACTGGGGTCGTTGAAGGATGAGTTGTAAAGTGTTGTGAGCGCGTGAGAGGATGAATGCGTTTGTTCCATATCAGATTTGTTTTTAAGAGGGAAGAAAGTTGTTACAAACCTGTTTTGTCAGAAGCTGTTGCAAACGTGTGTCATAGTTTAAGCATGGGGTAATTCAGACTCTAAGACTTGCGTATATTTAGATTTGTTGGTACACTAGTATCTCATTCTACCATAGCTGTAGTTTTTTCGTTCTGATTTGTGATAGCATGACTGAAAACCAAGAAAGGGTTGGTAAAGTGATTGATCTGTTGTTGAAGGCTATGCAGCTGCTGCATAAAACGACACAGGCCCTTTGCAAAAGTAATATCTAAAGCATAATTATTTGGGCTCTTTGGCTTTGTGCATTAGGGATGTTTGTTTCTACAGACATTTCTGTATTGTTCTTATTGTGACAGGGGAGGCTACCGCTCCTTTCACAGCAGACTCTGCACCCGAGTTGTTGGCCTTTAAAGTCAACACCAGTGGATCGTAGAAATCTGTTTGTGATGGGGTCTGGTGGTTTCCGATTGTCTGTATGTTCATGGAAACCTTCGGGTTTGCATAACAGTTTTATAGTACTAAGAAATTAGCCCTAACATTTTCAATCCTGTTTGATTGCACTTCGCCTCCCGAGGTGATCGTAGTGTTTTGGCACTCGGTTACATTATTGCTTTAATTCTGTCTATGAGTAGTTACCTACCTGGCAGAAGTATTTTCATGCATGTCAAGCTAGCTCTGCCTCTAAGAAGTGGAGTCCATATCACAGATGTCAATCAATCAATATGATGCTTATATCGCGCGTATTCCGTGGGTACAGTTCTAAGCGCAGGGATTTATTTATTATTTTTTTTATTTTTTTATTTTATGCAATTTATATCGCGCACAAATTCAAGGCGCAGGGATTTATTTATGCCGTGTGAGATGGGATTTTTTTTACACAATACATCACGCATTCACATCGGCCAGCAGATCGCAGCCATTTCGGCGCATATCCTACTTTTCACGGCCTATTATTCCAAGTCACACGGGTATTTTGGTGGACATTTTTATCTATGCCTATACAATTTTGCCAGGAAAGACCCTTTTGTCAATCGTGGGATCTTTAACGTGCACACCCCAATGTAGTGTACACGAAGGGACCTCGGTTTTTCGTCTCATCCGAAAGACTAGCACTTGAACCCACCACCTAGGTCAGGAAAGGGGGGAGAAAATTGCTAACGCCCTTACCCAGGGTCGAACTCGCTTCTGAGCGCAAGTGCATTACCACTTGGCCACCCAGTCCTCTTGTCAAGTTCTTCTGGTTTGTACATGTCTGAATAAGCTTGCTAAAGCTTTCTTTTGGTACCATTCTTCACAGTTAAGAGGACATATTTAACTCAGGCGACTTGAATCAAAGCAGATGTACAAGTGCCCCCTGCCAACAAAAACCCAGATCAAAGTCATTCTTAAAGAAAAGTTGTAGATACAGCTAGTGTGAAGTTGATGTAAACACTAACAGGAGTCATGCCATGAAGTGCTTTTGGGTTTAATGGGCAGTCCCTAACAGGTTCAACTTGCTTGCTTTCTATCAATTGGGTTTAATGGGCAGTCCCTTGTAGGTTCAACTGGCTTGCTTAAAGTTTAATGGGCAGTCCCTAGTAGGTTCAACTGGCTTGCTTTAATGGGCAGTCCCTAGTAGGTTCAACTGGCTTGCTTTTGGGTTTAATGGGCAGTCCCTAGTAGGTTCAACTGGCTTGCTTTTGGGTTTAATGGGCAGTCCCAAGTAGGTTCAACTGGCTTGCTTAAAGTTTAATGGGCAGTCCTTAACAGGTTCAGCTTGCTTGCTTTCTAGCGATTGGGTTTAATGGGCAGTCCCTTGTAGGTTCAACTGGCTTGCTTAAAGTTTAATGGGCAGTCCCTAGTAGGTTCAACTGGCTTGCTTTCTAGCGATTGGGTTTAATGGGCAGTCCCTTGTAGGTTCAACTGGCTTGCTTTCTAGCGATTGGGTTTAATGGGCAGTCCCTTGTAGGTTCAACTGCCTTGCTTTCTAGCGATTGGGTTTAATGGGCAGTCCCTAGTAGGTTCAACTGGCTTGCTTTCTAGCGATTGGTCACTGAGGACAGTCAAATCTCAAGTTTCATTATCACTAGCCTGCTTTAGTCACAGCTTGGCTGTTCAATGGACTCACCACGCTATATCTGCATGTGCAGACACACACTGGCTGGGTCTAAAACTTTACTAAAAATACTTTCATACAGGTTTTTGTTGTTGACAAATGGCTTCTAGTACATGATGGGATGGTGAATTCTTGCTTTCTTCAGAGCCATTGTATGAAAGACTGGTGCTGTATGTAGCATTGCACGCAATGCATGTGTCTGTACTTGTTAACATTTTGATGCACACTTTGAATTGAAGACGGGGTATTTCTTTTTTCTATTGCTTTATTTTCATTGGTATTGTTGCTCCTTTTTCACACAGGGTCCACAATCTTTACTTACTGTTACAGTAAAGTGCCAGTTTTCTCTTCTATTTCCCTGTTGTGAGTTTACTTTTTATTTTTAATTGAATTGAATTTGTTAAATGGTTTTTTTTATGTTTTAATGCAGATTGACTGTATTTGCATCTTTCAGAATTGCTAAATGTATGTGGTCAAGGTGGGTTTATTAGGTATTGTTGAATTGGTAGATTGATTGGTAATATGCTTTTTGTGTGAAAGGATGTAAAACAAAGTGTGTGATCAGTAGGTGTGACTGCGTTTTCATTGAAGGTTAATATTGTTTGAACTGCTGCCAGTGCGTGTGCTGTGCAATTCCAAAGAATGATGTTGTGATAAATATGTTTGGGTTCTTGTCTTTGCCTTTCTCAATTTGTCATCTGAAAGCGATTGATTTACATGTAATTGGGTTTACTCATCACAGCACAAGCATTTTGATTCTGCAACTTGCTGACATCAACACATACACGCAATGACAGACACACAGACACAATTGCACTAGCACACATATCAGCTTATATTCTTGTTTTTGATAGTATGTTTCCTCACATGCAGTTACAATTGTAAAATATGCAATCAAATAAAACCCTTGATACAGAAGTGTGGTCATTATACTCTCCTTCAAACAAAAGTGGACTCCATGCCATCAAAAGGTAAACCGCTTTCATTCACTAGAATAATATCTACAAAGCTGCTAATTTTATAACTAAAGAATGAAGTCAATAATTATAATACTAAGCAGAAGAAGGGATACAATTCATACGCACAAACACACACACAAACACACAGCTGTGGCCTTGGTCGGATACATGCAGCGAGGTACTTAAACCGACGTAGAGACAGCCGAACCTGTTAACCAATTGTGTACAGTGAAACCCGCTGTTTAAGACCTCCACAAATTTGAGAGGCTGAGGTCTTGAAAAGGGAACGGTCTACTCTTAATAGGGATAGTAAATTCACAGACGTGAACAATCATTGTGAAACATTAACAAGTTCAAGTTCAAGCTTTATTAGTCCATAACCCATGGGGGCATTTTGAACAATAAATACAATCAATACAATCATGATATATGCTAATATAGTAAATAAAAACATAAAAAAATTATGAGAAACTGTTACAAATTCTATTAATAAAGTCCAAAATATTCTTTAGCAATTTCTTTTTCTTAGTAGCAAACAACTTTTTAAATTTAAGTGCATTAGGTTTTTTCCAATAGTAAGGTGGTAACAACTCAGCTCTTTCTTCTTTGAAAAGAATCACAGACAAATAAACAAGAAAAATGTTCATTCAAAATGAACAGCATCGATGCAATGTCCACCAAAGATTTATTTTGGGAAGTGTTAAAGGTTAGGGTCAAAAGTTAATGAATTGCATGTTGTGCTGGATATATAAATTGTTTATTTCAGTCAATGCTTGATTCATAAGTACATTTTTCAGCATGGTGCATCTACAGGAGGGTGCTCCAACAATGATGCATAGTGCCAACATTTAGCGCAAACTTTTCACAACAGTGCATTATTACCACAAAGCGCATACAGCGATTATATAGTAGCAAGTTGCACTAAACATTTGAACAAAATGCATTTTGTTCAAATGTTAACAGCACAGCACCAAGTTTTGCATAAGTGCACAACAGCACTGACCATTTCACAAAAGTGCATAACAGCTGTGACAATTTTACAAAAGTGCATTGACCATTTCAGGCAGATGGCTAACATGCAGATTTCGCTTTTGTCTGTCTTTCTTTGAAAAGTAGGCATGTTCAAGATCGATGAAGTCATGAGCAATTGGGTTAGATGACAGAAAAGATTCAAAAACGTCAGATTCAGAGAGATGACAGAAAAGATTCAAAAACGTCAGATTCAGTGTTTTGGGCACTGTTGAACAGGAACATTCTCTCCTGTTCAACAAATGTGGGTTCAATTCAAAAGCAACATTGTCACAGATAGGCTAGTGTTACATTTCTGTAAAGTTTCAAAAACATCTTCCATGTTTTGGTTACTGTTGAACAGAGGCATATTTTCCTGTTCAAAAAAGTCTGACACAAATTGTCGTAGTTGTGGGTTAAGGTTCGATCTATACTGTCCTTCAAACGAGTCGTAGAACCGTCATTGTCACAGATAGTGTTACATTTCTGTTTTACATTCAAACGAGTCGTAGAAGTAGTTAGTAGTACATTTGCGTTTGGTTGTTTTTTCTTTTAGATTCCTGTCACTCATACTAGCAGTATTGATTGAGGTACATAAATCTGTTGATGTACAGGGATGACTTGTTTGTAATGAATCCTTGTTTCCTCCACATTGAGTTTGCATTGCAGTTGGACAGAAATGAACAGGTGTTAATTGATAAACACATTGATAATGGCTTTTGAGAAAATCAATCAATTCTGCAAAGGAATTAACTTGATGACATCAAAACTGCAGCGCCATTTGAAGAATGGTTACCATTTCTGTTTCTTTGATGGGAATCAAACAAATAAAAACATTGACTATCCAAGTTACCATGAATGGCAATAGTTGACTCCTGAAAAGTAGCAAGGATATAATTTGAGACGATAAACGCCTGATGCAATCCCTCCTCAAGGTCAGTCAACTCAAAACCTTCATCGAGTCATTCGCAACATCAGTAGGCAACACAGCGGGATTCGTATGTCCAGAAATCATGTCGAAAAAATATTACATTTCAAAAGCATGTCCAACCACAGTTGTTGGCAAGTGTTCGTGTCCGAAGTAGCCTTCAGTGTGTGTATATGTATTCATGTGACAGAGAACGTGACCTCATTGTTCAATCCTCTCTCTCTCTTCTTTCTCATTCGAACGCACACACGCAAGAACGTAGCCTACGCACGCATGCACGCGCACGCACACACACACACACACACACACACACACACCGCTGACGCACACGGCAAACCACGCACACACACACTGACTGTCGGCAAGCATCTCTTTTTGTTTTCTTTACCTTTGTTTATTGTGTTTTCGATATTTGTGTTTATTTTTTGCTTGACTTATCTGTTTTATTTTAATGTTTGCTATCCACATCGTGTGATAAATGTTTCTTCTCAGTCTCCGAGTCAGTTTAGTTTCTGCACGCCGCTTTGGTACTCCTTGTTTTTCTAACTGGTGTATTGTGCGCGACTGATTTGCGGATTTATTTTTATTCCTTTCATATGCAGTTGAAGTGTTGTGGGTGTTATTGTCTGTATATGCTATGTTGCGTCTGTGTATGCCTACAAGAATTTTGGGTGTAATGTGCCTGTGGTCTGCTCGCAGTCGAGCACAGAAAACATGGCGGCGCCCTGTGGCAAATTCGTTGAAAGTATTTCCCGACCGCAGATACCAGCGTCGTCCGCGACGCTGGAATAATGAAATTCATCACCTATGTCTTGTGATACACATTTGGTGCAAGTTCTTTCTGACCTCGGGATGTTAAGATAACGTTCTTTCTGTACAGGCAAATTGTTGTTTAATGTTCTGAACTTCATCATTGAAACACATTGCTGATATGGCAGGTGTTTGAAATGTACAAATATCTTTAAACATTCGATAATTCCAAAACATATTTTTTGTTCCAATTTCTGTAAACCATTTATGGATATACTGGTCATACAAGCTTCTTTTTACTTTCTTTTTAAACCATGCGCTTGAGTATTGAACATTTTCTTGAAAAGTCCAAAGGCCAGAGAGACCAATTTCATTTAAGGCTTTTCAATAAAACATAAATAATCAGATTCAATCATCTTGTTAATATACAATTTATAAGTAAAGCAATACACAATACTTGAAAATTTATTTTTATGAATAGGACTAATCAGTTTATACCAATAGCAAAGCATTCTACATTTCATATTAACATCTAGTGGATATCTTCCAAGTTCACCAAATATCATAGCATTTGGAGTTGATTTTTTTAGTTTGAAAACAATTTTATAAAAACGCAATTGAAGTTTAGTAGCAAGTTCACAGGAACCAAAACCCCATACTTCACATCCGTATAGTAAAATTGGAGCAATCATTTTATCGAACAGGTCAACTTGTATGTCCACAGGCAGTGACAATTGTCTACAAGTACGCAAAAGAACAAACATTGCCCTTGAGGCACGATCATATAGATTCTTCTGTGCGACTGAACATTTATTATTATAATTAATCTTAAAGGTGGTGGTCTACATTTTTGCTTTTTTTCAATAATCTTATGGTTAGATTTCGATACAAAATTATGTCAAATGATGAATGAACCATGGGGAAAAAAGTTATAGAAAAAAAATATATGTTAAAAAAGATTTTATTTTTGGGTAGCGTGACTCACGCTTCCAATATTTTGTTTTCTGTTTGCTGAGAACATGTGCTTTGCCTAAAAATACTGACCAATCAAATTCATGTCACTATGCTTATAGCCACGCCCAAACAAGTGCAGCAACAGTGTGACACTGAAACGCTGTCCACGCTTTTTTTTTAAACGCACGAAATGCACGGGATTTGAGAGGAGTTTTGCGCTTGGCATTTTCCAAATAAGGATATCCTACTATGAGTACTACGCTGGAATACTACAATGAATTTTCAAACGGCTACACTGGCTTCGTCTTTCCTGATCGAAAGGGGGTGTATTGTTGATATTTGTAGATAATAGACTCTGCATTTTAATGGTCAAATGGCGATTTCGGTATATATGTAGGACCTTTAAGGCCCAAGTACATTACATCAAACACTACGTTCTTGACAGATGTGAAGTGTTAAAACTGGTTTAAAAAAAAAAGGGGGGGGGGGGGGGGGGGGGGCGTTGACTGTATACAACTTGACTTTGTTTCTGCGTCCCGCTGAGTGCACATCCCTGTCGGTTCAAACGCAGAATAGATCGGATATAAATCTATAAGTCGTTGTTTTCTTCGGACATTGACATTTTATTCCGTTGCGCTGTTACAGTTCAGCACGCGTGAAACGACGCTCATAAAAAGCGCCGTAAAGCGACATGACGTCATGACCACCCAACCACCAACATGCGGATTCATTGGATTTCTGCGTGCACTTTATGCAGCTGCTTTTCTTCATACAGCAGGGGCGCATCACATAACTTTTAGGGGGGTTTCAAAAGTTTTTTTAAGGGACAATTCGACGACGCGAAGCGTTTAGTTGAGGGCGCGACGCGTTCGAACCTCCTAGGGGGGTCCGGGGGCATGCCCCCCAGAAAATTGTGATATAAACAAGGGAAATGGAGCAATCTGGAGCAATCTGAGCCAAGAAACTTCCCTAATACACCTTCCAAAAAGTAAATTTAAGAAGACAAATTTGGATCAAAACAAGGACAAATTGTCCGATCTGGTGTAACCTAAGCCAACAAATTACCCAACTACTTTATCAAACCGTCACTTAGAAGACAAAGGCCTTCTCCTAGAGGGGTCCGACGGCATGCCCCCCCCCCCCCCCCCCCCCCCGAAGAATGTTGATACAAATCAAGGAAAAATGGAGCAATCTGGTGCAATCTGAGCCGTCAGTTTTTCTTTATTTTCAAATTTATTTATTTCTTCTTTTTTCATTTTTATTTTACTTTTAGGGTCCAGAAACCCCGGACCCCCCCCCCCCCCCCCCCCCCCCCTGGATCCGCCCTTGAATACAGTGTTTTTATTCTTCCGTCTTTCTCTCTCTTTGTTCTTCAGCGGTCGACATGACCCAAACAATACATGGAGAAAATAGAGCTTAAACAATGACCACGAGTTGATTACTGGAAAATAAACCACGAGTGGATATTTGCAGCCGCTTGGTAATTCACGAGTGTGCGGAGCACACGAGTGAATTACCAAGCGGCTGCAAATACCCACGAGTGGTTTATTTTCCAGTAATCAACGAGTTGTCATTGTTTAAGCTATTTATACAACGAACAACACGGGTCGAACATGCAGTCATGCAGACGACATTTTGTAGGCAATTTCATTTCAGCCTAATCACTCAGAGTGTCAAATGCGCGTCATTCAAATAGTCCCTATTCTTTTACTTTATTCTTAGTCTCCGACTCGTCGGCATTATACTTGTCTCGTCTAAATATCGGACCCCATTGCTACGATTAAAACACAATAGCGTTTATATAGCTATTCTGACATTACATTCTGTGTTAAAATCATGTTTTTGTCAGCAGCAAGGACCAGAATGGTCCATGTCGTTGATTGCAGACGACGGTTCCCTTTCCGCATGAAGCCACGGAAATAACCGAACATTGAAAAAACCCACGGACATGTATTACGGAGAAAACTCGGGATAACCGGATGTTTAGCATTACGTCAATATGCTAGGAATCATATGACGTCATGACGTATCATGCTTGCCTACGTAGATTGTATACATGTTCGAAAGTCTGACTGTTGTGAATTCGCGTGGTGAAGACTGCGGTAAATCTGTAGATGATAAGAGAACAAGGATTGTCTCAGAAGAAACGACTAAATGTTTCAGACCGGTAACTTCATTTCAACATTGCACTATATAATGGACGTTCTATGTGACAGGAGAGTTTGCTGATTTTGTGTTAAACATTCATTACATTGGAGAGATCGTCTGCTAGAATCAGAGATAGGTCGCTTCAGATTGCAGCTTCTGGAAATTTGCAAGGTTTGTTGCCTGTTGTTGTTAAAGAACTTGATTTTACACATAATGTATGTCATGTACAGTAAGCAACAACAAAAACACACACAAAGCAAATGGCATCGTCTGTCGACTAGTCATACACGTCAGCCATTGTTGTTACAGTTTTGAGTCAACATTGTACGTATTCTTCCGCAACAGGGTCCAATCGTCTGGGTTTGAAATGTTCTAAAAATAAATTCTAGTGTTGATTATTTTTTAGCCCTCTTTATTCTTACTTCGAATAATCCACGTGTGATTTTTGGGTTTAATCAAAGTAGTTCGTTCTAATTTCTCACTTGTCTAAAAATAATCAACTAGATTTAATCCACCCCTCGGTTGCATTGCAGGAGTTGTATAAATAATAATAAAAGCACACGAGGATGAGAAAAATAAGAACAAGAAAGAATACTAGCCAAAATGAACGATATTTTTTTATTACGAATACTCTTGTGAAACTCGGGACCAGACGAGTTTTTTTGTCTGTTTGAATGGCTGATTGACAACACAAAAAAACAAGCGAAAGCTATCATCGTTGACAGGGTCTGCTGATTTATTTGACATATGCAGCAGAGTAGACTATTTTTAGTAAGCAATTTTTTGGGGTGCCAAACTAATTGTGTAACTACAGTCGAACCTGCCGCGATCACCTCTCTCAAAAGCTAGCAGAGACTGTAGTGTACTTCTTCTTATTCCCCCCTCTGCTTCTTTCTCTCTGTAAAGGTGTAGGGCTAGTTATTTTTCGGTAACTTACCCAACAACCAAAATCACTTACCCAACAACGGGCCTGAATCCTCGATAGCTCACAGGTTTAATGAGTTAGACTTTGAGGGAACTACTTTAGCGATTGAAAAGTTCCGAACGCTCCAATGTACGAAATATACATCTCTAGACCAAACAATACAAACATACTGCATTTAAGCTGGCAACTACAGGCTTGAACACATTAATCTCCATATAAAATCTATGAGTTTGGTTGTTTTCTAAATCCAAATCTAACGATCAGTGCAGAGAAACTCGCTTTAGATCTCGTATGAGTGCAAGCAAACTCCCAAGGCAAGTAACTCTCGTACGACAAGAGTAGTTCCCCTTCCAAATATTCTGAACTGAGTTGCTTGGACAAGAGACTGCAATCCGACGGTTAGTTTTCGACAATATTTCATTTTATAAACAGATCACACGCAACCAAATGCACACATCGCATCAATTTAAAGAACATACAGCGGTTTCATACACTATTTTGCCCCAGAAAACGGAACTTCATACAGATTTTAACGTTGGAACACTGGTGCAAAAGTTCGTCTGCTTGTCCCATTCGAAGAAAGAACATTTCCTAAGCGATACCAAAACATGAACAGAACACACACTATCTGCCTTTACCGGCACAACAGAATAACAACATAACTGTGTACTTGATTTTAGTTCAAAACAGGGAAACTGACAAGAAGTGTTAACAGAATTGATTGATTTTCCCTGAACTATACAACCGCGCATTATTCAATCGCCAGCGCAGGTAGACTGGTTGAGTGATTTGGATTCGATCAAACTTTCGCACAAAAACTCCTCTTTTCTTTGAATAACTGAAGAAGGGAGGAATAAAGAGGTTACATACCTCGTCTCAGTGATTATCAAAAATAATGGTCTCAGTTCGCGGTCATGAAAAAGCTCGCTGAAGCTCGCATTTTTCATGATCCGCTAACTTCGACCATTATTTTTGATAATCACTGAGACTCGGCATGTAACCTCTACTTCTGCGTTCGTGGGCTGAAACTCCCACGTACACTCGTTTTTTTGCACGAGTGGAATTTTACGTGTATGATCGTTTTTACCCCGCCATAAAGGCAGCCATACGCCGCTTTCGGAGGAAGCATGCTGGGTATTTTCGTGTTTCTATAACCCACCGAACTCTGACATGGATTACAGGATCTTTTTCGTGCGCACTTGGTCTTGTGCTTGCACAAGCAGGTCTGCACATACGTTGACCTGGGAGATCGGAAAAATCTCCACCCTTAACCCACCAGGCAACCGCGGCCGAGATTCGAACCCTCGACCTTCCGATTAAGAGGCCGACGTCTTACCATCCCTCCACAGCGCCCGTCTTGTAGTGTAGCCTACTCTGTAGTGTACCCTTCAGTCTCTGGAGCGACCCGGCACCTGTTGACAACGGCCACCCAAAAGAATCCACGACAAGGTTTTTTTTTCTCTCAATAATTCACCTTCCATAGCGACCACCTGTCTATAACGGCCTCTCAGTTTAGGTCGGTCCCTTGGGTGGCCGTTATAAACAGGTTTGACTGTATCACCTACATGTCAGTTTGCAAAAAGAGCTGCCCGGCTGTTGATTTATGCGTCCAAGCGGAAAGGGTGCTCTCATCATCCCATGTGAAGACCATCATATAAACTGAGAATGGAAATGATATTAAAATCAGTTCCGAATACGACGGGCGCAGTGGCGTGGTGGTAAGACGTCGGCCTCCTAATCGGGAGGTCGTGAATTCGAATCCTGGTCGCTGCCGCCTGGTGGGTTAACAGTGGAGATTTTTCCCATCTCCCAGCCGGTCAACTTATGTGCAGATCTGCTTAGTGACTTAACCCCCTTCGTGTGTACACGCAAGCACAAGACCAAGTGCGCACGGAAAAGATCCTGTAATCCATGTCGGAGTTCGGTGGGTTATGGAAACACGAAAATACCCAGCATGCCTACCCAACGAAAGCGGAGTGAAGCTGACTAGTGTGGGGAACCCAAATGGGCAAACAAGCTCACACGTCACCAGAATTTCTGGAACGCTGAAGAAGAAGAAGTTCCGAACAGCCAAATAGGTGGAAGGGGCATCAACAACCAACAACCAACAACCAACAACCAACCAACCAACAACCAACCAACCAACCAACCAACAACCAACCAACCAACCAACCAACAACCAAACAACCAACCAACCAATCAACAACCAATCAACAACCAACCAACCAACCAACCAACAACCAACAACCAACAACCAACAACCAACAACCAACAACCAACCAACCGTCCTCCCACGCAAAGCGGACTGGACAGGCTGTGGTGGTTCGGTATGTATGATCGTTTACATGGAACATCGGAAAGAATGTACCTTTAAAGGTCCTTGTCTGCATTTTTATACCGAAATCGCCATTTGACCATTAAAATGCAGAGTCTATTATCTGCAAATATCAACAATACACCCCCTTTCGATCAGGAAAGACGAAGCCAGTGTAGCCGTTTGAAAATTCATTGTAGTATTCCAGCGTAGTACTCATAGTAGGATATCCTTATTTGGAAAATGCCAAGCGCAAAACTCCTCTCAAATCCCGTGCATTTCGTGCGTTTAAAAAAAAGCGTGGACAGCGCTCCAGTGTTGCTGCACTTGTTTGGGCGTGGCTATAAGCATAGTGACATGAATTTGATTGGTCAGTATTTTTAGGCAAAGCACATGTTCTCAGGAAACAGAAAACAAAATATTGGAAGCGTGAGTCACGCTACCCAAAAATAAAATCTTTTTTTACATATATTTTTTTTCTAAAACTTTTTTCTCCATGGTTCATTTATCATTTGACATAATTTTGTATGGAAATCTAACCATAAGATTATTGAAAAAAAGCAAAAATGTAGACGACCACCTTTAATGTGAAATGTGTGACAGGGGAGGCTACCGCTCCTTTCACAGCAGACTCTGCACCCGAGTTGTTGGCCTTTAAGTCAACACCGGTGGATTGTGGAACTCTGTGATGGGGTCTGGTGGTTTCCGATTGTCTGTATGTTCATGGAAACCTTCGGGTTTGCATAACAGTTTTTATAGGGCTAAGAAATTGGCCCCTAACATTTTCAATCCTGTTTGATTGCACTTCGCCTCCCGAGGTGATCGTAGTGTTACGGCACTCGGTTAGAAATGCATGATAAGTACGCATTTATCACGTTTACGCAGAGACCACATAATGTTCTCTACACTGGTATCATGTTTATGTGACCACCCGTTGCCCAACTGTTCAAAGCAGCCGTCACGGGCTGTAGATTGTTAATACGTTTCAAGGTAGAAGGATGCTCATATCCCTTGTACAACACTGGACAGATCTGTGGTGGTTTACATCATCGTTTCAGTCCACGGAGAAAAGTTGTCTCTAATTGCACACATACCAAGAATCATCATCCTGCTTGGAAGTGAAAGGATGTTGTTATCCCATTTTTATTTTTATTTTTATTTTTTTGCACCTGGACACGGTGACGCCCAAGATGGAAGGAATGTATCTTTAACAATGAGACAAAACGCAATATTCTTCCATAGCATAAATGCTTGTCCCGTGCACTATAAAATTCATAGCCTGCGGCGACCACTTCCATCCTGGCGAGTGCAATTATTTCCTCTACAAATACTTTTGACACAGAAATTGTCTTGCCTTTTGGTTCCCACGTCGGCTCAAGCCTCAGTTAGTCAGCATTCAAAATTTCTGCGTCTGATAGCTCTTCTATGATAACAATATCTTCCTCGGTTACGGAGCCATTCTTTTTGTCTTTTTGTTTCTGCATGTCTAGTCTGTATGTCTGTCTGTCTGTCTGTCTGTCTGATTGTCTCACTGTCTTGCTTTCTGTCTTTCTGCCTGTCTGTCTTTCTTTCTTACTTTTTTTTGTCTGTCTGTCTGTCTGTCTGGTTGTCTGTCTGTCTGTCTGTCTTTCTGTCTTTCTTTCTTTCTTACTTTTTTCTGTTTGTCTGTCTGTCTGTCTTTCTGTCTTTCTTCCTCTGTTTCTTTCTATCTTTTCTTTCTTTGGTATACGATCTTGAAATCAGTGGTTAGAGAACGCGCACTGTTCAGCTGTTTCAACATACTTTATTGTTGTTTCACTGGACCAACTGTCGCCACGATTAAAACGCTAGCCTACCAGCAGCGTCTCAGCACGCCACTTCAGTCAGATGTCACTTGAGTCAAACGGCTGACGCACTGCTGCAGTAGTTTAAACCTTAAATGGGTATCGCCTACCTCTGCAAGACAGTGTTCCTTTGGTTTATACATTGGAACCTGTCCTTGTGACTATCTCTCAAAAGCGACCACAGCGACCATCCCTGACAAAATTTAAAAAAAATCACTTTCCATAGTGACCAACTGTCCATAACGTCCACTATTAGTCGGTCCTTTGTGTGGTCGTTAGTGACAGGTTTGACTGTATAATGTTTTACTCAATCATCCATTGTGATAAAGCCTTATTGACATTTTAAAATCGACATCCAGCTTTGAGCATATGATATAGTAGTTATATTGAAATGCATACACACTAATAATTCATGTTACTTTTTAAAACCAATACATGCTATTTTATTATTAAGTAGAACATTTGTTTGTAACTGAAACACAAGCAACATTTTGTTTGCTGGCATATGATTGTAGCCTATGAGCTGTAGGCGCACGTCAAAATTTCAAGCCGTATAACGCGTCCATCGTCAGACGTCGTGTTAGCCGATTGGACCAGATATTTTTGGTAAGCAACATTTTTACGGTTATACCGGACGGCGATGATTGGACGGCATTGACTCATTGAAATTACAAACACATTGTCATGACAAGCGATTATCTTGCAAACCCGGCCCCTTTCTTGTTATTGTTTACACACTCAACGCAGACACAAACAATAAAATAGAATTAAAATTAAAATCAAAACAACATCATGCTAACCGAGCGTTCGTCATACGTGGCGGATATACGCACGTATAACATCCCTAAGTTTCATCTTAGATAGCTTGTCATGTCACGCTGCAACCGTGGCGG
The DNA here is from genome assembly GCF_037325665.1 of Littorina saxatilis. Lineage (NCBI taxonomy): Eukaryota > Metazoa > Mollusca > Gastropoda > Littorinimorpha > Littorinidae > Littorina > Littorina saxatilis. The sequence continues at coordinate 81,261,517 of NC_090256.1, read as the reverse complement.
CTAGCAAGCTTTAGTGTTGTTGCAGTTTTGACACAAAATCCACTATCGCAGTTAATGGCAAAAATCTGGGTCGCATGCTGTAACATGTATTCGCATGGCATGTCGCGCCATGCGCTGTTGCAGTTTATGGCATAATCCCGTGGCCTACCCTGTCGCAAAAATTGCAACAAAATTAATGCGCGCGACCAAATCTTGACCCCCTTTATCCCATCCCTTTGCCCCCCCCCCCCCCCCTTCTCTCTCTCTCTCTCTCTCTCTCTCTCCTCTTCAATTCATTCATAGCGCAAAAATGGATGCTTTTCTGTAATGTGTTTTGTCAAGTCGCCAGACGCCGGTGGACGTTTATGAGACGATACTCATCATTTCTCCGTTTACGCAACGAGCATAAAAGACGTCAAAAACAAGTCAACCAATCACGAGGCCGTTCACTAGACTTAAGCATCGGAGCCTCCCATTGGCTCGTCAACCAGAGAGCAATGAATGTCCCCGTTTTCTTTTTACGGGTTTCTGTTATTACAGAAACGTGGTCTTCAAGGCTGAAAGTGGATTTGTCTGGCTACTGTGTTGCACAACTGACACAGCTTACAGACTCAGCAGTGAGCTTTTTTTGCAGTGGAAGGAAGCCAAATGAACTGAGTGAGAAGATTTCCGACGAGAGAAAAAAAAAATACCGAAGAAAAAAAAAACAGAAGAAAAAACACACAGAAACAGTTTATAAAGAGGAGAGAAGAAACTTGAGAAGGTGAAAAAAGACGAAACTTTTTATTTCCTTTTCGTACAAAACAGGAGAAAAGAAAAAGGGGAATCAAGGTAACAGATTTATATTTATTTTTTTCTGACGGAATGTATACATAATTATACACTTGCAACTGAGTGCAGTTCTAATTCAGCTCGTTTCGGAGAACAACAGAACTAATGGTATATGTAACTTGGAGTATGTCAGGTTGGCCTTAATTTGTTTTTGGCTTTGGTTTAAACAAGTTCATTCAGTAAATTTCATTAGAATATTGCCGCATACATGAAATAAGGAACATGGAGCACAACAAGCTAGGCTTATGAGCGTACTCTTAAAAGCAAATGAAATTTTGCGGACGATTGTAATATAACAAGTTTGAAATAATGTCAAAATAATAATGGTGAATTATGGTAGACAATCATATAACAATAAAAGGAACAAAAAACACAATGCTAAACTAACAACAATACTCACACGCGCTCGCACACTCACTCGCACACACACGCACACAATGACTTGCACATGGTAGAAAATAGAATACTACCAGAACAAGAAAATGTCAACAGTATTCATTATTCAAAACGTTTGCTTAATAAGATAAACCTGAATAACTGGTCAAATATCAATGCATTTTCGCTGTCTGACTTGTCGCTTTTGCCATTCAGAAAATCATCAGCGGTTAGCAAATCATAGTTGGACAGTGTTGACAAGGTGACTTCACGTATTTGAAGATATAAGGAGCAATGAAAAATATAGTGCTCCGCATTTTCAACAGGATAACCACAAGTGCATGACGGGTCGGGAATTAAATGTCTGTCAAATAGATCACTATTTAGATTGCTGATCCTCAATCTAAGTCTGCAATGGATAATTTCTGATTTTCGATCAGATGTGTATCTATACGAGGGAACAACAGAATCATCAGAACTAATACGTTTTTTAAATAACCCAATAGAATCAAGTTGTTTTACAGTATCTGGAAGCTCATTCCACAGGGAAGTTGAAGACAGAAAAAAATGACTTTTTATACAGTTCAGTTCGAGAGTGGGGAGTCTGTCTGTCGAGTGGTCTTCGTCTATGGTAAGGGTTCACAGAAGCAACGAGAGGAGGCAGACGTTCTGGTAAGTATGGTGGCACGCGTGCATTAACTAATTTGAAATACAAAATCAATTTGTTTTTGGCTTTGTTCTTTTCTGTTCTGTTTGTGCGTTTGGTTGTGTTTGTATTTTGCTTACTTTTTTGGATCGTTTGTAAATCTCGTTTTCCTTGATCGTTTAAATTACCTTCAGTTTTTGGTTGCTTTTATCATTCCTTTTGATTTGCTTGGGGGGGGATAATTAGGGGCTTTTTGAAAAAAAACATGAGCAGGTCAGATTTTGTGCAGGGGGGGGGGGGGGGGGGCTATTTATTTAATTATGTATTCATAATGTTTGTTTATTTAATTTGCTCGCGTGCGCGCGTTGGATCAGAAAATATTGAACGTACTACTACTACTACACAGTGACAGCAAAAGAAAATGTGCAAGACTATCAGTGGTCACGGCGACCGAGATAATGTTTGACCGAGACTAACTGACAGATTGACACAGAGAAACCATTCCCACACGTTATCATTGCAGCGACCTCGGTGACCCTGTCAAACTCGTGGTCACCCACGCTAAATAAAAACGCTACTGGATATTTCTGAAAAGAAGTCGTTTAAGTGGCATAAAACACGAATTTCGATCAGGCTACCGAACTGGTTCAATGAAACAGTCACTGTGTGTTGTGAGTGTACTTCATGAGTTTTGAATCCTGAGTTTATTATACGGTATTTACACACAACATATTTGAAACTTAAATATTCTAATTGCTTATTCTCGAAGAGGGCATTTTTGCCCTTGAAATTCAGATTCAGACTTAGAACTTGCTCGTGTGATAGAGTGAGGACACTTAACACAGAGTAAGGAGATGGGCAAGTTTTTGTTGGTTGGCTTGTGTATATTTTTTTCAATAAATTATATTTTATTTTGTGTGTGGGTTTTTTTTCTCCGTAAATTAATCTGTTCCTGTCACGCCAAGCCAGATGCAACGAAGGCATCCCGATCGTCCACAAAATGACTCGATATAAGATTAACGTAAACAAAATGTAACGAAATATTGTCGAATTTTGCTTGATGTGTTTCTCCGAAACACTTTTTACGCTTTTCGTGAATACGTGCGTTTAATTATTAAGCAGTTATAATTCAAAGCGGGTTTAATTCGGTGCCCAGAGATTATTCGACTCTACAGCTAGATACAATTTAGGAAACTCACTGATTCGACACAATGATGGGAATGGAAACCCAAATTAAAAAAAAATCATAGTTTTTCAGTGTAACTACTTAAATGACAGCCGCAAGACGGACACATCAATTCGTGTAGTCTTTTGAATACCGGGACCCTTTTGAAAAATAAAAGTGAATCTTTTTTTAATGCTTTGGGTTTTTTATGAAAAAAACCCACCTACGAATATCTTCTTTTTGACCTTTTGACCTTCATATTTACAAAGCATTTTCTCCATTTCAAACCAGAAATTATCTGACTCAAGCGATTGAGTCGACGTAATAAAGAACGTAGACTAACAAATTGTGTTCCTTGCAATTTTTTTCTCTCTCCTTTCTCTCAAAAATCATCCTACTCGAAGGCTACCCAAGTGACTAGGTAAGAAACGCAGCCCAGCACATTGTGTGGATGCAAAGTAATGTAAATACTGATTGACCCCTACTCGATGGCTACCTAAAGTGACTAGGTAAGAAACGCAGCCCAGCACATTGTGTGGATGCAAAGTAATGTAAATACTGATTGCCCCCTACTCGATGGCTACCTAAAGTGACTAGGTAAGAAACGCAGCCCAGCACATTGTGTGGATGCAAAGTAATGGAAATACTGATTGCCCCCTACTCGATGGCTACCTAAAGTGACTAGGTAAGAAACGCAGCCCAGCACATTGTGTGGATGCAAAGTAATGTAAATACTGATTGCCCCCCCTGTCTACAACGTCAATCAGCCGAGACGTGCACCCCGCCGTTCACACATGGAGATTGGGTTATAAACTTCTAAGCTCTCAAACTCTCAGATCATTTTATGGGCATTGGGAAACCACGTTGTAAGTTTTAAAGGGGCTGTCCGACGATACGCCCATATTGGTGTTCATGAAAGAGAGAGAGAGAGAGAGAGAGAGAGAGAGAGAGAGAGAGAGAGAGAGAGAGAGAGAGAGAGAGAGAGAGAGAGAGAGAGAGAGAGAGAGAGAGAGCATACGATTAATATGGTGTTCCTTTTTTTTAGGGGTAATGGATAAAGCACATAACAGTGTTTACATGCAGCCCTAGATCGATGAAGGACTATTTTACATAACACATATACACACATCACACAATAAGAGAGACACGCATATAGGCCAAGAGAGAGAGAGAGAGAGAGAGAGAGACAGACAGACAGAGAGACAGAGACAGAGATAGACAGACAGACAGACAGACAGGCAGACAGACAGACAGACAGACAGAGACAGACAGAGACAGACAGACAGACAGACAGACAGGCAGAGAGACAAAGTAAGAAAGAGAGTGAGAGAGACAGACAGACAGGCAAACAGACAGAGACAGACAGTCTTTGTGAGAGGGTGGGGTGGGGGAGCGTGAACTAATAATCCTACTCATGTGTGGGCGTGATATTTTCCATGGGATTTTACCTTTAAACCAGTCAGGGCGAACACTTCACAGAAAAACAAACCTTAGTATGAAAACCAGAGCTGAACACGTATTTTATTGCACCGTAAAGCAATGGTCAGGTTAGACATGTGAGACGACAATAACTTTTCTAACAAATATAAAATACAATAAAATACAAGCCGTTTCTTTGTTTACCTGTGACTCGATTTGTCGTCAAAATTTTAAAAAAGCAGAAAAAGGAAACAAACAAACACATGTTTCTATTTCGCCCCTTGCTCCCAAAACAAGATTATTTTCAGTTCTTGAATTTCGATTAGCTGTTGATTGGGGCTCCTATTTTAAAAGCATGGACAAAGTGTGTTTTATGCATTGTTGGCAAAGTTCCGTATGTGAGCCTATCAGGAGAGTCTTGGTATTGCGACCTTTGACTTTATTTGAGCCATGACATAGTTTGGCTGTAAGACCAACGATTGTACCGAGTTTAACATACTTCCAGCGCGTTGACACGTCTACGCGACCTAGTTGAACCCCTTTGGTGCTGCATGTACCTTTATTCATGACGCTATTCCGAGGATGGTGTTTCTTACCTGCGTATTGATAGGATTGAAGGAGAATAGTTCCATACAAAAATGTTTGTAACAAAACCATACTGATGATTATTTTCTGTCAAATTTTAATTGTCTACTTCTGTTTTTCAGTTGTGCAGTCGATAGACGTTATCAGCTAATTTGAAGCCAGAAAAGGCGTATTTTCTGTCAGTATGAACGTATGATCATGAATGCAGATGAAATGTGACCTTTTTCCTGCTCACTGACGACAACAACAACAACAACAACAACAACAACAACAACAACAACAACAACAACAACAACCACTCTAACATGTTGCTCACGATGTCAAAAACGTGGCTACAAACAACAATACGACGATTTAATCTCAAACACGTCCTCCTGTTCGGCGCCATTTTCTACATGCTCGGCCTCTTCCTCTTCCTCCTGCCGCACGCAGAGCGCCGTGGCAACGACCTTGACCTTGACCCTAATCTTCAAGGTCAAGAACTGAAAGATCGTCTGGAGCGAGTCGCTCGTGCTCTAGCCAAGAACTTGACTGTGCTGCGTCGACTGGAGACATCTCTGTTGAACAGTGAGATTGCTGAGGCTAGACGGGGAGAGGTGGTGGATATGGTGATTAACAGTTTCGGGAAGAAGGACAACCAGACGAAATTCGTTCACCCTTGGGAAAATCCAGAATCACCGGGTAAGTAAGATTTTGCGTTTAGTTGTTGCAATTGATGCTGCTGCTGTTGTTGTTGTTGTTGTTGTTGTTGTAGTTGTTGTTGTTGTTGTTGTTGTTGTAGTATTCGGACACTGCTTAGGTGCATTTTACGCCTCTGAGGTCTTGAACCTTGTCGTTAAAGCCGCACCAGCTATAAACAAGCATAAATATCAAACTTTGTTTACTCGACAGTGCCAAGAAATAGTCCATACAGTTTCCACTACGAAAACAAACAACAAATGTCCATACAACGAGTGAATGGGTAATGAGAAAATGGCTCAAAACTTTAGTAAGTTCGTTCCATAGTTGTAAATGAGCCGTGCTTTGTATGACCTTGGCATTGCGTTAACCTTGACATTGCGTTAACCTTGACACTAAGCTGGCTTTTGTGCTTTCGTCTCGGCAACCGCACGACTCAGCAAGTCCTGTCTAAATCTCTGCTTACGAGTTATTAAATAATTCATATCAGTAAAGGCACGGTCACACCTTATAAAGGGGTATCAGCACATTTATGGACGCAGAGAGCCGGGCTCCAGAATATCCTCATACTAAATTCATATTTTGTGTTTTCATAGCGAAGTACAGGCGAATAAAACGAAAAAAAGACTGACAGCAGGACGCGTGAGTGGGAAGAATGTAGGATCATAAAAAAATGTAGCTCTATTAAAAGCTAAGTAAGCTTAATCTTGGTTATGAGCAAACAATAATATCAGCGTGAATCAACACGACACGTTTGTCTTGCTGAGCTTCAGTATCCGGGATACGGTTGTAATCTCATTTGCATATGCGGGAGCCCTTCGCTGACCCCGACATGAACAGCTTTGTACGACTGCATAGTAATTTTCTTTTGAATCGACGCTAAAAGGGAAATTATCTGAAGAAAACCGATCCAAGATTCCAAAATATTTGTCAGACATGAAAACGGCGAGAAATTCCGATTGATAACACTGTCTTCATGCGACTGAAGCAAGAATACATGACGGCATTAGAACTGTCTATGTCTGTCAGTGAATGTGTCATTGTGTGTTGGTGTGTGTGTGTGTGTGTGCGTGTGTGTGTGTGTGTGTGTGTGTGTGTGTGAGCGCGCGCATGCGCCTTTGTTCCAGTGTCTAAGTATATCTATGTGTGTCATTGTAAAATACGTCGATATGACACTAAATGGCAAACATAGAAGTTCAGCTGTAAACGAAAAAGCTATGAGAAACGGCGATTTGGGAAAAGGCGAACTGGGACCCTGATAACGGCGAGGACATTCCGATTAATTTCACTTTCTCACGCAGAAAAAGCACTGAAGAATGTGGGGCATAAGATACAACAACAACAACAACAACAACAACAACAACAACAACAACAATTAAACGCTGCAAGCAATTTCGCCCCTCCCTCCTCCGCCCGTACACATCTTCCTCTATCTAGTTCTGGATAATGGTAAAATCGACAACATGAGGAAAGTACAGATAGCAATTCCTAATATGAACCATTATTGATGTCATCTTTTTTCTGTATTACACAGATAGCGCTCTAAATGCGGAATAACAAGCAATTTTCTTTCTTTTCTTTATTTGGTGTTTAACGTCGTTTTCAACCACGAAGGTTATATCGCGACGGGGAAAAGGGGGAGATGGGATAGAGCCACTTGTCAATTGTTTCTTGTTCACAAAAGCACTAATCAAAAATTTGCTCCAGGGGCTTGCAACGTAGTACAATATATTACCTTACTGGGAGAATGCAAGTTTCCAGTACAAAGGACTTACCATTTCTTACATACTGCTTGACTAAAATCTTTACAAAAATTGACTATATTCTATACAAGAAACACTTAACAAGGGTAAAAGGAGAAACAGAATCCGTTAGTCGCCTCTTACGACATGCTGGGGAGCATCGGGTAAATTCTTCCCCCTAACCCGCGGGGGGGTAACAAGCAATTTAAATCCTCTAAAATTAAGTCGCGCGTTCATTTCCATGGCAACGCTTTTTTTCTATCAGATGCCAGGAGATTGGTGCCGCATAAATCTCATTAATTTTAATCTTGTAACGTTGCACATGTTGAATTCATTTTGAGCGCTTATTTTCCGGTTTCTCGGATCATGGATGTCATCTTGTTCTTTCTGTATAACCCAGGCTACGGCAAGGTGATCCCTCTTGCATGCAAGATTCATCGAAATTGTTGTGATAAGTTCATTATTTGTACCATATGTTTTTAAACGTTTCAGTGGCCTATATTTCTTTTTTTCTCTTTTTTATTTATATTTAGTCAAGTTTTGACTAAATATTTTAACATCGAGGGGGAATCGAAACGAGGGTATGGTGTATGTGCGTGCGTGTGTGTGTGTGTGTGTGTGTAGAGCGATTCAGACTAAACTACTGGACCGATCTTTATGAAATTTGACATGAGAGTTCCTGGGTATGAAATCCCCGAACGTTTTTTTCATTTTTTTGATAAATGTCTTTGATGACGTCATATCCGGCTTTTCGTGAAAGTTGAGGCGGCACTGTCACGCCCTCATTTTTCAACCAAATTGGTTGAAATTTTGGTCAAGTAATCTTCGACGAAGCCCGGGGTTCGGTATTGCATTTCAGCTTGGTGGCTTAAAAATTAATTAATGACTTTGGTCATTAAAAATCGGAAAATTGTAAAAAAAAATAAAAATTTATAAAACGATCCAAATTTACGTTTATCTTATTCTCCATCATTTGCTGATTCCAAAAACATATAAATATGTTATATTCGGATTAAAAACAAGCTCTGAAAATTAAATATATAAAAATTATTATCAAAATTAAATTGTCCAAATCAATTTAAAAACACTTTCATCTTATTCCTTGTCGGTTCCTGATTCCAAAAACATATAGATATGATATGTTTGGATTAAAAACACGCTCAGAAAGTTAAAACAAAGAGAGGTACAGAAAAGCGTGCTATCCTTCTTAGCGCAACTACTACCCCGCTCTTCTTGTCAATTTCACTGCCTATGCCGTGAGCGGTGGACTACGAGTATACGGTCTTGCTGCGTTGCATTGCGTTCAGTTTCATTCTGTGAGTTCGACAGCTACTTGACTAAATATTGTATTTTCGCCTTACGCGACTTGTTTCAGGCTACGGTGGCCGTGGTCACATAGTGGACAAAGCCAAGCTGACGCCACCAGAACGTCAACGGTACGACCAGGGCTACAAGAGGTTCCACGCCAACGAGTACGTCAGCAACCTCATCCCCATCCACAGAAAGATACAGCATGTGCTGGAACCAGAGTGAGTCATCCTCTTACAGGCACAATTAATCCTTCCCGTGTAACCGACTCGGGCTCACCGTCTCAGATCTGGACAGGCGTGTGCAGGAGATAAGACCATCGCTCCACTTGAGCATGTACCAAAAATCAACAACCTTTGCGCTTTCTAAGGAGAGTGGAGGGGGGGGGGGGGGTCATCATGAAATATAATACATTCTAGAGAAATTAATTCATAAACAAATCCTATTCTGCCAAAAAAAACCAGTCAGGCTGTTTATTTTGATTCTGAATTTTAGAACGTTAGTAGTAATTATAATACATTTTAGAGAAATTAATTCATTGAAGGAAAAATCTTATTCTGCACAAAACACAGTCAGGCTGTTTATTTTGATTCTGAATTTTGGAACGTTGGCAGTCTATTTGTTTTTGTATTTTAAGTTATACGAGTGTCCTGGTGTTGCAGATGCACAGCGAAGCAGTACGATGTGGAGAAGCTGCCCACAGCGGGCGTGGTGGTGGTGTTCCACAACGAGGCGTGGAGCGTGCTGCTGAGAACGGTCCACAGCGTGCTGGGCGCCTCTCCTAAGAACATCCTCACCGAGGTCATCCTCGTCGATGATGCCTCAGACATGGGTATGTGACACACGTGGGAAGATAATCGTTTTGAAATTATTTTCTCTCTGAAGTTTATCTATTTTGTGTTTGTTTGTTTGTTTGCTTAACGCCCAGCCGACCACGAAGGGCCATATTAGGGCGGTGTTGCTTTGACATATATAACGTGCGCCACACACAAGACAGAAGTCGCAGCACATGCTTCATGTCTCACCCAGTCACATTATTCTGACACCGGACCAACCAGTCCTAGCACTAACCCCATAATGCCAGACGCCAGGCGGAGCAGCCACTAGATTGCCAATTTTAAAGTCTTAGGTATGACCCGGCCGGGGTTCGAACCCACGACCTCCCGATCACGGGGCGGACGCCTTACCACTAGGCCAACCGTGCCGGTTAACCAGAATAATTGTGTACACGGAAAGGACTGTGTTTTGAACAACATGCCCTTATTTGACATTTTCAGAACACCTGGGCCAGCAGCTGGCTGACTACGTGACTCAGGTTCCCAAGGTCAAGTTGATACGCCTCACTGAACGCTCCGGTCTGATGCAGGCACGCATGGCTGGCTTTCGTCACGTGACGGGTCACGTGGCTGCCTTTCTGGACTCGCATTGCGAAGTGCCTAAAGGTAAACTGTGCTTCAAATATATACGTGACATGCCTATCACTCATTTCCAACTGCTAAATCTTCTATTGTTCGCTGTTTGGCCAGACTCTCATGACTGTATGATACATGCCAATCACTCAGTTTCGTCTTCTAAATCTTCTGTTGTTTACTTTTTGGCCAGACTCTTGAGAACTCTGAGAAATACGATGTATTCTCTTTTTGTTCAAACGTGAAAATGTTCTTCTGTAGGGAGTTTATCAAGTATTCCCATCTTCGTCTACGCTTACAACGTTTTTCTGTGGGATTTAATCAAGTCAGTGTTTCCATTCAGCTGTTGTTTACGTTGAAAAAAATCTCCTGTGGGATTTATTTTACAGGCAATTCTATTGTCATCTATGTTGAAAATTGTTTTGTGTATGACATTTGTTTTTACAAACATTGTCATTGTCCTCTACGTTGAAAATGCTCTTCTATGGGATTTCATTGAAGTCAGAGTGTTCATTGTTGTCTACGTTGAAAACGTCTTCTGGGCCGAGATATCATCAAGATTTTCATCTTCGTTTACGCTGAAAATATTTTTGTTTTTGTTTTTTTGGTTCCACTTGACTGCCTTATGACGGGTATACCTGTCATGCGCTTGTGCAGCCGCAGCGCCTTAGGACGGGTAAACCCGTCTTCTCCGTTCCGGGATTTTCCAGAAATGCTACGTCACTGCTGACACACAAATAGCAACCAATGGCTTGGAAGGATACCTCGTTCTCATGAATAAACATAAATGGTGACGCGGTTTTGCGTCTGAAGGCTATTTTCGGCCTTGGCGACAGGGTAGAAAAATCAGGGTAGAAATCTCGACTCGTCAAAATGGCTAACGGTGACAGTCGACCGGGCCCTAGTAGGGAAAAACAAAGCCCGACTGACGCTACAGGCGGTGCAAATGATTATGGATACTGACAGGGGAAGGGGGAGATCTTCTTTTGGTCGATTCGTTGGAAACAGGTAGATGATAGTGATCATAATCCTTTCTTGGAGCAAGCAAAACAGCCACCTGTGTTTGATCCACAGGCACCGGAAGATGCGCCGGACTGATTTTTCAAAAGTTTATATTTAAACATCATTATAAGCCAAACTAATTATTATTTCCATGATTAGACACTAAAAACAGATTCTTGGTTCAATTTCCCTCAAAAATAACATAAGTTTTACTTACCTACCTACTGCCAGTTTGGAGCTAGAATTTTTTGTGAATTATTACACCCCCCGAACTCCAATATTCCCTGGCAGTCAGGAATGCACATACGCAAGTTTTGATTGGCAGCGAAAGAGTTTTAAACATAAGTTTATTTTAACAAAGGTTACAATCATGACATGTATACAAAGTTCACAGAAACAGCAACAAGCTAAAGTAGTTTAGAAGCTTATAGTGGTGTTCCTGCATGACAGTACAACATAAGGCGTTAACCGGCGGCTGAACAATTTGTCTCAATAAACCAAATCTTTTAATAACGTAATAAACGTTGTATAATGATTATAAAGAAAGACAGTAGAAGGAAGGAAGGAGGGAAAGAAGATGAATAAAAGAAGAGGGTTGGTTAGGAGATGTGCAGAAGTTAAAGTTGTTGTCCGGCTTGTAGAGCATTTTTTCTGGTTTGCCCAAAGCGGCCTGAACGTTCAATGAACGAGTGTACGGTGGAAAAAAAAGAATACTGTCTGTCTCCGTTTAAAAGGTGGGGGAGGTCAATTGTGTGATTAGGGAGGGTATGTATAGTTTCTTGACGTGCTTCGCGATAATTTGGACAATCGAATATGAAGTGTTTTACGGATTCGGACGGGAATCCGCAGTCACAAGATGCATCTGTAGCAACGTGACGTCTCACTAGATCGTTATTAAGATCACTTATATATAACCTGAGCTTACAGTGAATTATTTGTGACATGCGATCTCCAGAATAAAAATAACACGGCGGACTTAAATCGTTTTTTGACAAAAAGTGCTTAAATTCACTTAGGGAGTCACTAAGTTTTATATAGTCTGGTAAAGAATTCCAGAGTTGTGTAGTAGATGGGAGAAATGAGTTTCTGTATAATTCAGTTTTAAACGATGGAACTTTCCTGTCTAGAGGTCTGCGCCGGTGATATGGGTTGTTAGTTGATATCAATGGTGGCAATATCGCAAATAAGTAGTTTGGCACCTTGCGGTGAACGATCTTGTGAAATAATATCAATTTATGACGTTTACGCCTCTCTAGTAATGAAATAAAGCCTGACTCATCGTACAATTTTTGATGGCTTGTGCCGCGGACTGCTCCAACAATGGTTCGAATTGCATCTAAGTGAATACTTTCGAGCTCGGTGGCTAACTCCTTAGGGCAGTTATCCCAGAGAACATCAGCATAATCAAAATGTGGCAATATGAAGGATTTGTACATTATTTCTAAAGCTTTTCTGCCCAGTCTATATTTATAAGATCGTAAGCAAGCTACTAGTGTACGGCATTTTGCTATAACAGATTTAATATGTAACTCCCACTTACCGTTATTCTGAATAATAATACCAAGATGTTTATGACTTTCAGTTTCTTGTAAAATTGTGCCACCGAAGTTTAAAGGGATGTAATCTGGATTTCTTTTCCTGCTTATATTCAGAAGTTTTGTTTTACTTTGATTAAATTTAACTTTCCACTGGTCGATTTTATCAAGATCTGAGTAAAAATATCTGTTCGAATCTGAGAATTTTCCAGGCTCAAATACGTACTTGTATCGTCGGCAAACGATAATAATGGATTCAACGTTATCAACTATGTCGTTAATGTAAACAAGAACAAGTCGCGTAAGGCGAAAATACAACATTTAGTCAAGTAGCTGTCGAACTCACAGAATGAAACTGAACGCAATGCCATTTTTCAGCAAGACCGTATACTCGTAGCATCGTCAGTCCACCGCTCATGGCAAAGGCAGTGAAATTGACAAGAAGAGCGGGGTAGTAGTTGCGCTAAGAAAGATAGCACGCTTTTCTGTACCTCTCTTTGTTTTAACTTTCTGAGCGTGTTTTTAATCCAAACATATCATATCGATATGTTTTTGGAATCAGGAACCGACAAGGAATAAGATGAAAGTGTTTTTAAATTGATTTCGACAATTTAATTTTGATAATAATTTTTATATATTTAATTTTCAGAGCTTGTTGTTAATCCAAATATAACATATTTATATGTTTTTAGAATCAGCAAATGATGGAGAATAAGATGAACGTAAATTTGGATCGTTTTATAATTTTTTTATTTTTTTTACAATTTTCAGATTTTTAATGACCAAAGTCATTAATTAATTTTTAAGCCACCACGCTGAAATGCAATACCGAAGTCCGGGCTTCGTCGAACATTACTTGACCAAAATTTCAACCAATTTGGTTGAAAAATGAGGGCGTGACAGTGCCGCCTCAACTTTCACGAAAAGCCGGATATGACGTCATCAAAGACATTTATCAAAAAAATGAAAAAAACGTCTGGGGATTTCAAACTCAGGAACTCTCATGTAAAATTTCATAAAGATTGGTCCAGTAGTTTAGTCTGAATCGCTCTACACACACATACAGACAGACACACACACACACACACACACACACATACACCACAACCCTCGTCTCGATTCCCCCCTCTATGTTAAAACATTTAGTCAAAACTTGACTTAATGTAAAAAGGAGAGGTCCTAGAATAGAGCCTTGTGGAACGCCTGTTTGCACAGGTAAGTAGCTAGACATACTTCCTTTAAGCACCACTGCTTGTGTTCGATCAGTTAAATAATTTTTCAACCAATTAAACATCTGACCTCGAATCCCTAGTGCAAATAACTTTCTGAGGAGACCTTTGTGCCAGACTCTGTCAAACGCATTGGAAATGTCGAAAAAGATTGCCTGGACAGTAATGCTGTCGTCGAGTGACTTGCAAAAGTCGTTATAAAGGCATGTTAACTGGTACACAGTGGAGTCACCGGGAATAAAACCAGACTGGGAAGGTGTAATTATGTTATTCGATACAAAATAATCAAACACATGTTTCTGAACACATTTTTCAAGAACTTTACCTACGCAGCTTAAGAGTGAGATGGGACGATAATTTGAACAGTCTCCTTTATCCCCCTTTTTAAATATCGGTGTTATATGTGCTGTTTTCCATATGCTTGGAAATACACCCTCATTTAATGATCTAGTAAATAAAATAGATAGAGGTTCTGCTATTATAGGTAAACTTGCAATAAGAATCTTATTATGAATTTTATCAGGCCCGACAGCTTTAGATGTATCAAGACTTTCTATTACACTTTTCACTTCTTCGGAAGTCACGACCATATCGTCGATAAAAAAACTCAGCATTGTCTATATCGGGAACATTATCGTCTGTGTCGTTTATTTCTGATTGTTTAACAAAAGACATATTAAATAATTCAGCCTTTTCCTGGTCTTCAAAATAGGTTTTACAATCGACTGTTAGTGGCGGGATTTCGTTTTGGTCAGAGCCTTTCTTTGCCATAAACCTGTTAACTAACTTCCACCACTGCTTCTGACCAAATTTCTTTGGATCAGATACGGACCGGTCAAGTTCCTCTAAATATTGTTTCTTTCGCGTTCGAATAGCATCTGTGTATTGGTTCCTTATCTTACGAAAGAGTTCCCAAGCTTGTGGTGTGTCTACATGCACAGCAATAGTATGAATAAATCTTTTACGGTCTTTTAATTTCAAAATATATGATGTAATCCAGGGTGTGTCTCCCTCCCGAATGGTGACTTCCTTGACAGGCAAGCAGGTTTTCACGATCGAATACAACTGCTCCGAAAAAAGAGAAGCTGCGGTATGAATATCTTCTAAAGTCACTATGTTTGACCAATCAATTTTCTGTAACTCAACTATTAACTTTTGACCGTCTAATTTGTTATAATCTAAAATCGTTCTTTTTGAGTGTGATCTTTTCTTCAAATGATGCTTTAAATAAACGACTGGTACGGAGTGATCACTACAAATGGGAGGAATAACTTCTACTTTATCGACAATGTCAGTGCTTGGAGTAATAATCAGGTCGATACAGGTGGACGTATCTTCAGTTATCCGTGTGGGACATGTAACTAGTTGCTTTAAGCTATTCAGATACAAAATGTCTGTGAGTTGCTTTGGTGGGTTGTCATTAAAATCGGAATTAAAATCACCAAGAATTATGAATTTGTGTGGGGTGGCCATAACTTGTTTAATAGAAGAATCGATCAGTTGCCAGTAAGCAACAGGGGCACTAGGAGGCCGGTAAAACGAGCCTATCAATATAGTTTCTTGATTCAATTTGGTTTCGATCCATGTGGCTTCAAGGTTAGGAATCAAAAGATCTGTTCTCTCTTTACAGCATAAGTAATCTTTAACATATATAGCCACACCACCGTGTGCTCCGTCTGGTCTGTCTCTTCGCACAAGTGGATGGAAACCATTAATATTAAATTGGTCTTGCATCTTACCATCAGGTAACCAAGTCTCAGATAAAGTTACTATGTCAAAATCTCTAATTTCACTTTCCACAATATCAAGTTTGTTCCTCAGACTTCTGGTGTTTAAGTGTGCTACAATAAGTTCACCATTTTCTAACAGAGAAACTGGTCCCGGATTCGGATTAATGTCCCCATATTTATACCCGGCGACTCGACGATCTGTCAACTTGTCTCCATATATAATGACTTGTGTTCAAACTACGACAACGGTTTAACAACACAGGCAGTATTTTTTGATGTGTCAAAAGCTTTTGATAAAGTTTGGCACAAAGGCCAGTCGATTGGTGTTCGAGGCCGACTATTGTCATCGCTTCGTAGCTATTTAACAAACCGTGTTCATCAGTTGTTGTTAAAGGTGCCAAGTCAGAGTTAAAAGGTTTACAAGCAGGCGTTCCTCAGGGTTCAGTGTTAGGCCCCTTGTTATTTTTGATTTATATAAATGATATTGAGTCTGTTATCAAATTGTTTGCTGGTGATACTAGTTTGTCACTGGTATTAAATGACCCGATACGACGTGCCGAAATTTCTTAATTCAGACCTTGATAAAATTAGTACTTGGGCAGCACGTTGGAAAATTACATTTAATGAAACCAAAACCAAACTGCTGAATATAAAACGTGATTTAAACCAAAATGACCCTCTATTTTTTTATGGAAATCTCCTGGAAGACATACCAGAACACAAGCATCTTGGCATTTTTTTGCAAAACGATTGTAAATGGGACGCTCAAATTAGAAATATTGTGAAAAAGACCACTTTGTTGATTAACTGTTTAAGATATTATAAGTATAAGTTATGCAGAAATAGTTTGGAAATAATGTATAAATCTATTATTCTGCCACATTTTGATTACGCTGATGTGTTATGGGACAATTGTACCGAAGCCTTGTCAAAAACACTTGAAAAATTACACCTTGAAGCATTACGTGTTATAATTGGCGGTGTGCGGGGAACAAGCCATGATAAGATTTACAAAGAAAATGGTTTTTGTAGTTTAAAGGAACGCCGAAAACGACATAAATTAATTTTATTTCACAAAATGGTTCATGGTAAATGTCCACAATATTTAATTAACCTCTTGCCACCACTAGTCTCTTCACTAAATCCCTACCACAGAAGACGACCATTCAAAAGATTCGTACCAGCACATAGGACAGACATATTCCGAACATCCTTCATTCCATTCTCCACAGTTTTATGGAATAATTTGCCTGATGTATGTTGTTTGTTTGCTTAACGCCCAGCCGACTACGAAGGGCCATATCAGGGCGGTGCTGCTTTGACATAATTATAACGTGCGCCACACACAAGACAGAAGTCGCAGCACAGGCTTCATGTCTCAACCAGTCACATTATTCTGACACCGGACCAACCAGTCCTAGCAATAACCCCATAATGCGAGACGCCAGGCGGAGCAGCCACTAGATTGCCAATTTTAAAGTCTTAGGTATAACCCGGCCGGGGTTCGAACCCACGACCTCCCGATCACGGGGCGGACGCCTTACCACTAGGCCAACCGTGCCGGTTTTGCCTGATGTGATTAAAACAACAAATTCAATAAGCGAGTTTAAGCATTATTTACAAAGTCCTGATCATAGTGTACCAGCTTATTATTATTTTGGAAAACGACAGACAGAAGTTCAGCACTGCAGAATGCGTTTAAATATTAGAAACCTTTATTCAGACTTGTGTAAACGCCATCTAAAAGATAACGCACAGTGTGTTTGCGGTGATCCAAATGAAACAGCCGAACATTATTTATTAAACTGCACTTTGTATGCAGATGCTCGTCTGACAACAATCAATTCGTTGCCTGTTCACTTCAGACGCGTGGAAATATTATTAAAAGGTAGCGAGCAATATTCTGTTCGTAATAACATATTGATATTTGAGTCTGTCCAATCGTTTATTGTTAAATCTGGTCGACTGATTTGATGGATGTGTTCACGCATTGATAGTGTATATATGTGTGTGGGCAGGCGTATGTGTACCTCCACACTGCCTCTCTCTGTGTTATCGTATTTGATTACATAAGCAGCGTATAAGTAATGATTATTATCGTTTGTCTCGTATTTTATATATGTTAAAGAATTACTGCCTTCCATAAAAAATTGTTACATTTACTTGTATTTACATGTTGCATGTCTTAGACTTGATGCTCTCTTCCTATGCGCTTTCGTCCTAGTCTCTCCTTGTGGTTGTTAGTACTTTCTTCCCCCTCCTCCTCCCCCTCCCCCTCCCTTTTATTTTTTTCTCTTCTGTAGATTCTTTTGTTCCTATTTGGCTCCCCATCCCCATTCTTTCAATTTGTTCTTCTGGTTTATTGTTGTTATGTCCACCATTACGCCGGAATGTGTGTAAATTAGTATTGTTCTGGTCACGTGATATAAGCATTTGCTTGAGTGCGTGTCCTAGCTGTGTGTTTCGAACTGTTCATGCGAAGAAATTCTGAATAAAATTTTGTTTAAACCAATGTCCCCACATAACATCAATTTCAAGACTAAAAAAACTAATATTACTAAAAAAACACAGCGTACTTATAGGAATCGAGCGCACTTCACGGTTGCTAATATTTACTGAATCCTTTTCAGAGTTATTTTGTCGCGATTCGTCGGGACTGTAACTATAGTCGAAGTGTAAAGACCATAATACAATAGCTAAATTCACACCATTGCTTCTTCTAACAACTATGGCTATTGCTATACAAGCATCAAGAACATTATAAAATAATACTTTCTGTGAGAGAGTTGCCGCCTTGGAACAGAAACCACCGACTCTAGCCCTGGAAGTTAGAAAATCAACAGGCATTTAGGTAATGGCATCTCTGAAGTACATGCTTAAAATCCAGGGCCGAAACGGTGGTACTCTACCCCACGCCGAACAACGGGGAAAGTGGCTGCACAAGAGACAGGGGCTTGCTCTCACATAGCCTCTGGGGAAACAGAGCATGACTTTATACAGAACACAAGTAAGAAGGAAAGTTTGCATTGACTGCTTGGAGAGGAGGAAAGAATAAAGAATAAATGTGTTTTCAAGACAAAGTAAAGTAAATGGATACGATGGTGATAGAATTATCGGGTAAATGAATAGGTCACACGGATGGCTGCGAAGACATTCTACGTCAAATACGCAATATTGCATGTGTTATACAACAGAGTTGAAAATATTTTTGTGTGTGATTTGATGTCACGAGCATGTCCATTGTCATCTACGTTAAATAAATGTTCTTCCATGAGATTTCGTTAAGTCAAAGTTCTCATTGTTGTCTACGCTGAAACGTCTTCTGGGCCGGGATATCATCAAGCTTTCCCATTGTTGTCCAGGGTGGCTGGAACCATTGCTGAGCCGAATTCAGGAGGACGACAAGGTGATAGCCGTCCCGGCGACTGACCGCATCAACAGTGACACCTTCCAGTACCAGCCGTCCAACGCCGCTGACCAGAACAGAGGTGGCTTTGACCTTGACCTCTACTTCATGTGGATTCCACAGTCCGCGCAGGACAACGAGCGAAGAGGAAGCGAATTCGAACCTATGAGGTGAGAGGGTTGATGATCGTGTTGCAGTGATGGCGGTAAAGGCACACAATAAAAATAAACAAAAATGGTAAATCCAAAAACAAAGAGACTGCCAACGTTCCAAAATTCAGAATCAAAAAACAAGAAAGGTAGGTTGTTGGAACGTTTGTTATTGACAAAACAATACATTCACTAATAATAAACAATACAATAATGGCAAGTTACCATAGCACGTTTAATTTTTGACAACACATTCACAAGTACATCGACCCAGTGGTCTTTATAGTAAACAGACAAACAACTGATTATAGGAGATGAGTGACACTTATCTGATAATGTTAAAGGCACAGTCTCACTTTAATATCTCAGATCTGGCCAGGTTCTTATGTGGGAAACACATTCCAAAGTTCAACACCCTGGGTGCTCTTATGTGGGAAACACATTCCAAAGTTCAACACCCTGGGTGCTCTTATGGGCAGAGTGTTCTGTTCTGGTTTATACTGCAAAAAATATACCGATAAGAAACCATGAACCGGTCAAACCCACGATTCTTTTTGCATTTGACACGTTTGTTTTGTGCGTTTTGTGTCAAAAAAATCTAATGCTGTGCTACTACACCTTAGTTTGTCTGGTTGTACTATACATTTAGTTTCACAGGTTTTACAGGTTGACAGGTGTGTGTGTGTGTGGTGTGTGTGTGTGGTGTGTGTGTGTGTGTGTGTGTGTGTGTGTGTGAGTATGTGTGCCTGCGTGCGTGCGTGCGTGTATATGTGTGTGTGTGTGTGTGTGTGTGTGTGTGTGTGTGTGTGTGTGTGTGTGCGTGCGTGCGTGCATGCGTGCGCGTGCTTGCATTCGTATGTGTGCCTACGTGCGTGCATGTTTCCATGTGTGTGTGTTTGTTACAGGAGCCCCACGCACCTAGGCTGTTGTTTCGCCGTAGCCAAGACCACTTTCCTGAGACTCGGCATGTACGACCCGGGCCTCAAGATATGGGGGTGTGAAAACATGGAGCTCTCCTTCAAGGTAAGGGGCTCCGCTCACATATGTAACTTCAGCAGGACCGACGACGCACTGCAGTTTATCCCAGCCCGCTACACGTTGTATGAAAGGAAAACAGGCCACGTACTCGTCATAATCTCTATCGCGGCATAAATCATAGGCAGTGCGTCGTCTGTGCCGCTGAAACTGCGTAGGTATATTCTGCCCATAAACTGACGTTACTCAGTTCTAGATTTTCCGATTTGTTTTCCTGAGTGGTTTAACGACACCAACCTTCTTTCCCTTCAGACCATCTTGTAAATCATCACAGATCCGGCCAGGCTTCTACCTTGAACAGAGCATTCTTCCACTTCGACACATACCAAAACACAACAGCATGGGGTTCTTTTTCCCTCTAAATGTTAGGTATGCATGAAATTTGCCATAACCCGAGAATTATTATTTTGGAGATTTGAAATCCATAGTGTAAAACAAAAAGTTTTTAAAAAAGTTTTTCAACTGAATGAGTTCATATGTATGTGGAACAGCCTGCATAAACATTTTTTTTCGTGTATTTTTGTTTTGTTTTCATGTACCCTCATGGGGTTTCTTGAAATACAAATGTGCCTTGCCTTGCCTTGTCACTGGCACGCATGTGAACCTGAGAATATATCCTGCAGTTGTGACGATTACACATGGCAGAAGTAGATTCTATAGTCTCACTGTGGCGGTTGTTGCAGGCGTGGATGTGTGGCGGCAGCGTGGAGATCATCCCGTGTTCCCACGTGGACCATATGTTCCGCTGCACGGCGTCCTGTAGACATAATAATACATTCTATCTCACTACTGCAAAACATTCTATCTCACTGTGACGGTGGTTGCAGGCGTGGATGTGTGGCGGCAGCGTGGAGATCATCCTGTGTTCCCACGTGGGCCATATGTTCCGCTGCACGGCGTCCTGTAGACATAATAATACATTCTATCTCACTACTGCAAAACATTCTATCTCACTGTGACGGTGGTTGCAGGCGTGGATGTGTGGCGGCAGCGTGGAGATCATCCCGTGTTCCCACGTGGGCCACATGTTCCGCTACACGGCGCCCTACAGCTGGGGGCCGGACAAGGACGTGCTGACCAAGAACTGTCTGCGTGTGGCCAGTGTCTGGATGGACGAGTACCAGCTCTTCTACCACGACAGGCTCTTCTACAAGCATGTGAGGATGAACAATTTGACCGGGGACATATGCCCCTAATGGTTTATCCGTGAGGGCGTTAAAAAAAACATTTATCATCAACAATTTGAGAATAGACATAGACAAAGAGAACTTTTTTCATTTTTATTTCATTCAATTTGAGAAAAGACATAGACAGAGAGAACTTTTTTTCATTTTTATTTCATTCAATTTGAGAATAGACATTGACAGAGAGAACTTTTTTCATGTTTATTTCATTCAATTTGAGAATAGACATTGACAGAGAGAACTTTTTTCATTTTTATTTCATTCAATTTGAGAATAAACATTGACAGAGAAAACTTTTTTTATTTTTATTTCATTCAATTTGAGAATAGACATTGACAGAGAAAACTTTTTTTTAATTCTTATTTCGTTTTTATTTTTTTCGACTTTATTGTCCCATCGCTGAGAAATTCGGATCGCATCCTCCAAGTGGAAAGCTAACAGCAACTGAGTCATGCTACCCAGGCGTGTGCAAGTTTAGGTGTAATCATGCAGCAGCCTGTACGTTCTCAATCAATCAATATGAGGCTTATATCGCGCGTATTCCGTGGGTACAGTTTTAAGCGCAGGGATTTTTTAAAAAATTTTTTATATTCTTTATGCGATTTATTTATGCCGTGTGAGATGGAATTTTTTTTACACAATACATCTTTCTTTCTTTCTTTCTTTGGTGTTTAACGTCGTTTTCAACCACGCAGGTTATATCGCGACGGGACACAATACATCACGCATTCACATCGGCCAGCAGATCGCAGCCATTTCGGCGCATATCCTACTTTTCACGGCCTATTATTCCAAGTCACACGGGTATTTTGGTGGACATTTTTATCTATGCCAATACAATTTTGCCAGGAAAGACCCTTTTGTCAATCGTGGGATCTTTAACGTGCACACCCCAATGTAGTGTACACGAAGGGACCTCGGTTTTTCGTCTCATCCGAAAGACTAGCACTTGAACCCACCACCTAGGTTAGGAAAGGGGGGAGAAAATTGCTAACGCCCTGACCCAGGGTCGAACTCGCAACCTCTCGCTTCCGAACGCAAGTGCGTTACCACTCGGCCACCCAGTCCACGTTCTTGTAGAGGTCTACAATGAATGTTCACAAAACCTTACGATTCAGTTCTCGGTTCACGTACATTGCAAATTTAACACCACTATCTTTTCGCCTATTGACAGGAAGAGATGGACTTTGGCGATGTATCGGACAGAGTCCAGCTAAGGAAGGAGCTGGGGTGCAAGTCCTTCAAGTGGTACATGGACACCGTCTACCCGGAAATCTATCTGCCTCTGGGCTGTAAAGCCACAGGACAGGTCAGTTCTCGATTCCTTCTCAAAGCCTGTCCCCCATCGACCCCAAAGTCGACTTGGCGAAGTATTTTTATCGAAAATTCTGTGCCAAAGCGTCGTGCAGCGACCTTCGTGAGGTAGACTTCGCTAAGTCGACTTCGCTCAATTAATATCAGCCTTATAGTCCAAGCAAATAAGAGAACAACGTTGAAGTGACAATGACTAGGTTTAAAATGTCCCTTATCAGAAAGTTCAACCTCAGTCCTTTGATGTTTATTAAACACATTTTCATATAAAGTTGGCGCTTCATATGGAAAAGTGGCTTTGAAATTGACCCTAATCCTTCTTTGGGCTCTGTAAATGTCGTTTGGGGCTATGGTTGTAAAACGGTATCTACTGGTCACCCCAATGTATAAACTGAAAACTCTTTCTGCACCAGAACACGCAGAAAGGATTGTATCTGCCTGATGTCTGATGCTTTTCAAAATCCCCAACCACTAACACCTTCAAAACGGACATTAACTGACACTGTTGTTTTTCCCTATATAATCCTTACTATTTTTCCGAGACGTCGTCGTGTTGTGTATTTAGCTTGCCACAACCTCATACATGGTCCTAAAAGTTAAAGTTGAAGAAAATACTAAAGATAAATGAACAAGCTGACGCAGTGTCATTCGCACCGTGAATCCCCCCATGGGAACATACTAAAGTCTGGTTCCAAATAGGCTTAATTTCCTTCTATTTCTTTGTATTTCTGCCTCGTAGGGGTAGGGGTGTTCAAACCAAAGGCACCTTTAAACCAAAATTCAAATCACACATCTTACAATACTAAGACACTCAGCAGTGAAAGGGTGTCTGCTGGTAAAAAATTCCAAACAATCCTAAAAGTACTTCACTACTAAACGTGCTTTTAAAAAGAGCCGTTATTTTTCCCTCTATAATCAGTATTGTGTTTTCTGCGAATATGTAGTCTATTTAGATGGTTGTCATGTGCACATGAGTTGCTAAAGCGTTTTCAGTTGGGCATATGTCGAAAAGCAAAGAATTAGCCCTTTGAAAACCATCAGAACTGTCACACAAAAATAACATTTACCTATCTCACCAACTGACCAAACATAGGGCTTTTCCTTATGTATTATGTATTGTCGTGTTTTTTGTAGCATACTTGTGAAAACAGCCACCACTGTTGTAAATGATACTTTAAAGAGCATTATTTCATTTTTACAGTTGAAGGACAACCTGGACTGCCGTATATTACAGCTGTTTTACAATCAGCCAAAATTTTCTTAACAAACGTATGTTAAGAACAACTCCCATAGTGAAATTGAAGGAAAACAAAGTGAAAATCTCCCTGCCATAGAGGAGCTAAAGAATCAACAATAAACGACTGCATGGATAGCTTGATGCACGAATGCATTGCGGACATGTTTGTCTCCAACCAAGAGAAAGTTCCAAAAAATCCCTTTTGTGCTTCTTATTATACAGTGACGTCAAAGACAGCCTTTTCTGCTGTTCATACATTCAGGGGTTATGGTTACACTAAACGACGTAGTTGTAGCCATACTGCCATCCAGATTTATTTTTTCCTTGCGAGCAGTCACAGGGTGTTTGTGCTGTCTGCCAACCGTCAGACGACCCCGCCCAAGTCTGTTAAGGGACCGTTTGACCGTTATAGAACGCGTCTTTTTGATTTTTTAGCACATTTGGAAACGGTTGATTTTTATCCCTACCATTGTTTCCAAACATTATATAGGAATGTTTTGTGAACAACGGATAATAGCCGCTACTCGCATGTGTAGCAAAAGTGAGCGTACATACTCACCCTGGTCGTCCAGCCGTTGTCCGTTGCCCGTCTTCATCTGTCTGTACAAATCATTACCTTTGGATTTTTCTCGAACGCTATGAAGTGAAGAAACACCAAATGTTGCAAAATGTTGTATGACCCCAAGAGCTCAAAAAAGATACTTGAGAACCTTGACCTTACCTTAAGGTCAAGGTCACAGGGAGAATTAATGTGGTTTAAAAACTGCAAAATTTCACATTGTGCCAGTTTTCTGGAAAACAAATTAAAAACAGCGGGCTTAGTTTTTGTATGGTATACAAGAAAAAGAAAGCCTTATCTTCTGATACCATTTTGGTTGACCTCGCTTCAATGTCAAGGTCACAGGAGTCCTTCAAAGTTGAATGGTATACATGTTTTGAAGTGACCTTGACCCTGAACTATGAAAAAAATCTTTCAAACTTCATAATTGTGTGGGGCACATGTTATATACTGATATTGAGCCACATTTAGTCACATATCATCAAGGTCAAGGTCACTTTGCCCCTTATGAAATGTGACTGAAACGGGCAATTGAATCACTAAAAGTGACAATGTCTCTTTGTAGAAAGTGCCAATAAGTATGTTTATGCTTCCTATGTCTTGAATTGATAGCCTTGTGATGTGTGACCTTTGATGATCTTGACCTTGGCCAAAGGTCATGTGTAATTTGGTAGGAAAAATCTGTAAACCAGTTCTAATAGTGTACAATGTCCTTGCCAGCTTCAGTTGTTAGACCTTCACCTTCAAGGTCACCTGAAGGTCAAGGTCACTTTAAGACAAAGGTCAAGCATGAGAGTCGCATGGGCTTTGCTTTGTTAAGATTTTTTACCAAGACACATGGATTTCTTTACCCGGCTTGGTCACATTTTTCATAGGGGTCAATGTGACCTTGACCCTAACGATATGTGACCAGATGTGGCTCACTATGAAATTCTAACAAACGCCCCACTCAGTGTTTAAGTTTGTAAGAGATATCGTCCATAGTAAAGTTAAAGGGGCAAGCTCACATCAAAATATGTCTACAATTCAACTTTGAAGGGCTCCTCTGACCTTGACATTGAAGCGAGGTCAACCAAAATGGTATCAGAAGATAAGGCTTTCTTTTTCTTGTATACCATACAAAACTAAGCCCGCTGTTTTTAATTTTTTTTCCAGAAAACTGGCACAATGTGAAATGTTGCAGTTTTTAGACCACATTAATTCTCCCTGTGACCTTGACCTTATGGTAAGGTCAAGGTTCTCAAGTATCTTTTTTGAGCTCTTGGGGTCATACAACATTTTGCAACATTTGGTGTTTCTTCACTTCATAGCGTTGGAGAAATATCCAAAGGTAATGTTCAGTACAGACAGATAAAGACGGGCAACGGACAACGGCTGGACGACCAGGGTGAGTATGTACGCTCACTTTTGCTACACATGCGAGTAGCGGCTATTATCCGTTGTTCACAAAACATTCCTATATAATGTTTGGAAACAATGGTAGGGATAAAAATCAACCGTTTCCAACTGTGCCAAAAAATCAAAAAGACGCGTTCTATAACGGTCAAACGGTCCCTTAACAGACTTGGGCGGGGTCATCTAACGGTTGGCAGACAGCACAAACACCATGTGACTGCTCGCAAGGAAAAAATAAATCTGGATGGCAGTATGGCTACAACTACGTCGTTTAGTGTAACCATAACCCCTGAATGTATGAACAGCAGAAAAGGCTGTCTTTGACGTCACTGTATAATAAGAAGCACAAAAGGGATTTTTTGAACTTTCTCTTGGTTGGAGACAAACATGTCCGCAATGCATTCGTGCATCAAGCTATCCATGCAGTCGTTTATTGTTGATTCTTTAGCTCCTCTATGGCAGGGAGATTTTCACTTTGTTTTCCTTCAATTTCACTATGGGAGTTGTTCTTAACATACATTTGTTAAGAAAATTTTGGCTGATTGTAAAACAGCTGTAATATACGGCAGTCCAGGTTGTCCTTCAACTGTAAAAATGAAATAATGCTCTTTAAAGTATCATTTACAACAGTGGTGGCTGTTTTCACAAGTATGCTACAAAAAACACGACAATACATAATACATAAGGAAAAGCCCTATGTTTGGTCAGTTGGTGAGATAGGTAAATGTTATTTTTGTGTGACAGTTCTGATGGTTTTCAAAGGGCTAATTCTTTGCTTTTCGACATATGCCCAACTGAAAACGCTTTAGCAACTCATGTGCACATGACAACCATCTAAATAGACTACATATTCGCAGAAAACACAATACTGATTATAGAGGGAAAAATAACGGCTCTTTTTAAAAGCACGTTTAGTAGTGAAGTACTTTTAGGATTGTTTGGAATTTTTTACCAGCAGACACCCTTTCACTGCTGAGTGTCTTAGTATTGTAAGATGTGTGATTTGAATTTTGGTTTAAAGGTGCCTTTGGTTTGAACACCCCTACCCCTACGAGGCAGAAATACAAAGAAATAGAAGGAAATTGAGCCTATTTGGAACCAGACTTTAGTATGTTCCCATGGGGGGATTCACGGTGCGAATGACACTGCGTCAGCTTGTTCATTTATCTTTAGTATTTTCTTCAACTTTAACTTTTAGGACCATGTATGAGGTTGTGGCAAGCTAAATACACAACACGACGACGTCTCGGAAAAATAGTAAGGATTATATAGGGAAAAACAACAGTGTCAGTTAATGTCCGTTTTGAAGGTGTTAGTGGTTGGGGATTTTGAAAAGCATCAGACATCAGGCAGATACAATCCTTTCTGCGTGTTCTGGTGCAGAAAGAGTTTTCAGTTTATACATTGGGGTGACCAGTAGATACCGTTTTACAACCATAGCCCCAAACGACATTTACAGAGCCCAAAGAAGGATTAGGGTCAATTTCAAAGCCACTTTTCCATATGAAGCGCCAACTTTATATGAAAATGTGTTTAATAAACATCAAAGGACTGAGGTTGAACTTTCTGATAAGAGACATTTTAAACCTAGTCATTCACTTCAACGTTCCCTTCACTAAAGTGGCTAAGATGCCTGGACTATTAACTGTGTCATCAGTTTTTAGACTCCCTCTCTGGTCAGATTTTGGGGTACCACATGGCAGAAGTAGATTCTATCTCACTGTGATGGTTGTTGCAGGCGTGGATGTGTGCCGGCAGCGTGGAGATCATCCCGTGTTCCCACGTGGGCCACATGTTCCGCTGTTTAGTGGAACCCTTATCCTAAAACTTCCCTACTATGAAGACCTTTCTTTTGGAGACTTGGCTGTTCATAAACTCTGTCAGTTTACCCCTGTTTTGAGACTCCCTCCTTTTCAAGAGCTGATTTTCATTCGGAAGTCTTCAATGGAAGGTTCCACTGTTCTGAAATTCACGTGTGCACGTATGCTGTCCATTTTCACGTGCAGATCCAGAACTACGCTGTTCCAGGTCGCTGTGTTCAGACAGCCATCCACTGGCCCAACTATAACAAGCATGTTTTCGCCGAGGCTTGTAATACCAGGGTCTTGATTCAGGTTAGTTTTGGTTGAACTCATTTGATATTTATGAAATGCAAATATACCATCGAATCATATTCTAATTGATTTCTGTCACCTTCATGATCGTCATGATTCCCGCCATGGTCAGCTCCTTCATGGTACCATTGGTCACCAAATCATCATCATGGTCGTCGTCGTTGTCTTCGTGATCATCATCAGCATCGCCATCATCATGGCAACCACCACCACCACCACCATCATCATCATCATCATCATCATCATCATCATCATCATCATCATCATCATCATCATCATTAACATCATCATCGTCATCATCAACATCATCATCATCTGGTCTGGGTGGCCGAGTGGTAACGCACTTGCGCTCGGAAGCGAGAGGTTGCGTGTTCAGGCCTGGGTCAGGCCGCAATTTTCTCCCCCCTTTCCTAACCTAGGTGGTGGGTTCAAGTGCTAGTCTTTAGGATGAGACGAAAAACCGAGGTCCCTTCGTGTACACTACATTGGGGTGTGCACGTTAAAGATCCCACGATTGACAAAAGGGTCTTTCCTGGCAAAATTGTATAGGCATAGATAAAAATGTCCATCAAATACCCGTGGGACTTGGAATAAAGTAAAAAAATTCCATCTCACACGGCATTAAGTCTCAGGAAACATGAATACACGCATGCAGGAAAAAAAAAATATGGGTAGCGCCGTATGTATGGCAGCTCGCTTTCCCCGGGGAGAAAGCAGCCCGAATTTCCATCAGGGTAACCTCACTGGACTGTAAATCTTATCCAATCCAATCCAATCCAATCATCATCATCATCATCAACAGCAGCATCATCGTCATCATCAACATCATCAACAGCATCATCATCATCAACATCATCATCGTCATCATCATCATCATCATCATCACCACCACCACTGAGTCATCATCATCATCGTCGTCGTCGTCGTCATGATCTGTATCAACGGTGTCTTGAACATCTTTGTACGTAATTTAATATGGTAACATTACAATGAATAAATCAGTAGTGACTCTGTAGTTCACGAAAGACCTACATTAGCTCATGTAAAACCACGTGTCAAGAGATTACTCTTTTAAACATTTGTGTTCTTGTTGTTGCTCTTTATCACTGATTTGTCTTGCAGCATTTTACCCTGACGAAGGAACATCAGATCCGACGAGACGAGGGCTGCCTGAACCCAGGTGGTGACGACAGACTGATTGTTCGAACCTGTGCTGACATTGATGATGAGCGGGGCTGGCAATATACACAGGTATGGGTTAGGCTACTACTGTGCTTACGGCGGCCATTTAAAACAACAGAAAATCACATGACTGTATCCCTCTCTGTGTCTCTTGTTGTCTCTCTATCTGTCTCTTTTCTCTCTCTCTCTCTCTCTCTCTCTCTCTCTCTGTCTCTGTCTCTCCGGCACACACACACACACACACACACACACACACACACGCACGCACGCACGCACGCAGACAATATATTATGTTTAGTGGCTTAATTGTTGATAGACCAGCTTTTTTGTTGGTCCGAGGAGGGCATATCGTCTTCTGTTTCATCTTTATCGACCAAAGCCGAAGGCCGCGGTTGATACACATGAAACAGAAGGCGATATGCTCCCCGATGAACAGTACCTGCTATTCAGACTTCGTCGTGTAACAGACGTTTTCTTCCACACGAGATTACGTTGATTGTCTAACAAAGCCGTCAGGCTGAGTTAGACATCCGCCAACTAATCGAGTGTGGAAGAAAACTCCGAGTGTCACACGACCAAATCTGAACAGCATTTATGTCTCACAGCTTCCACCGAGGAGAGAACAGATACGTTTTGAGTACTCACGCTTTGACAGGCTTACCACACCAGTCATGACTGTAGAAAGATCCACTTTTTTAACAGAAGTGACCGAACAACTTTGAATGACGTCTTGGTATGTGTGAATGACGTAACAGTCACCGTCACAGTCTGTATCTTTTGAAGCATCGCATTCTTTATGACGTCTTTTCGTGTCTGCATGCGCGAAATGTTTGTTCTTTTCGGTATGTTTGTCTTCTCTGTACACAACTCTGTCCTTCTAAATAAGTTCAGACTCGCATGCATCCTGAGCGAGCCACTTTCCAAGGGCCGCTAAATTCGCGTATGGAAACAGTCTAGTCGTCAAGGATGCCGTTTGCAGTATTCTCAGCGTTGAAGAATTTGTTCAGAGAAGAAACGCCGATAAGAGCGGGAATAATGACAGCCATAATATGTGCATTTTGGGGCTTTTGGATGGACGATTGCGAGTTTGATTCTGTTCTTGTCATACTCGGAAACGTGTAACATACAATCTTGCACACGTTTGCTTCAGTGGCGGCAAAGAAGGAAAGCGTGAATACTAGTCTACATGGCTTGCTGTGTCGTACCAGATTTACACGAGTTGTTTTTACATTTAGTCAAGTTTTGACTAAATGTTTTAACGTAGAGGGGGAATCGAGACGAGGGTCGTGGTGTATGTGCGTGCGTGCGTGTGTGTGTGTGTGTGTGTGTGTGTGTGTGTGTGTGTGTGTGTGTGTGTCTGTCTGTGTGTGTGTGTAGAGCGATTCAGACTAAACTACTGGACCGATCTTTATGAAATTTGACATGAGAGTTCCTGGGTATGAAATCCCCAGACGTTTTTTTCATTTTTTTGATAAATGTCTTTGATGACGTCATATCCGGCTTTTCGTGAAAGTTGAGGCGGCACTGTCACGCCCTCATTTTTCAACCAAATTGGTTGAAATTTTGGTCAAGTAATGTTCGACGAAGCCCGGACTTCGGTATTGCATTTTCAGCTTGGTGGCTTAAAAATTAATTAATGACTTTGGTCATTAAAAATCTGAAAATTGTAAAAAAAATATTTTTTTTATAAAACGATCCAAATTCACGTTCATCTTATTCTCCATCATTTGCTGATTCCAAAAACATACAAATATTTTATATTTGGATTAAAAACAAGCTCTGAAAATTAAATATATAAAAATTATTATCAAAATTAAATTTTCGAAATCAATTTAAAAACACTTTCATCTTATTCCTTGTCGGCTCCTGATTCCAAAAACATATAGATATGATATGTTTGGATTAAAAACACGCTCAGAAAGTTAAAACGAAGAGAGGTACAGAAGAGCGTGCTATCCTTCTCAGCGCAACTACTCCCCCGCTCTTCTTGTCAATTTCACTGCCTTTACCGTGAGCGGTGGACTGACGATGCTACGAGTATACGGTCTTGCTGCGTTGCATTGCGTTCAGTTTCATTCTGTGAGTTCGACAGCTACTTGACTAAATGTTGTATTTTCGCCTTACGCGACTTGTTTAAAATATTGAACTGCGAGCGAAAGCGAGCTGTTCACTATTTGAAAAAGCAACGAGTGTAAATCTGGTACGACACAGCAAGCCATGTAGTATTCTGTTTATCCTACACACTGTACTTACGTGTATTTTACTAACAATGTCCTGCTGTCGAGGCAGCTAAATTGGAGACGGTTGTTTTAGAACCTCGATCTCTTCTAATGCCTCGTGCAATATATTACGTCAAAGCAAAGAAACGTCACTCTGAAAGTGTGGCGTGACGTGTTAGTTCTAAAAATTCATCGAGGGTAATTAGCGAGCGCAATTTTTTTTCTTCTATAATGACGTTTGTCTCGGTGACCTTGGCATCATAAGCAGTGGAAAAACAGGTCCCTGGCAGACTTGCTTGACATGACCTCATTTACATGATATACATACGTGTGATTTGAACGATTATTATCTCACGAGTGTCTCTCTCAGGTATGTAGGATAAATACATTTTTTGTTACCCAGCTGGTTATGAATGAAAACTCGGGGAAAATGATGACAAATCTCTTTACTTTTTGTTACTCGTCTAGAATTTCCAGAAAATGAATCTCTGATGAGAGGACCCCCCCCCCAAATAAATAACACACGCTGTAGTCCCTTTGTTTATTGTCTTGACCAAAATATACCTGTCATGGAAGGACACCTGCAACGTAGGGACACTTGTCTGGTCCCAAGTATATCCTTTCATTGCAGGTACATGTACCACTATTCCAGTCACTCGATAAACATGTTTCAATATGCAGATGGACAGGTGTTTTTAGAATGACTTCAAGCGAATAGAACAAACGCATCTTTTTTTGTTTGTTTTTGTTTTGCACAGCCCACATTTTCACCCAATCTAATTTGTTGATTTTTCTCGCCATTTGCAGAAAGGTGAATTACTGCATATGGAGAGTAACAAGTGTCTCCATCTGGCGACGGATGACAGAACACTGGTTGTCATTCACTGTGATGGCGATGACAGGCAGAAATGGCAATGGACCCGCCGGTCACTCTCATTGCAGACATGAATAGCACACGTGTGTGTGTGTGTGCATTTTTGTGGATATTTTGGTCATGTTTGTATGCCTCCGATCTTTTAATTTGAGATATACACATTTGCATGTGTACGTGTGTACATGTGTGTGTGAATGCATGCATTTGTGAATATTTTGGTCGTGCATTTACAAAATCATGAATGTGTGCCAGAGATCTTTAAATCTAGGATATATGCATGTTTACATTTGAACTAATGTCTGCACTTTTCTACTCATGTTGTGGAGCATGAATGCTTCTATAGTTTGAGCATGTGTATGCTAGCGTGCATGCGCGCGCGTGTGTGTGTGTGTGAGAGAGAGTGATTAATTACCAATAACCAAACTCTTACTAATACGATATTTTTAGATCTGATATTTATTTATTTTGGGTTCTGTATCCTGCCAACAATACACTGTACACAAAAGACTAACTCAATAGTAACATAACCTTACATCAACATAAGACAAATGAAATAGACACCAGCATCGAGAGTTTAAAATAGTGAAAATGGACAAAAAGTGTACGTACAAGACTCGGGACAAAATCTAGTGAATGTATAGGAAGAAAAATAGATTCCTCAAACATACAACTGTATACACTGATACGCGAGCATATGACATACATGTATTACACAAAGAACAAACCACATGAATACACAGACACGCTTGTAAACGAAACATGATGACACAAAGATACATGTTTGAACCAGTCACAAAACTTGACAGAGAAGAAAAGGCAAAAGGTCTAACAATTATGACGTAAGGATGATAAATCATAATGAAAGTATAGCCGAACTGTAATAAGTATAACAATGAAAAAAGATAAAAATGACAATATTGATCGTGAAATGGAATATTTACATACACTGTGAGCATTATCACTTCTAGTATATTTTTGTCAGCAATCACATTCAAACTTCTATTACAAATACACCTGTTGTGTAAAAGATGCTTACAATCTTACGTACAAGCATACATGCACACTCTCCCATGTTCAGTTCAGCTCCCATGCAGGTTTGCAGCCTTGCTCTCAAGTGCGCACACTCATAGAGCTACTAACACACACACACACACTCGCAGAGCTACACACACACACACACACCCACGGTTTTAAGCAGTTTCAATGGACAACAAGACTATGTGACAAAACATGACAGAAATGAATACTGATCGAGAAAGTGTCAGTCATACCAATGTAAAAAGTGGTAGAAATTAAGTTATGTATAAATAAAGGTAGTTTTCGTACAACTTAATAAACTAAGAACTTTCTTTTTTTAAACTATCTTTTCCTCACAACCTATTAGAAATACAAGATGCTGAAAATGTGACTGCAGATTGCATTTGAGAAGAAAACCCCATTCAAGTACATGTACCATCATAAACAAAGTATAAGACAAGATGCCAATACATGTACATGTACTTCAATCAACCTTTCAAGAACAGATTAAACATGTTAAAAAGTATGAAGAAATATTTGCTATTCTGATGCAAATGTCCGTTACATTCAACATGATCATCTATCAAAAAAGTCATCTCAACTCTTCACAAAACAATTCATTTACAAGACAAAGGTAAGAAGTGTGCTGCAATATTTACTTCAAACTTTATTCTGGACGTCACATAGTGTTTTTCTTTCGTTTGTCTCCGTATGTTATTCCTGCGAAAGAAAAACCTTGATATGATACGAAGAAGTGACTCAGATACACACGAGGAAAGTGTCAAAACTGCATAAAGCTGTTATTTCTCTTATGTGAAAAAAAAAGGTTGCAAAGGCAGAAACTGCTTACAAAAAGGCTCGACAGAAAGAAAAACAAGTTAACATTTGTTGCCATCGTTTCTCTTAAGAATTGTGAAAGCGTAGCTGCCAGTTTTGTCAGAAAAGAAAATTTCCATCAGGAAAAAAAAAATGTCATCAGAAAAGACAAAAACAGCAGTACAATATTGATCCCATGTACGACAAAGTGTACAGAAAAGTTAAGGTACAAGTGAACAGAAATGTCAAATGCACATTATCATGAAATGAAAGAAGACAAGAGACAGCAAAATAGTACAAGTATATTCTCTAATAATATCATGCATGACCATGTGTACAATATATAATAATTATAAGCAGGAGTGACATTTTTCATCAATAATGGAAAACCCCAAAATACAAAGGATGAAAAGAGTTCAGTGATAACATCTCTGCTCGAAAACCAAGATTCAGCTTCAATGTGGAGATGGAGGTATATCGCCACAACAAGAAGATACAAAGTCTACAGAAGTAAACAAAGTCTTCCAACCTGTGTAAATAATCATGTAAACCACCACAGATTTGCCCAGGCTTTTACATAGGACACCGAAACTCAGCAGTCTGGCTGCTTTCCATGCAAAAGCAAAGTGGGAATTTTTCCTGACTTAATTTCACAGATTGACATCTTTCTTTCTTTATTTGGTGTTTAACGTCGTTTTCAACCGTTCAAGGTTATATCGCGACGGGGAAAGGGGGGGGATGGGATAGAGCCACTTGTTAATTGTTTCTTGTTCACAAAAGCACTAATCAAAAAAATTGCTCCAGGGGCTTGCAACGTACTACAATATATTACCTTACTGGGAGAACGCAAGTTTCCAGCACAAAGGACTTAACATTTCTTACATACTGCTTGACTAAAATCTTTAAAAACATTGACTATATTCTATACAAGAAACACTTAACAAGGGTAAAAGGAGAAACAGAATCCGTTAGTCGCCTCTTACGACATGCTGGGGAGCATCGGGTAAATTCTTCCCCCTAACCCGCGGGGGGTCAGATTGACATAGGTCAGATTAAGGAATCAAATCAGCAAAACATCCCAACTCTTCACATAAAGCAGCCGGGCTGTTGATTTTAAGTACATGTTCAAGTGGAAGGATGCCCTCAGCGCTTGCAAAAAAAGCCTGTAGTGGTTAACATGATCCTTTTCATGGGAAGAAAGGTCAATTTAAATGACCTTTTTCTAACATTTGCTATCGTCAGCTTTTAGTAAGGCCATGTGATTTTGCAGCCTAAAGTGTGCATCAATCCATTTAGGAGCATCAATATTCAGACACAAAGTATCATGTTAGCCTCGGTCCTAGTGAGAGATTTGATCATATTCTCCAATGCCCAATTTGTTTCTTCCTATGTCTCAAAATTGTGTACCACTCATGAAGCAGACTTTCTTTCTTTCTTTATTTGGAGTTTAACGTCGTTTTCAACCACGAAGGTTATATCGCGACGGGGAAAGGGGGGAGATGGGATAGAGCCACTTGTCAATTGTTTCTTGTTCACAAAAGCACTAATCAAAAATTTGCTCCAGGGGCTTGCAACGTAGTACAATATATTACCTTACTGGGAGAATGCAAGTTTCCAGTACAAAGGACTTAACATTTCTTACATACTGCTTGACTAAAATCTTTACAAACATTGACTAAATTCTATACAAGAAACACTTAGCAAGGGTAAAAGGAGAAACAGAATCCGTTAGTCGCCTCTTACGACATGCTGGGGAGTATCGGGTAAATTCTTCCCCCTAACCCGCGGGGGGAATTTGTTTCTTCCGATGTCTCAAAATTGTGTACCACTCATGAAGCAGACTTAAATTGTAATGTCTTTTCTAATGTTTTATTCACAACAAATTTGTTTGATAAGAACACTGCGGACTTCCTGGCAGCCACTGGTCTGAGGATTTAGCACGGCCATCAACATCGAACGCAGAAGAAGAAGAAGAAGAAGTTTGATAAGAATGAATATTAACTGACAAAGTTCAATATCGGCAGAGTTATTAATGACAATGATATCATTTGTTGCTGACCATACTTTAAAAATCTAAACTAACTCATATTGGAAAAAAAAAGAAGAACAAATGAAAAAAATTGGAATAAAAAGGCAAAACCAGTTCAAGACAGCACAAAAGCACCTCAAAAATGTGGAACGAATGTTGTTTGTTTTCACCTCTCCAAGGTTAAATTGAGCAGATGTTTATACACACACACAAGGAACATTTTAAATAATAGCCACATGGCAAACACATTTACACACGTATGGAACCAAACTGAACGCCATGTAGCAGGAGATGCTTCTGCTATTGTAGCAGATATTCAACTATGTACAAGCGGCAGTACGCTCTACAATTCAAGCAGGTCGCAGTCTCCTTACATAGCCCCGTGCCAGGGTAGCTGTCACACTGAATGAATCTCAAAATATTTAGTCTTGTTTCCGTATGTGACATCACTTCAACGGGGTTATTTCTGGAGATAGCCAAGAAGAGGATTAGGGCAGAAGACATAAAAAGGTTCTTTGTTCCAGGGATATAGTGCTTAAGAAATTCAATTCAATTCAATTCAATTCAATAAAACTTTTTAAAATTTTTTGGTGTAATTAATACTACTCAAACAGTGATTTTTTAGCTGGATTTTTTTTGTTACAGAAAGTTCCAGCATAAATAGCCTGGAATAAAAGCCCAAGGACGAAATGTCATACTTTATAAATCTTTTCCTGTCATAATGCCTGATAATCAGGAGAACTCATAGCGACATATGCTGAACAACTTTGCTAAAAACATGAAATGGCGGAAAAATTTCACTTTTAGTTTTATTGTCAAACACACAATTTGGATGCACAAAAGCATTCTTATTTGTTCAAAGGCTTAACAAATATGGATATCGGAAAGGGTATTTCACTGAGTAAAACACTATTGTATTTCACTGTGTAAAACTATTTCCTTGGGAATTTTCTTGACATTTAGTTCCATACTTTTTCCGAAGCTTGCTTTTAAGACTTACAACTCACACCAAGAGTTACATGCTAGTTGGAAATGACTGAACAATTTAATTGAACCTCATGATCATTTGTAACATCACTTCCTATTTACACGCCATTTAGTCAGCTACAACCAGACATCTCAAACACAGGAAGGCTGGAAGGAGAGGGGGGGGGGGGGGGGGGGGGTCTAAAGACGCAAGAAAGCGGAGAGGAGGAGGAAGGGAGGCTAGACAGGCTTCATGCAATATTACCACAAGGGAAAGTTGAGTAGCAGGGAAGCGACAGACGAACAGGGTGATCATTTCTCAACAAAGTGTATTTTACATCACTACAATCAAAAGTTCTGCAACGCGGCAGAAGCCATTCCAACGTCAATCCGAATGTTGTCAGCACACAGCAGACGACCCACTCTCATCAACACAACCGCCTTCTCCTCACCCAATCTGCCTCTTGCCCTGTACACACAGCCACAACGCCAGGTTGCCCACGTCTCACAGGCACTTGCCATTTCACACCACTAACCCTCATCATCATAAAACTCTCACACAGCGCTCATCATATCTTCACACAAAAAAGACGAATTCCGGAAATAACTGTCAAGTTTTGATGGGCAGCAAAGGGTTGTCTTTCCTTGGAAAGAAGAGGGCTTACAAAACCACGTGACAAAACAGGCCAATTATTATTGAGTTGCATCTTACACGCTGCTCGCTAGTGATTGACGTACAATATCACGCGGGTTTGTTTGCCCTCTTTTTTTTTACCCCATCAAAAGTTATTTCCGAACATCATCTATTCACAGCTCTCATCATATCCTCCTCAAATGTAAAACTGGAACGATACAGTTCTATGCACAAGCCCAGCCCACCAAAATCTTAAAGCGTCGCACACAAATAGCCCGACATTCTGACATCTTCGACTTGTTTGCCTTTTTTGTTTAATTTTGTTCGAAGGATTACTGGGCCTATACTTAGAATTGAACAGACAAGACTCATGCCATGGAAGGTGAACGAGGATGTCTGACACAAGCTGGACAAAAGTGCATGATTTTTTCTTGACTCACCAACCAAAGCTTACCTACCAGCTGTATGGCGTTTGGTCAAAAAATCATTCATGCAGTCTTCTTTTTTCCGCTTTATGTCTCACATTACTGTCATCATCCCAAGTCATCAGATATCATTTCCATCTTGCAAAAGGACAAGTGCCTGCATGGGACACCCCTGGGGTATAGTAATATCACAACTCTACAGAACCAAAAACACAACAGTTTCTATGGAAACAAAATCACAAGCAGTAGTAGCACAGGGAACAACGGCAGTGCAGGACGAAGGCTCCACACTTCACACAACCTGTTCAGCGATGGAATCTTTGTGTGGAATAACTTGGAAACAAGCTAGTGAAATGTGGAGAGTCAAAAGAAGCAATCTGAAGCATATTTACACTGAATTTTGCTTCCGATCACCTGGCCTTGCACGCTTACCCGTCAAATTCAAACCGGTCTGTAACTCTGGAACATTGTGTGTCCCATTTTGATACCCTGGACAAATAAAATCCAATACAGACATCTGAAACAGATAGACTGCTTAAGGTCCCAATCAAGACTCAACAAACATCATCACCTCCGGGGCAACCTGCATCTGGCCCGTCTAAAAACACCTCCGCGTAAGGGGTTTGGCTGCCAGCGTGGTAAAAATAAAGAGGGAACATTTTCTCTGCCCGCGCGGCAGCAAGCAGGATGTCTCTGAACTGTCATGATAGGTTAATGCATGAAACATTTTATAAACGACAAAACAGAAAAATTGCCATTCAAAGTGAATGTTCTATATATTTGAATTTAATTCAATGTTCCATTCAATAACCTTTTTAAAAAAATTTTTTTTAGCTTTGCCACATGAATTCAATGAAATTAACCCTCATTAATAATGAGATTGTATAAGACTCTTCCGCTGGCTTAAATTAATATTCAATTCACTCATTCCTGCTCTTTGGTTTGTTTAAATGCATGCAGAAAAAGTCCTTCCAATTAATAGTGTTAGGTTGTCTGAGAATCAACCCCTATCAATTTTATCAATGCTATTTCTTGTGAATCGTATTACATACTTTGCATATTGTTCATCATAGGCCTAGCTTTATCACTCAAAATGCTCTATTCCCTCCCAGGCAGAAAATGTGTCAAATGAATTGTTGAAAACTCACAATTTGGCTACAAAACTTTAGCTGTATTAATACACTGCTTAAAAAAAGAAAGGGGAAAAAAAAGAAGCTAGTTTAAAAAAATTGCCAGCTCAGTATCAAGTTTTCGCTGTTAGAGCTAAAGGGGAAACAACTACTATACCTATTACAAGACAACAAGTAGGGAACAAGAATAGGGAACAAGCCTTCTCTATGGAACAAGCTCTGTACAACATGCAATATACATGTACAGATAAAACACCCTGTCAGCAATGTACTCTTGGACTCCCTTTCCAAACCTGGTACTCCATTAGATTTTATATTAGCCTAGACTCTTCACAAACATATTTATTTGTACATTATGCTGTTAATGTTTCACAAGATTTTGAGAAGGCTTATTAACTTCAACTGACCTTAACTGGGATAAAACAATATCAGTGTGCCGAATATAACTAGCATCCAGGGATTGGCTTGGG
The DNA here is from genome assembly GCF_037325665.1 of Littorina saxatilis. Lineage (NCBI taxonomy): Eukaryota > Metazoa > Mollusca > Gastropoda > Littorinimorpha > Littorinidae > Littorina > Littorina saxatilis. The sequence continues at coordinate 81,221,732 of NC_090256.1, read as the reverse complement.
CGTCGGACATCGGTCTTTTGCCATGTTAAATTCGGAAAAGACAGACACACATGGGTCTTAATCCGTCAACTGACCGATAGGCATGCAGCAGAGTCAGTCAGCTTGTCTTATTTTTGTCTGCTGTCTTGTTCTTTTTTCTTCTTCTACCCTTCCTTACTTAATTGAAATAAATATGGTTATTGTGTCCTCAGACCTTTTATTCCTCTTCATGTAAGAACATTAGAAAATAAACAAGAAAATGAAGAAATGAATTGAATTTTCCTCTCATTTCTACATTGTAAACAACTTTCAGAAGTTTCTCCTCACTGCCGTAATGCACAATTGCGGCAGTCCCGTGGTGGAAGGAAAGTTTTTTTTTCTTGACAGATTGGTTTTCAAAATGACTGATTGATTCATGGCTGAGTCAGTCAATGGACCTGTAGTGGACAAAACCCAAGCCAATCCCTGACCATCCTTATTTTCAACAGCAAATGTCACTTATCTTTGCCTGCAATATTGTTTGCACAAGTTTCATCGGCATGCAACACAGGGACAGGTCTGTACTATGTGAAACAAAAAGTAGCAGGAAAGGTGAAACTTCAAATATAAACCTAACAAATACACAGACTCATAGCTGGAGAACATTCACAAAGTACAGTAAACTCTTCACCCATATCATATATTTTAATTTTCTTTTTACAAAGAGCAAGTTTTGAACATGCAGAGTCAGAATAGTCGATGTTCAGAAGTAACTGTCAGGGTTTTTATTCTTTTGAAGTGAGCGAAGAATGAAAACACGCCAATGCATTTTGACAGCATCGGCTTGATATGATGACTTTTTCCTTCAAAATCATGCACATCGAACTGATTGTTCACTGTGAAGCTATCGGCATGTTTATATCTAGTATCATCTTCAATGCGAATAAATCCCCCACAGAGGTATTTCTGGAAAACATCTATTGCGTGTGTGTGTGTGTAGGCGCTGCTGAATGTAAGTATCTTCCCGAAAAACACGACAAAGAAAATTGGACAAGTTTGACCTGCACAAATTACACAGGATAATTAAGACATCAACTTGATCAAGTTCGTTTAGCACCTAAGTAGAGTCAATCAGAAAAGTATGCACAAGTGTAGATAAGCACCATTGTTTTCAAACGACAGACTTTACACAATAGTAGTACACTTATGAGGACTTAAACCTTATTTGCAAGAAAAACAGACTTCATACCTGTTACGTACTTAAAAGTTCAGTTATTGAGATTTTACACACCATCATGAAAATAATGTTCAAGTAGAATCTTTCATAACCATTTATAAATAGTGACACACAACTCTTGATAATCACTAACACCGTAACTCACAAATCTGACATTTCTCAATGTCCTTGAATAAAAAAAATAAAAAAGCATAGATTCTCTAATTGTTTACAATCATGAACGCTTCAGTACTTAAATGCATGCAGCTGTAACACCCCCCCCCTCCCCCCACAAGAAAATTCCAATTTACAAATTACCATTTTCAACTCGCTATGTTCCTCATTTACCAAAGTTTCTCAGTAACAAGCTTCCCATTTCCTGTTCACTATAAATGTTTACACTTCAAATTTTTGTTTGCCAACACGCAAAACCCTGCAGATTTTAGCGATGTACAGATCCATACAATTTGCTGGCATTCACTATGTACAAGTACAATTTTACACAATTTTATCCATGATACCTGTAGTTGTACACCTTTAATGCAGAATTCAAGTAGTCTTTACAGTAGGTGATCAAAAATACAATAAATGTGGCACGATAAATACAGAACAATGAAAACCACTGAAAAGTAAATCATAAATGAGCAATAATAATAAGGGTATTTATAGGGCGCAAATCCTAAAATAGTTCTAAGCACCTTTATCGTTATTGAGTAAGAAAAAAAGTGTCTCATAACATTTTTGTTTAAATTAGAAAGCTTTAAAAAATAAGATTATTATGAGCGTTAGTGCCTAAATATGGAATCAACTTGCATTGAATTGCACATGCTATGTCAAAGAAGGAAAGAAATGCCACCAAACATAAACAAATGAAACAAACTAAATCTTCTGGCTTGTGATTGTTTAATATTCTTGAAGTTCAGTGTCAGTGATAAGTGAATCTGTATTCGCTTCGATAGTTGATCTAACACTCATGCTTAATAAAATGTTATGTCTTGAAACTCTACTCAGTTTGAATGTCATTTGGGCAGTCATCACAAGCAATCACATGATAAATGAAAGGAAAAAAATTTGAAAAAAAATCAAGGTCCTCAGCTCAGTAGATTCACAACATAAAAAAGGCGTATGAAAAAAAAAGCTTTGTACAATTATGAACACTGTCTAATATTTTGATATATCTCACAGAATAAGACATAATGCAGTATTCAGAATGTTTTTACCCCAGTGAAATATTCCAAAAGAGATGACAAGAAATTCAAACCACAAGCCATGCTTCAAGTTCAAATTTGATCTTTGTGGGTGTTAGCCAAGTCCTGTTTACTGACAGATTCTTGTTCTGAAATAAAAAGATTCCTGATCTGCCTGGAGACCCTGTCTCTGTCGGAAGTTTCGTCACCTGGTCTGGCATCCGTTCAAGTTTGAGCACAACACATGCCTGAGCAGCAAAACTACCTATGGAATAAATAACTTGAGTGACTCTGGTCCCTTTGCGCATAAAATAAACAGAGCTATCTGCAAAATCTTCCATTCCACAGACTATTTGCTGTCCATATCACTCACAAAAGAAATTTTTGTGTGTGGAATTAATCGTTTGGGACAAAATTGGAACAATGACTCGTGATTATACATATACAAATGTTTCCAAATAAATATTGCTTGGTAAAATTGATTCAGAGCAAATCTGTTCACATTAGTAATACACAAAGCAACGACGCAAAATCCGAACAATAAGAACATCTTTACACCAGTTTTTGCATTTGAACAATATTAAAAACTGTACAGCTTTCACGCCATAAGGAGTGATTCAGAAATGAAAATGCACACATGTTCACTGAATAGCTTGCAATAAAAAGCACCTAGCATGGCGCTGTGTGGCATTTTGTCAAAAAAAGTTCCGCCACACGCCTGATAACGATAAACCAGATGAGCGCATAATGCCCATCGTTGTGGACTACAGTAGGAGCGGTGAAAGAGAAGAGAGTTCTTGGAATCTCATCAGTTACAATCTTTTTTTGTAGTGCTGCACACAGCTCCACGAAAGTCACATGACCCCGTCGAAATGTACGTCTCAAATGAATGCTAAGGCTTCACTGATCAGGGAAAAAGGTACAACAAGGACCCTCACTTGATTATTCTGAGGGCTTGCAACAGCGTACAGTAAATGACACACGCAACACATGTTGGGGGATTGCTTGCCGAAGGGACGCACCGATGCTTCATTCAAGCAGCACAAGATGAAGAATTTTTCCGGTGAACATCCTTCAACACTGTATATCCCCCCCATTATCACTGTCACCAAATCCACGGTGTACACCAGAATGTTTTGATATCACCGTCACCGATTCGAAGAAGTGAAGGGGAGAAGTGCTGGAGTTTTGTTCAGCTTGCTGCATTGCGCTCGACGGGGTCAAAGTGACGTCTCTTTAGCATCCTGTCATACCTTCGCTGACCCGGGATCTGTATATCGAAGAACGGGTCTCTGGGTCGCACTGTACCCCGCCCCACGGTGGGGAGGGTCCTGAAAGCCCCGCACCGACTCGTCAAAATACTGTCTCTGCCGCTCCACATACGAGTCCCTCTTGCCGGGCCGATCTTCGTGCGTGCCATAGTGAGACTCGTAGTCGTACATGTCGTGGGGGTGTGGGGGGGCGTGGGGGAGGTGGTGATGGTGATGATGGTGAAGGAGATGGGGGTCGTAGCCTGTGAGAGTGTGGGAGGCGTGAGGGGGGTAGTTGTGAGCATGGGGGTGGGTGTTGCTGTCGCTGCCCATGCTGCTGACGCTGGGGTAGGGGCTGTTCCTGTACGTCTCACTCTGTCGACTGGTGGGCCTGCACACAGCAATACTCTTTTTAAGTTCAGTGTCACATCTAGGTGTTCATTTATTGCGGTCACATTTGTCACATGAAAATCCTCTGGCAAGAGTCAAAACAACAAAGGTAATTTAGGAAGCCATTCGTTCACATATCCAAATTTCCCTGAGCATCCAACCTTGTCTGTAGTTAACATCCATGTTTTTATTCCGCCTGCACCAGCGTCAAGATCGCTACTTTCAAGAAAAAAAACACCAGTAACTGAAGCTCCAAAACTAAAATAAAGTCAAAATTACAATAAATTACCACTGGATGTCTAAACAAATTAACAAAAGGAATTATTTGCAAAAGTTGTTGACACGACGAAGAAAAATGTTGACACCTGAAACTCAAGACAAGCGAGTTACAGCGTTCGTAATTTATCCAAAAACGCAGCCATTTATTCCCATTTCCACAGCAATAGAGCTCTGATCAAAATGTTCCATAACGTATCTAGTTTGCAAGCACAAACACAAGTATGAGGGTGAATAAGAAAATTTTCAAGTCTTCAAGTACAAATAAATCATATTTTTAGTCGCACATTGTCTTACAATGGATAGTCAGTTTTTATTTTATTTTTTAAGATACATAGAATAACAAAATAGTAACTACTGCTGATCTAAATTCAGCAATGCATTATACATTTTGGTTGCAGTAATAGAAAAGAAACACTCACCGGCTGAACTGGTGAGAATAGTTTCCTCCCGCCTGGTCGGCCATGTTGTCGTACACGCCGAGGTGGGACCGGGGGTCGAGGCTTGGCCTCTCCCTTCGAGGGTCGGGGTGTATCTCGGCGCGGAGGCTTCGGCGGTGGATGTCTCCCCGAGGAGTCTGGTGTGTCTCCATGGAGCGAGGGTCGTGATGGACGTCTGCGCGGTGACTGTGTACTCCCTCCCTTGCGGGGTTCTGGTGAAACTCCATCGCTCTGGGGTCGTGGTGGATGTCCGCACGGTGACTGAGTACACCTTCTCCCGCGGGATTTTGGTGAAACTCCATGGCGCGTGGATTGTGATGGACATCGGCACGGTGACTGTGCACTCCCTCCCCTGGGGGGTTCTGGTGAAACTCGGGCATGCGGGCTTTGGGTTGGATGTCTGCACGGAAGTTTCGGGGGTGCATGTCCGATCGCCGAAGCGGCTCTGCGTACTCCTCGTTCGCCCCAGCAATTCTGGAATTGTGATAGTGATGCGATTCGTCGGTGCCGCGGGGGTCGTGTCGGTGGGGGTCCGTTGTCCGGGGGTCGTGGTGGATCTCGGCCCGAAGGTTGTGGTGATGGACCTGCTGGGGCATTCTGGGATAGTCCTGGGGTGCCTCGCCCGGCACGGTGTACTGAAACAGGGACTCTCTACATAGCATGACTTAGACAACGCTCTTTGCTCAGACTACAAGAACTTGAATGACGGCTCCGTTTGTCACTGGGTCTCCTTGCAAATTCAGGCATGCAAGTACAGAGGAACCCCTTCCTTCAAGACCACCACAAATCTCAAATAATCAAGTCTTAAATCGGTGGGAGTCTCAAATAATCAAGTCTTAAATCGGTGGGAGTCTCAAATAATCAAGTCTTAAATCGGTGGGAGTCTCAAATAATCAAGTCTTAAATCGGTGGGAGTCTCAAATAATCAAGTCTTAAATCGGTGGGAGTCTCAAAATGTAGACTTCAGACTTTATGAGCAGAACATTTGAGAAAGCAGGGTCTTAACAGGGGAAGGGGGGAGTCTTTCATTGGGAAATTTTAAAAAGGGGGAGGGGGGAGTCTTTCATTGGGAAATTTTAAAAGGGGGAGGGGGGAGTCTTTCATTGGGAAATTTTAAAAGGGGGAGGGGGGAGTCTTTCATTGGGACATTTTAAAAGGGGGAGTCTTTCATTGCGACATTTTAAAAGGGGGAGTCTTTCATTGGGAAATTTTAAAAGGGGGAGGGGGAGTCTTTCATTGGGAAATTTTAAAAGGGGGAGGGGGGAGTCTTTCATTGGAAAATTTTAAAAGGGGGAGGGGGGAATCTTTCATTGGGAAATTTTAAAAGGGGGAGGGGGGAGTCTTTCATTGGGAAATTTTAAAAGGGGGAGGGGGGAGTCTTTCATTGGGAAATTTTAAAAGGGGGAGGGGGGGAGTCTTTCATTGGGACATTTTAAAAGGGGGAGTCTTTCATTGGGACATTTTAAAAGGGGGAGTCTTTCATTGCGACATTTTAAAAGGGGGAGGGGGGAGTCTTTCATTGGGAAATTTTAAAAGGGGGAGGGGGGAGTCTTTCATTGGGAAATTTTAAAAGGGGGAGTCTTTCATTGCGAAATTTTAAAAGGGGGAGACTTTCATTGGGAAATTTTAAAAGGGGGAGTCTTTCATTGGGAAATTTTAAAAGGGGGAGGGGGAGTCTTTCATTGGGAAATTTTAAAAGGGGGAGAGGGGAGTCTTTCATTGGGAAATTTTAAAAGGGGGAGGGGGAGTCTTCCATTGCAAAATTTTAAAAGGGGGAGTCTTTCATTGCGAAATTTTAAAAGGGGGAGTCTTTCATTGGGAAATTTTAAAAGGGGGAGTCTTTCATTGGGAAATTTTAAAAGGGGGAGGGGGGAGTCTTTCATTGAGAAATTTTAACAGGAGGAGGGGAGAGGGTGGACAGTATAGTACTCTGAATTAAAAGTGCTTTATTCTCTTCATTCGCAGCAAACAACACCAATGAAATTCTCTTCTCAACACCTGTGTACAGTCTAGACAAACACTGCAGATTCCTATGACTCACTCAACTGAATGCTCAGGTGAAAAAAGAAATAAACCAACAGCTCACTACCACAACCATAGCTGCCAACCTTCTGAAGTCAAAATCCAGGAGGGGGACCATTTAGTCTTGAATATGAGCAGGGAGAAGTTGTAAAATTCAGGAGATTCCCGGAAAATCCGGGAGGGTTGGCAGCTATGCACAACCTTTATACTCACCCTTATCTCATCGTCCTGCAATCTCTGATCATAAATGTCCTCCTGCAATCTCTGTTCATAAATCTCCTCCTTCTGCTCCATGGGGTAGACGCCTTGTCGCGCGCGGTGCTGCTGCTGATGTTGCTGCCGTAGTTGCTGAATGCGTTCAGCTCTGTTGGCCGCGGCGCCAGCAAGGTGCCCCCCCTCTCCCCCTCCTGCCCCATCGCCCCTCTGTCTGGTGGGGGCTGCCCCTGCTGGTCGACCTCGTGGTGCTGGCACCTGACCTCTGTGAACACAATCACAGGAATTAACAACACTGTTAGATTTTAGGATGAAAGTCGCTTGTCTTGTTATTCTCTCAGGTGCCAGGAAATTGGTTCCATATATCTCTCACCTTCTATATTTCGTCAGTGGCCTTCGAAGACCTCGTAACTTACATTTTCCCGATTTTCGCATGGTTCCGTCCCTTGATTTTTTTCCTATCATCTGTGAAAAGCTTGTAACTCTATCTATTTTGCAAAGGTCTTTTTCCCCTGATTTTAAAAACCTCGTATTGCCGTTGGGTGTTGAGACATTAGCGACATTAGCGGGAAAACCTCGTATTGTCTGTTTGAATCCCTGCGAGTCTGTTGAAAATCCTCGTAATTGTTCCTTAAATTCAAAACAAAAAAGTTCAAAACAAAAAAGTGAAAACCTCGTATCTACACGTTTTGATCTGGTGAAGAGGAATTTGATTTTTAAAACACTCATTATCTCAGAACTATGATTTTGAAGATACGAGGTCTTCGAAGGCCACTGACGATTTGCACATGGTGTATGCATTTAGAGCGCTTACTTCCCATGTGTTTCTTACAATACTCTGGTCTTATGCTGTTTTATTCACAAGAACCAAAGAAGCAGGAGTAGAAAACAGGTTGAAATCAAGCGAGAAAGAAATGACGGGCGCTGTGGCGGGGTGATAAGACGTCGGCCTCTTAATCGGAAGGTCGAGGGTTCGAATCCCGGTCGCGGCCGCCTGGTGGGTTAAGTGTGGAGATTTTTCCGATCTCCCAGGTCAACTTATGTGCAGACCTGCTAGTGGCTTATCCCCCTTCGTGTGTACACGCAAGCACAAGACCAAGTGCGCACGGAAAAGATCCTGTAATCCATGTCAGAGTTCGGTGGGTTATAGAAACACGAAAATATCCAGCATGCTTCCTCCGAAAGCGGCGTATGGCTGCCTTAATGGCGGGGTAAAAACGGCCATACACGTAAAATTCCACTCGTGCAAAAAACACGAGTGTACGTGGGAGTTTCAGCCCACGAACGCAGAAGAAGACAGAAGAAGAAGCGAGAAACAAACAGACTAAAGAAAAAAAACCCAGGGCAAACACTCTCATAGTCATACTCCCTCATACAGTCTCTCTCTCACCACGCACACAAACACCTACTTGTGCTGTTCATTCTGATAGGGCCTGAAAGGACTCTCGGTGCGACTGCTGGAGCTCTGTGGATGTGTGTGTGAAGACGAGTCGGACTGCAGTGAAGAAGTGGAGGCAAGTCGTTGCTGTGCTTGCTGCTGCAGCCGCAACTGTTGCTGCTGTTGTTGCAGTTGCTGCTGCAGTTGTTGCTGATGCTGAAGTTGTCGCTGTTGTTGCTCCTGGATGCGTTGGTACTGATCCTTCAGGCGACTGTTTGAAGAAGAGACGTGTGGATTAGGTGAGCGTTCTCATTCCTGAATGTCATTAGATGTATTTACCACGGATCAGACCAAAACTGAATAAATTAACAATCTGACCAGCCACAAAAGGGTTATTTTGGTTCTCACTAAAAGAGCAATAGATGACAGGAATTTTCCCCACTGGGAGGTGTTGTTTGAGGAGCTTTGCATTTACAGATACTGAGCTCAAGACAATACCAGCCCATCAAAAAATCTTTCAAACTCAATGCATTTAACAAAGTAAAAAAATCCAAGCTTTGGTTCAGTCCCTCTTTACCTGTCATCCACGTGCTGCTGGCTGAGCTTGCGGACACGCTCCGCTGCCTCTGGGTCACGGCTGATGACAAGGTGTGAAGGGCGTTCCTCAGAGCGTGACCTTGAACGACCTTGACTGTGTCCAATGTCCTCTGTGGATTTGCGCCCTTTGCCTAGGCTGTAGGACAAAAACACACTGTGGTTTTCAACCTGAAGTCGTGCTGTTTTTCAACATGTCACAATCAGAGACCTGGTTAAGACGTCCACTTTGATGGTTCTTTACACAGAAAAAAGCAATACTTCTGATTAATTTTTTTATTTTTTTTAGATGTTAACATTTACAAATATATATATATACTAGATGATTACCCGCTTCGCCGGGTACCGGCTTCGCCGGGAAGAAGTAGAGCCGAATACTAGGCTGCGCCTGGGACCCGGCTCTGCCGGGTGAAGCCGGCGCATGAAGGAAAGGAGATAAACGCGCAAAACACTGGAGACCTTCTAAAAATAGTAACGTGCAGTGACCTTCTAAAAATAGTAACGTAGTAACGGGAATATGGATTGACGCCACACGGAGGAAGGGAGATAATCGCGGCTGAAAACACTGGAGAAGATAAGGAAGAGTTACTGGTAGTGGATCCCGACAAAAAACAACAAACAAACAAAAAAATCGGTTCAGCGCGCACAATGCTGCGCGCTGAGAGCACGTGTTGAAATATCTCATCGATGAGGTTGTGTCCGGGGTGTAGCTGAATACGGACTCCAAATTTGAAAAAGATCCACCGAGAACTTTGGCCGTGCATCGCGGACACACACACACACACACACACACACAGACAGACAGACAGGCAGACAGACAGACACAAGTCGTATATATATATATAGATAGATACAGAATTACTCTTTCAAAAAAACGTTCAAATTAAAAAAAAAAAATTCTTGAAAGAGAAACATAGATTTGTTACATTTTTCTCAATACAAAGTTTCAAGAAGGGGTCTTTGGAGTTTCACAATTTAGCCGTGTTTCTGTAACACAGTAAAAACAACTTATCATTCTGAACTCACCAGCAACCAGACAGGTAACAATACAAACCTAACAGAAAGAAAATGTTTTGACACAGTAAAGAAAAATATCCATCCAAAATCATCACTTATTTGATAGGCCACAACACAAATCCACCAGAAATTAATCAACCAAGTAGTAGAAAACAGCACGAAAAAAAATATGTGTGTCCGTACTTTGGCAGAAATTTGAATTCAGGCTTGCCAAACTGAACAGTGAAAACATTCAACATGAAGTGACACTTACCGAAGGAATCCTAGCAAACCGCCGCCAGCTTTCCTGTCTTTGGCTTTCTTCTTCTTGAGACTGTTGTAGTCCTCACCGGCGTTCTCACTGCTGAAGGAGGAACGACCGGATGTGGAGCGCTGGCCTACGCTGAAAGAACCACTCTCCATGCTCTCCTCTTCCACTGCAGAAAAAGAGAACATGGAAATGTAAATTGCATCATTCTAAATTAAGATTTAACAAGTCGCGTAAGGCGAAATTACTACATTTAGTCAAGCTGTGGAACTCACAGAATGAAATTGAACGTAGTCCGCCGCTAGTGCAAAAGGCAGTGAAAGTGACGAGCCGGTTGCGCTGTGCTTCATAGCACGCTTTACTGTACCTCTCTTCGTTTTAACTTTCTGAGCGTGTTTTTAATCCAAACATATCATATCTATATGTTTTTGGAATCAGGAACCGACAAGGAATAAGATGAAAGTGTTTTTAAATTGATTTCGAAAATTTAATTTTGATCATAATTTTTAATTTTTTTAATTTTCAGAGCTTGTTTTTAATCCAAATATAACATATTTATATGTTTTTGGAATCAGAAAATGATGAAGAATAAGATGAACGTAAATTTGGATCGTTTTATAATTTTTTTGTGTGTGACAATTTTCAGATTTTTAATGACCAAAGTCATTAATTAATTTTTAAGCCACCAAGCTGAAATGCAATACCGAAGTCCGGCCTTCGTCGAAGATTGCTTGGCCAAAATTTCAATCAATTTGATTGAAAAATGAGGGTGTGACAGTGCCGCCTCAACTTTTACAAAAAGCCGGATATGACGTCATCAAAGACATTTATCGAAAAAATGAAAAAACGTCCGGGGATATCATACCCAGGAACTCTCATGTCAAATTTCATAAAGATCGGTCCAGTAGTTTACTCTGAATCGCTCTACACGCACACACACAGACACACACACACACATACACACATACACCATGACCCTCGTCTCGATTCCCCCTCTATGTTAAAACATTTAGTCAAAACTTGACTAAATGTAAAAAAATAAGAAGAAAAGAAATGTAAGCTTACTTATAGGCAGAATATACCTGCGCAGAGTCAGTGACACAGACGACGCACTGCATATCATTGATGCTGCGATAGGGATTATGATGAGTACTTGGCCTGTTTTCTTTTCATGCAACCTGTAGCGGGCTGGGATAATCTGCAGTGCGTCGTCTGTGCTGCTGACTCTGTGCATGTATAATCTGCCCCTTAGCTGTCACAGCTACATATTTCATCAGATCTACATGTCCCTCTTGTTGATGTAAGTTCGATGGTCAGTTCAAGAATGCACCTAAATCATTCATGCACGCAGGCACGTTTCCAAACATTACAGCCTGGAACTGCTCTACTAGTCCACCCAACTGCAATACAGTCAAATGAGACTTACCACCAATAAAAGCAAAACTGGAAGATCAAGAATACAGAACAACTAACATTTTGCAGAAGAAAATAAATAAGACAGAAAAAAGTAGGAAAGAAAACACGAGGAAAAAAGAAAGAAGCAAGAAACAAATAAGGAACAGAAGCAGCAGAAGAACACAGGCACTAACATGTATCCATAGGAACACCGGAATCCACAGGGTCATACGACCGATCCACAGCAGCCCTGAAGCTCTCATTGCAGGGTCGTATCCGACCAAGCCGACTCAGCCGCCACGCAGGCACCTGTGGATCCCCTGGCTCTTCCGTGACAGGCTCTGCCTGTGGCTCCGCGTGTGACAAATCCTCAACGGAGGAGGAGTGTTTGAGGTTACCCTGACTCTGAGAAGTTGGGATCTCCCGCACTGGTGCTGGTCTGTGCATACCTGTGAGAGAAGAGGCATTTATAGCTTGCTACAATTCCCTCAAACTAAATGCCCAGAGAATGGTAATTCCAAAATGAATGAAAAGCTGCAAAGTCTAACACAGCCTAGTCTCCTTTGGTTCATATTAGCCATACAGTAGTACCCCCTCTCATGACTGCCAACAATCTGAGCAAAGTCTAACACAGCCTAGTCTCCTTTGGTTCATATTAGCCATACAGTAGTACCCCCTCTCATGACTGCCAACAATCTGAGCAAAGTTTAACACAGCCTAGTCTCCTTGGCTTCATATTAGCCATACAGTAGTACCCCCTCTTATGACTGCCAACAATCTGAGCAAAGCAGTCTTAAAACAGGGAGTCTTAAAGCCCGACCTCCTCTACAAAACTTTCCCTACTGTGGTTCCACAGCCTTCATCAGCTAGACTGTCAACACAAGACCTCGTGCTAGGGGTGGTTTGTTCAGTGGAGACAATTTGGCGTTTATAGTAGTGTCAAGACTGTTTGTGTATCTAGCTAGCTATCGCCGACTTCTGACAGCTCCTGTAGGCTAGCGTGTACCCTGGGACAAGGAGATTTACGATGCAGGAGCTGTCAGAAGTCGGCGATAATAGCATGGGCGCGCTAGAAAAACAAACAGTCTTGGCACTACTATAAACGCCTAATTGACTCCGCTGAACAAACCACCGCAAGCACGAGGCCTTGTGTTGACAGCCTAGCTGATAAAGGCTGTGGAACCACAGCAGGAAAAGTTTTGTAGAGGAGGACGGGCTTTAAAATGGAAGCTATAAACAGAAACTGAAAGAAAGCAAGGTCTCAAGGTCTTATAAAGAGGGGAGAATCTTAAATTCGGGGTCGTCAAGGGGAGATCTTCTGGATTTTCAATAGGCTGGGTTGGTCACAGATGCTACGCATTGCTAGCAAACTGCTTGTTACGTCTGCCTGGCAAAGAATGTTTTCTGCAACTAACACATCTTGTCTGTAACAGGAGTAATGCTTTTTTACTTTCTTGTCTTTTCATCATGATGAGACTAAGTATGTAACCAGTGATGATTTTTATGACCATGATGATTTGGGAGAATCCATTTTGACTTCTTGCACTTTAAAAAGACACAATCTAACGGTACATGAAGCAAGATGCATATGTTATGTATAACCGCTGATGTTCACAGCCAAGATGCAAAGCACAGAAATACTGCACAAGAACATATGTAAAGACCAGAAAGCAGGACCAGTACTCCCTTCAACAGTAGCTACCCAAATAATGCTGATAATGGAGTAGACGAACATGTAGTCTAAACCAAGCTAATGTGCAAGTCCACTATTCCTTGTCTAATTTGTTTGTTTGTTTGCTTAACGCCCAGCCAACCACGAAGGGCCATATCAGGGCGGTGCTGCTTTGACATATAACGTGCGCTACACACAAGACAGAAGTCGCAGCACAGGCTTCATGTCTCACCCAGTCACATTATTCTGACACCGGATCAACCAGTCCTAGCACTAACCTCATAATGCCAGACGCCAGGCGGAGCAGCCACTAGATTGCCAATTTTAAAGTCTTAGGTATGACCCGGCCGAGGTTCGAACCCACGACCTACCGATCACGGGGCGGACGCCTTACCACTAGGCCAACCGTGCCGGTCCCTTGTCTAATATCTTTCCAGCATTTTTATTTTAACAAATATAAGAGAAATCTCAATAGAAAATAGTTTGCTGCCAATTAGGCGACACAAGCAAAATATGCATTCTGAATTTTTCCATCCATGTCCAGAATACATATGAACGATAACTTTTGTTCTTTCGTACACAGACAATTTAAAAAGACTTAGTGCCTGTCAAAAGTGGTCACTCACAATTACTTTTTAAGGTTCAAGTGATTAGAGCTTGCAGGAGGCACATACCAAAACTGGCATGATGGCCATAATGCATTTTTGTTATAAATGCAATGCAAGAAAGAAAAATAGCACATAACGTTGTAGCCAAATGAAACGTCTGATCAAACAACTCTTATAGGTAATACCATAGGCAACCTGCGGTACAAAAGCCATCATATCATTTTAAGAAAGTACATGCTCTCTTTTTCAATCAGAATGCAAAAGACAGGTGTTACATACTAGATTGGGCGTCATGCGTCATGCCAGGGTTAGTAGTAAAGGCAGGATGAGGAGGGGAGGGGTCCGGGTCAGTGGGGGAGTTGGGTAGCGACTCGAAGGACCCGCTGCGACCCAGGGCTCCCCCAGCGCTGATGGCTCCCTCCCTCTGGTAGTTGCGCTCCATGCCTGCAATGGAGGAGCTCAAACTGTCAGAACAATCTGTGTTATAATGCTACTTGTACTGTTACTACAAGGCAATGATACTGTCAATAGACGATTTTTCAAAATAACTCCGTCGGGTTTGTGGGTGTTGTGGAAGACTGACCTTTTCTTGCAAAACCTCCGACAAACAGAGGATGGACCAATCACTGGTGAGGGGTGGACCGCCGAGCACATGAGATCTCCCTCGCTAGTGATTGGTCCATTCTTTGTTTGTCCGAGGTTTTGCAAGAAAGGGTAACTCCGCCACAACCCATACAAACCCGACAGAGTTATTTTTGGAATTCGTCTATTCAATCTGTGTTATGTTGCTCCCTGGGCAGTCAAGGTGACTGGTGTAAATCCTTGCACTGTCAGAACTTCTTCTTCTTCTGCACTTGTCGGTACTGTCAGAACAATGTGCATTATGTTCAGTGCATTCTCATCGTTGGCCTTCATATTTCCTACTTGTAAAATGACCCTCAAAGCTAACCGAGACTAGTTGAGGCTGTATGAATGCGCCTAGCCAGCAGGTTGTTAATGGATTTTTTAGCGAGTGGTTATCGACAATTAATGACCGGTAATTTTTAATGAGTTGGGGCATTCTGACCAATCACAGGATCTGTTTCATTAAAATGCAAACTTGATTGAATTACAATTAAGTTTACCATTACATTTGAAGCAAATGCTTCTTTTAAAACTGTGCTCATGTGTCAAAATACTTCGGCATGCGCTTGAGAAGAAAAGTAGTCTAAACATTTTTCTCGTCGTATTTTTTTCTCCACTGACCGTACTGATCGTATTCTAGACAATCATGTGTACAAAACACGGTGAAATCATATGGGTTCCCAGGTCTGCTCTATGCAGTGCACAACTCGCATAATGCCCCCTATGAGATCATTTTGCTCAAAGCTTAAAAGCATTACACTCTTGCCTTTCTGTGATCTTTTGGTTTAGTTTGATTTTAAAAATCAAATACACTGGTGTTGGGGAAATCCAATCTGCGAATATCAGAATGCATGATCATTCCCTGAAACCCCACAGATCTAGAAAATAAGATTTAAATACTGCATGAAAGCTTCACAGAAATAAGACCCCTTTCATAAATACAGGGTGACCCAAAAAAAAGAGTACCCAAACAAAACGTCATAAATTGAACAAAAATAAAGCAATCTTCATAAAATTTATTTACACACACAAGTAGCCTCTGCATGATTTGCACAGAAAATTTTAGCGTTCTAGCTTGTCTTTCAGGAAAGTTATGCTCATTCTACAGAACATGCTCCAAATGGCCTCCGCGCCGCTGCAGGCAAACTTGAACTCGCCGCGCAAAGTTATCAATCACCCGCACACACTCCTGTTGCGAGATTCCGCGAATGGTTGTTGTGATGGCTCTCTTGAGTTCTGTGATTGTCTGTGGGTTGTTCCTGTAGACGTTGTCTTTCAGGAACCCCCAAAGATAGAAATCGCGCTGACCGAAGTCTCTCTGGAACTGTACTTGCACATCTCTGTATGATTTTGTGCGAAAATAGGTCTCTATGCAAAACGTCCGTTGATCATTAGTATAGTTCATTGTGAGAACAGCTTTTATTTCATCCAACCATGCAGTGGATTAGCTTGACTCACCTCAAAAAGAAAGAAAAAAAAGTTAAAATTGACAAAGTTATTCAAGTTTGTTTGGGTACTCTTTTTTTTGGGTCACCCTGTACAACTGTATATAAGTAAAAAATATGTTGTGAAACAAATGTATGCTCGGGTTGCTTTGAAATGAAAACCTCAATAGCTGCAACAACCTTTGTCACCATTTCCTTCTCTTTTAAGCATGCCTTGTGTACTTTAGCATGTCACTCCATGCAATAAGCATACGTTCAGACAATACTAATTCAATTAAATCATTACAACATCTAAATATCTTTGAGTCTTTTACTAAAATCAGACCGAACACAACAAATGTTAAAACAACATTTACATGCACACACATATATATCTATCAAACTTTTGTTTTGTTTATACGCTCTAAATTCTAACTGTTCTTGGTAGACAGCGACTCTAAAATCGTGAAGTGTATTGTACTGGTGGTTTCTTCCATTCATTTGCTTCAGTAACACACTTTATTTTTCCACAAATAAAGTGTTCCAGAAGAACTGGACCATTAAATTTCACTGTGAGGTATGATAAATACAATTAAGGTCATCAGGGGGAAAGAGAGGGAGGTCAACTAGCAAATAATCACAATTTAAATATGTGATATACTTACAATTTGAGTCCGTAGGGCTACTTTGTGTTTACAAGAAGTCAATTATGAGTTAATCTTTGTCTGATACAAAATGTTCGCCACTACAAAATGGCATGTGTGACATGATGAACAGTAATGGGGAATGAAATTAACGGTATGAAAGTGTTTACATTGAAAGTGTTTACATTGAAAGTGTTAACATTTCTGGTGAGTACGTCAACTCACTAAGGATTCCCTAAACTGCTGAATATTAATTACATGTTTAGTATCTACATGTTTAGCATCTACATGTTTAGCATCTACAGTACTAGTCTATCTGTTTACTGTTGCCATACATTAGTTTAATGCAAGCAGGTAAAAATAACCAGAACTTGTTATAAGCTGCTACTGAATAACCCCTCTTGAATTTGATTTTGGACAATAGACACTCTCGATATTACAAGCTCTCGAAAGTTCTTGCAGGGTTCCACACAACCCCAAAAGTCAAGGGTATTCATACCCTTTCAGGAAAAAAGTAAAGGGTTTTTATACCCCTTCCAGATTTTTCACAGGGTATGAGTGACAATCGGTGTGTCCATGAAATGTCATTTTTTTGTTCTTTCGTTTTGCGAGGCATTTTTTTTAGCAGGCGACAGCACCGGATAGGCTAAAGCGAACAGTGCCATCGAGATGATCAGTTTAAAGATATCGTGCAGTTTGAGGACAAGGGAGGCAACCTCTGCTTCACGGCATGTCAGTGTCGACAGAGGAGTGGCACGAACACGGCGTGTACTTTAGTGGTCTCAGTAGAGCAGGCGGCCTGCGTGCTGTTGCTTGTAAACTAGCAAAGGCTATAACCCTTTCAGCGTTTGACTCATACGTTTTTTTACCTCTTTGGAAGAAAACAGTTACGTATTTACACCTCTTCAGAGAGCATCTCGTACGTGATTTGGAGGGTCAAAGGGTATTATACCCTTAATTCTACGTGATGTGGAACCCTGTTCTTTCTTTCTTTATTTGGTGTTTAACGTCGTTTTCAACCGTTCAAGGTTATATCGCGACGGGGAAAGGGGGGGGGGGGGGAGGGGGGGGGGGGGGGGGGATTGGGATAGAGCCACTTGTTAATTGTTTCTTGTTCACAAAAGCACTAATCAAAAAATTGCTCCAGGGGCTTGCAACGTAGTACAATATATGACATTACTGGGAGAATGCAAGTTTCCAGTACAAAGGACTTAACATTTCTTACATACTGCTTGACTAAAATCTTTACAAACATTGACTATATTCTATACAAGAAACACTTAACAAGGGTAAAAGGAGAAACAGAATCCGTTAGTCGCCTCCTACGACATGCTGGGGAGCATCGGGTAAATTCTTCCCCCTAACCCGCGGGGGGCTGGAACCCTGTTCTTGTGATCTTTAAAGCATAGCAGAGCAAGTGGGATGGACGCCTGTGAGAGCTGTTAAGACTCCATGTACTCAGCTCTTGCGACATTTGAAGCATAAAAAAGAGCATGCAGTACGGATATATCATGAGAGCTCCTTGGATTAAAAAAAAAAGGTCTATTGTAAAATTGTTGTCAGAAATGCTGCTTTAAAAAGAAAAAAAGAAACAACCCTATGGCAGGTTGAATATTTCCTTTCCTGTGCTGAATCAGTAAGTGTAAGTAAAGCTTATCATGACTTTCAGAGGCTGATACATTACCAAATGTTTCCACGCGTTCAATTTTTACAATGCATGCTGTGTTAGAGTTACTGTACCACAAGTTCTTAAAATTGTCTTTTTCTATAAATAAGTATCATAGAAATGGAACCTACTCTTACAAATAACTTCAACACTTTTTTTGAACACATTTTCTCAAATGCTCTTGTTTCTAAAATTAGCATAATATATAACTACAAACAGAACCTACTCTTAGTCTTACTGAAAATGTAACACTTTATATCAACAGATTTCTTTCGATACTCTTATTTCCTTTACGTTAGTATAGTTAAGACACAAAAAAGATCACAACATCCATGTTAACCCCTTCACTGCCCACCCCGTATGTAATACGTGGTCATTTTCGGTTTGTCCTACGCCCATAACCGTATCTCATACAAGGGATTTGTGTCAACAACATTTCAGGACATTTCTGAAAACTAAATGGGAGGTAACCACTGTCCAAGTACTTGTAGGGGTTCTAAACACATTTCTTTCCCATAGACCGTTAGGATAATGCTGTTATACTGTGGCAGCGAAGGGGTTAAGAAACACAACAAAAACAACTATATTAACACCAACTAGATCTTACTCAAACTTAAAATGGCATGCACACACTAAATTGCATTACAAATAAAAACAAGATTTTTCACATCAAACATTGAATAAACAAATCAGGAGTTCACATGAACTGCCACCAAAACTCAACCAAAAACACAACCCAAAAGGGTGCAACTCAAATTGTTTTCAAAATGCAACGGAAACAAACTCAAACATTTATACAGTTACCTCCGAGACAGTTACTGTGCACACCGTTCCAATAACTTAAATCCAGTTCACTCAGCAAAACGTCATCACAAAGGATAAACAGCTCCCAAACATTTACAATGATAAGCCACGACACACACGGAACACTGCAACTGAAAATGAAACAAAGACTCTTCTAGTCCCACCCCCACCCACCCCTTTTCTTTATCAGTACAGATCTGACAGCTGGTCAAGCGATTATTGCTGGTCGGTGTTCCTTTTGATTCTAGCACTGCTCAGGCTAAAATAATACAAGCCTTTTTCAATACATGTATTATTAATCATGAAGGCAGTGTTCACTCCAAATCATAACTCTGCTGGTAGAAAGTTCGCAATTTAAAACAGTGAGTTACAAATACTGAAATTTTGTAACTAGTGATATACATGTACTTCAAAATTGCTCTTGAACCCAGCAACTCTTATCCGTCATTTTGCTTAAAGTTAAAAAGTCAAATGCAGTGTGTCCATGCTTACAAGGAGCCATATCATAGCTAGCGGTCGCTCAAGAAAAGTACATTACGCTGCCTTTAATAATAATAATAATAATAAGGATATTTATAGGGCGCAAATCCTAATATAGTTCTAAGCGCCTTTAACCAACAAACAGGGTTTGAAGTTTGAAATAGATCAGTGCTTTATTCCTCCAGAGAATTATGATATCACCAAAACCAGGTTACACCTAACTTTGAAGTGGAGCGCTTTTACCCAGGTTAGCCTCCCCTTGCTCATGGCTGCGAGAGTTTGAACACGCTGAGTATTGATGTGCAACCTTTGGATACCCACACAAAGAACTCGAGACATTCTGAACCATGAACGTATTGTAAAGCGTGGGTACACAACCCTGCCAGCCCCTACAGCCAGATGAGTGAGCGAGTAACAGAACCAAACAGTGAGGGAGGAAACATATGTAGAATAAACACGATGCAGGAATGTTAACAACAATGAGAGGTGAGGGCGATGAACTGTACCTGTCACATGAAATGACCTAGCACGGCGGCAAGGCAATGAAGCTGAAAAGGCAGCACAACTTTCAGGTCACAAAACAAGGTTTCACACTCCTCGTTGTGTGCTCACACCACCAACACAACAAGGCAGACAGGTGTTAACACAATGCAGGTCAACATTAGCACGAACATGACGCTGACTTTCCAATTTCAAGGAATAATGATTTTTCACAAACTGAACACACTACTGTGGGCACGAAAGAATGAACAAGTTTAATTTACTGTCTGCATACGTTCTACTGACATTTTCATTGCATGCATAATGTAATAACATTCACAATCCTCCAAACATATTTTATGTTCTAAAAGAATATGTGTAATTTACAGTCTGTATCAATGTTCAACTTTAGTTTACGTTGCATGCATGACATCATTACAATCGCAATCTCTACGTAATTATGCTTTATTTATTTGATATGTTAGGTGTAGTTTTCTGCCATTCTGTGGAGCCATGCATGCCAGTGAAGCTTGCAAGCACAGAGACTGGCGGACAAACAGCCGCTGACAGCACATTTTAGCCACCACATAACTAGCATGCATTTTCATTTCCATCCTGGAAAACCATGTGACTTTATCAGCTAATCTTTTTTTCTCTTTCACACACGCACTGTGTCTCTCTCTCTCATGCAAAGAACAATACACACACTTTCTTTCTCTCTCTTCGTATTCTTGTTTTCTTATTTCTATAAAACCCTCTAGGCAGGTTTCACGGTATTGAGACATTCTATTGACTGCACAATGTGCTCTGATTTCAAACTTGCTGAACCAATTTTCTCAGTGTTTTTTTTTATATGCAATGCACAAATGTGTCATTTTGAATACAATTCTGAAAAAAAAAATCGTTTGAGTTGTTTTGTTGGCATTTTATGCACATGTGTTTGGTAGCGATCGTGTGAATCCTGACAGACGCCATTTCCTTCTGCATGACAGAAGCCAACCATTGATGTGAAAATTGAAACGAAAAGGCACTCAATTCACACTGAATGGTCATATTTGATAGCAGAGCTGCAATATCTAACCATACAAACAAAAACAAAAGCACAAATATGAATTTTGCATTACATATTTTGCACACAAAAAATCGAATCGAGAACTGGACGCTGTCTGTCCGAAAAACTAAGTCTTCACAGATAAACCAAGTAAGCTTATTTTACCACAAGAAATGATAACATGATTTTATTTTGACATTGAAAACACACCTTTATAGTCTGTACTTCATAGGAAAGCATTTACAATGACCGAAATTTCGCGAAATTCCGCGCCGTGTCCATTTCTTGGAATGTCCGACCGTCGTCTGTCAGGGGTTTCCAACGATCGCTACTTTCACTTTCGTTGTCATTTTCGGGCAATCCTATGCCGTATGTGACATATTACACACTTTTCACAGTTGAGGCCGAAGGCATGATTTGTGATTATTTTTTCAGGTGAGATTTTATTGTTTTTGTTGCCTTTTTGTCGAGTAATATGCCGTCTGTCAGCCAACGATCGCTACCACACGATCGCTACCTCTTCATGCTCGATCAGATTTTTAGCTTTTTCAATGATTATAGAAGTTTGATTAACGTTTCCTTTGCAGTTCTGGATCGGTAGGGTAAAGGTATCTAATTTCGACATAAGATCTTGGGGATACCTAAATCCGACCGATTTTCCAAGTCACATCAATGACGAGGTGCGCACGTCATCACAACAGAAGGAATGCCATTCATACACGGGCCATTCATGAACCGGTTGATGACGCGACTTTACGGACCAATCGTTTTGTCGCGAGAGTTATTTGCGTCATCGGCACCGCGGCGCGAAAATTTGCCTTGCAAGTGTCTTCTAAAGTTTTAACGTTGAGGGGGGAATCGAGACAAGGGTGTGGTGTATGTGTGTGTGTGCGTGTGTGTGTAGAGCGATTCAGACCAAACTACTGAACCGATCTTTATGAAATTTTACATGAGTGTTTCTGGGAATGATATCCCCGGACGTTTTTTTCTTTTTTTCGATACATACCTTTGATGACGTCATATCCGGCTTTTTGTAAAAGTTGAGGCGGCACTGTCACACCCTCATTTTTCAATCAAATTGATTGAAATTTTGGCCAAGCAATCATCGACGAAGGCCGGACTTTGGTATTGCATTTCAGCTTGGTGGCTTAAAAATTAATTAATGACTTTGGTCATTAAAAATCTGAAAATTGTAAAAAAAAAAAATAATTTATAAAACGATCCAAATTTACGTTCATCTTATTCTTCATCATTTTCTGATTCCAAAAACATATAAATATGTTATATTTGGATTAAAAACAAGCTCTAAAAATTAAAAATATAAACATTATGATCAAAATTAAAGGCACAGTAAGCCTCCCGTAAACCATCACAGATACGGTCAGGCTTTTACACACAGTACAAACACCCTTTCATTTAAACACTCACCGATTGAGAACATCCTAGGTGCCCTCCGTAAAGAGCGAACAATTTTCAAAGAATTTATTTTTGCGTGGTTTATCTTACCCCTGAGCCATCGTGAACTCGTGTCATCCAGTTTCCCTTTTTCACAATGTAGTCGTCAGTTAGTCATTTGAATATGACTCGATGTGAGCTTATCTACAATAGCACGTTTTTATGCACGAAACAAACGGCTGTGGTTCACAAGAACTCTAGCGATGGCTTTTGACTGTTGAGAGGAACGGCGATATGCACTGTAAACCGTCGTCTGCGACGACCCTTGCGTGACCCTGCTTCCGGGCTTTTCTGATCTTGTCTTGATGAAAAACAAATTCTTTTATGATTAAAGAATTTTGTAACAAGCTGTCAATTTATTATTTAGATTTTAAAAGTTAGGTCTAGCGCAAAAACGCACCACGGTCCAAAAACATTCTGATAATCATCGATCCACGGCTATCGACAGTTTACATCGATAGAAGGGAAGTAACTCATTTTTGACCTGAGTTCAGAATGGGTCCAAAAAGTGTTCGAGACAATCTGCAAAATTAATTCTTTAAAAATTGCTCGCTCTTTACGTAGGGCACCTAGGATGTTCCCGTTTGGTGAGCGTTCAAATGGAAGGGTGTTTGTACTGTGTGTAAAAGCCTGACAGTATCTGTGATGGTTTACGGGAGGCTTACTGTCCGGGCGTGATTTCCGGTATCATATTCATAACAGCCGTCCCGGCCAGCACCAAAACGAGGCGCAATTGTTGTTAAGGAGAAGTCCACGAAAATAAATTCTTTGAAAATGTCTCACGCTCGACAGAAAGCAGCCAGGATGTTCCCGTTCGGTGAGCGTTCAAATGGAAGTATGCTTGTACTGTATGTAGACGCTCGGGGAGCTCTGTGATGGTTTACGGGAGGCTTACTGTGCCTTTAAATTTTCGAAATCAATTTAAAAACACTTTCATCTTATTCCTTGTCGGTTCCTGATTCCAAAAACATATAGATATGATATGTTTGGATTAAAAACACGCTCAGAAAGTTAAAACGAAGAGAGGTACAGAAAAGCGTGCTATCCTTCTCAGCGCAACTACTACCCCGCTCTTCTTGTCAATTCCACTGCCTTTGCCACGAGCGGTGGACTGACGATGCTACGAGTATACGGTCTTGCTGAAAAATTGCATTGCGTTCAGTTTCATTCTGTGAGTTCGACAGCTTGACTAAATTTTGTATTTTCGCCTTACGCGACTTGTTCTTCTTTGTTTCTGTTTTTCGACGGCATAATTGGATGACCAAGCAGTCACGGCTACCTACTAAAGTCGTGTTGAGGCAGGCTTTGTTTAGGGATCCTTCTATCTCCCCCCTCCCTATGTGAGGAGAGTAGTTAGGGTACCCACAGTCTTTGGTGGTAAGCCTTCAGTTTGTGTGCGTCACTTATGTGCGTGTTTTTTGTTGTGTGTTTTTTCCACTTAAAATAAAAGTAGATTTGTTTAACATTCTGTATTCATATATGTATGCAATTGATTATTATTTTATATCAAAATGAGTGAGTGTCTTTTTATGAACAAAAAAGTGTTCCTTGTAAATGAAACAGGTATCTTGGCTCTTCTTGCCTTTTCTAAATTAGGGGGTATCGATAGTATAAGTTTATTTCTGCCATTAAAAAAATGATAAAGAAGTACTTATCTGTTTTTATCTTGTACACACATAAATACACTTTCAAAACATGTGACTTTTGTTAGTGTATGGAGACCTTGAAATGTGAAAAAAAACATTTCGCCGGCCGGTTTAGGTGAAAATGGCGTTCTGATCAAGGACATCTGCATGCAAACATATAGACAGCCTCAGGCAAGGAACTTTGTTGTGAAAATCTGTTATATGTTTAAACTTTATGTAAATCATTTAGTATTAGTGGTTTTCTGTCTTCTTTCTGGAGTCAGGCTTGCATCAAGTTTGTTTGATAGATTTTCACGTTTTGGGGGCAACTTTCGTTTCGCTTGATTTTCTATGGAAAAAAAGACTCTGCGTATAATTTTTTTCTTTGTTTTGTGTGGTACTGATCCTAATTAATTACAATAACATCCATGTTCACAGTATTTTACAGTTTTATGTTTGACTGGAAGTGTGAGAAAATGGGAAATGGCTGAAATCAATACCGTGAAACCTGCCACTACAAAAATTACCATAACTACAACAAAAATGTCAGAATTTCACATTTACCTCGTCACTGCTTTTGATAAAACCAGTAATTTCTTCTTTTTCATGCATAACACCGGAGCGCACCAATAACAATAATAACGCAACAGCAAAAATATGACATGAGACTGACCTTTTCCCTCTTTCTGGTGATCTTTGGTGGCCTTTGCTCGTTGGTAGACCTCAGACGAGCGAGGGTCCACATGACCTTTCCGCTTCTCCGACATACTCTGACGTCCGAAACCTTCCCTGTGGAACGATTTTATTGGACTGGTGGGGCTCCTGGAAAACAGTCAGCATTTTAAATGATTTTCATAATCATATGAATTCTAAATCCTATAAAGAATTCAAAGAGAGGAAAAATACTTGGTAAGCCATCACTTTCATTATGAGCAATATTATGAATATAGGGCTGCATTAGCAGTTTCTACCCAGAAAATGCATGCTGTTTCATTCATTCGTCCCTCTAGTTTTA
The DNA here is from genome assembly GCF_037325665.1 of Littorina saxatilis. Taxonomy (NCBI): domain Eukaryota; kingdom Metazoa; phylum Mollusca; class Gastropoda; order Littorinimorpha; family Littorinidae; genus Littorina; species Littorina saxatilis. The sequence continues at coordinate 81,196,601 of NC_090256.1, read as the reverse complement.
CCGTTTGCAGAGAAAAAGAGGAAGAAAGGGAGAAAAAAGGCACTACAGAAAATTGAGGCCAAGCCCCTTCTCTCACTGCTGCCAGTACGTGTTCAATACTCTCAGACACAAACGTGTTTACACATACTGGTAAATGGGGGTTTCTGCGTGTGCTGTAAACCTTGACTTACAACAAACATCAGCTCAGTCTTCAAGTCTTTAGAAAGCATTTAGCAACAAATACTAAGGTGCAAGCGTTTACACACACAGGTAAATGTGTATTTCTGCATTAGCTGTACTTCTTCTTTTCCATTCAAGGGCTGAAACTCCAGCATACACTCGTTTTTAGAACGAGTGGATTCACTCGTTTTTAGAACGAGTGGATTTTTATGTGTACGACCGTTTTATTACCCCCGCCATCTAGGCAGCCATACTCCGTTTTTAGGCGATACGTGCTGTGTGTTTTCATGCTACTATCACCCAAAGAATTCTGACATGGGTTACAGGGTCTTTTCTGTGTGCTTGGTCTTATACACTGTGTGTACACATGCAGCAGGATAAGGCACCAGCAGGTCTGCACTCAAGTTGACCTGGGAGATCAGAAAAATCACCACCCGTCGCGATATAACTTTCGTGGTTGAAAACGACGTTAAACACCAAATAAAGAAAGAAAAATCTCCACCCTTAACCCACCAATACCTGGTGGGATTCGAACCCCAAACCGTCCACACGGAAGGACAACGTTTTAACCACTGGGCCATTGCGCCCATCGTAAGCTGTACTACATACATGTACATTCATTCACGCGTAAGCAAATATAAGTATGTCTTACAGATCACTCTCCTCTCCCTCTCCCTCCTCATCCTCTGGTCCGAAGAAGCCAATCGTAGAGTGAGGCCTCTGCTTGAGTGGAGACTTCTGCTTCACAGAAAACAAAACAAGCATTACATGAAGAAACAAGCATTACATGAAGAAACAAGCATTACATTTGTACACAAAGACTTTGGGAGGGTGACTCGTATGTCCAAACATTGGAACACAAACCCTGCACTCAAATTCATATCTTTCTAATCACAGTTAAGTAATATTGTAAGAGCCAGTACCCTGAAAGGATATAAAAGAGTATACTTTTGTCTGTGATGAACAAAAGGTAATTCTTGGAAAAAGAGAACCCCTGTAGAAAACACCTGACTTTGAATGAAATGAATGGCTTTCCTCTTGATATGATTACAACATGACTTTGCACAATCACACATGCATGCACATACCCACACAAACATCCACCCACACCCACAAACATCCACCCACACCCACAAACATCCACCCCCATCCACATCCACACACACCCCCACACCCAAACACACCCACCCAAACATCCTCCGACACCCACAAACATCCACCCCCACCCACATCCACACACCCCCCCACACCCAAACACACCCACCCAAACATCCACCCACACCCACCCAAACATCCACCGACACACACAAACATCCACCCCCACCCACATCCACACCCACACACAAACATCTATCCCCACCCACATCCACACACCCCCCCACACACACCCCACCCACATCCACCCCCACACCCACCCACCCACCCACAAACATCCACCCCACCCACATCCACACACACAAACATCTATCCCCACCCACATCCACACACACCCCCACCCACAAACATCCACCCCCACCCACACACACCCCCACCCACCCCCACACACAAACATCCACCCCCACCCACATCCACACACCCCCACACCCACATCCACACACACCCCCACACACACCCCCACCCACATCCACCCCCACACACAAACATCCACACACACAATGAAGGGGCACTCACATTTGGATGTGCATACGGATCTTCCTCCTCCATCATGAATTCCTCATCCTGGATCGGTCTGACATTTGGCACCATCTTTCCTCGGTTCTTATCCAAGCTGCGGAAAGCACCAGGAGACGGCACCGCCTCCGAAAACGCTGAACTGTCATTCAGGCTGTCATTGTTGGCTCTCAGATAGGATTCGTTGCGTAGATTACTGGCGGACATCAGATTATGCCCGCTGCCCAGCATCTCTTTGGACGGCGTCCGATCCCCAAAGAACATAATCTCACTGTCCGACACTTTAGATGTGCTGCTTTGTCGAGAGTGGTTTGGCGAGTCCACAAAGTCAGAGGTCTGACTCAAATCACTGCGAGTTCTATAATGCCTCATCATCATCTCGTTCTGGCTGCTGTCATGAGAGCTTTCGCTCAAGGGGAAAGGGGAGGGTGCGCCTATTTTGCGCGCGACGCTCAACTGAATGTAACCTGGGATGGGTCCTTCCGTGGTCATTGCGCGTCGCAGGTTTTCCATGGCCGCCACATTGGGAATTCCGTGCAGTTTGATGCCGTTCACGTCCAGGAGCTGGTCGTTGAGTTGGAGTCGGCCGTCCTGTAAAATATCGCACTTTAAAAATTGATCAGTACAAAGCTCGACTCACATTATTTGATCGGCTCAAATTAAGATTTTCAACATAATTAATTTTGATCATATCTGATCAGTTCCACTCCAAAACCTGGCACGAGATAAATGGCAAGCTGTGTACAAATAACCATGTATAGTAATTCTAGTAAAATTGTTTCCCTTTTCTCCAGGTTTGGGAATAGAACTGTGATTTAGATCTGTGCTTTCTAGAGAGAAAAAAAAGCTGTCTGACAAACAAAACATGATCAGCTCAGTCTTAGTGTGTTCTCAAGCGCATCAAACCACAAAGCAAATACCAAAAAAAGCACACACTGCTAACAGGAAAGAGTCAGTAGAATGCTAGATGTGCTCACTTCAAGCTCACACTCAAAACAGCTTGTGTCTATGTCAAAACACTACGGTTAGTTGTTCTGTTTTAACAAAAATGTCATACATGCTCTCAAAGGTTGTGCCAAACACCAACAAACTTAATAATTGCTTAGACGCTTACACAAAACAAAAGAGATCAGGCTTCGTTCAAGCTTTTGGGTTGTGTTAGGTTACATCGAAGTATTGCAAATGATGTGAACGTTTCTGTTCCTTCAATCTATCCTTATATTTGTGCAAACTGCATATTGTTAACACTAAAGATGGCTTTTGATCTCAGCAAACTGAATGATGTTTACCCAAGAAAGATTATATTGGATCTTTGTAAAATGACGGATGTCAACACTTAGAAGACCGCAAAGGATCTTTGCATGCTACATGAATGTTACACCTAGCAGACTACCTTGAAACGTTTGCCAGTTGAATGATTATGTGCAATACTAAGTGAAGTGAGACATGATGATGAACTGCAGCTGATCGAAACATTCCACAAACACGCCTGCAGATCGACAGAATGAATGTAACTGTGAAGTTTGACTTTTACGTTTGAAGAGCTGCACCATGCCTGATCGATCACAGAACTCAAGTTCTCCCATACCAACAACCAGGCCAATCACACAAGAGTGACCGAGCTGTAAGTTTCACCGTTACCTTGGACGCTGCACCCCCGGCGATGACTCCTTTGACAAAAATGCCGAGGTCTCTCTGGCCCTGCTCGGTGGTCACGGTCTTTCCTTTCACGCTGACGCCCAGCCCGGCAGACTCGGTGTCGTTCAACGGGATCTCCAAGTGGATCTCTTCCTGAGGGGCTTTCTCCACCACGGCCGGCAAGTCTTCTTCCGAGTGGTCCAAGGGCTGCAAATGTTCACCTTTGTCATCCTCTGACTTGTCTGCCTGGGGCTTAGCCACCACTTCTTTTTCTTCTACCTCTTGGCCGCTCTTTTGCGGCAGACCATGGGGGTCAGCGGGGTTTGACGCATTCTGCAAGCCAGGAACATGGAGTCCAGAGGGCATGCACAGTCACAGTACACACTACTACACAACTACACAAGCAAAAATGGATGAAGATGAATCGGAATCAAGTGAGTCAGAGTGCTAAGTGAGAAGATAAAATAACAAAGAGATGTAAGTGATTTTAGTACAGTCGAACCTGCCCTGGCGACCACATCTTGTTTGTTTGTTCGTTCATGGGCTGAAACTCCCACGGCTTTTACGTGTATGACCGTTTTTACCCCGCCATTTAGGCAGCCATACGCCGCTTTCGGAGGAAGCATGCTGGGTATTTTCGTGTTTCTATAACCCACCGAACTCTGACATGGATTACAGGATCTTTTTCGTGCGCACTTGGTCTTGTTCTTGCGTGTACACACGGGGGTGTTCGGACACCGAGGAGAGTCTGCACACAAAGTTGACTCTGAGAAATAAATCTCTCGCCGAACGTGGGGACAAACTCCCGCTGACAGCGGCCAACTGGATACAAATCCAGCGCGCTACCGACTGAGCTACATCCCCGCCCACCACCTCTTGATGACGACCACCTGCCCGTAACAAGTGCCCCAGAGAAACCCAGACGAGGTTCTTTTTTATTTTATACAATTCACCTTTCCACAATGGCCACTTGTGGTGAGATATGTGCGCGTTATAAATTCTCGTATTATTACTATTATTATTTTTATTATTATTATTATTAAGGTAAACCCAGAAGAGTTTTTTTTTCTATACAGTTCACCTTTCCGCACTCACCACATGTCCATGAGGACCAATTTTGGTTGGTCTCTTGGGTGGTCTTTATAAACAAGTTTGACTGTACCTGTATCAACAAGAGCAGTAACTGAGAGCTATGGAGATACATTTTGTTTCAGATAGCTCTCACTTGCTGTTTTTGTCTTGTATTCGGAGCACTTACTTTTCTTTGTTGTTTGGATAAATATTAGGCACAAAAAAAAAATAGTCTGTTACGGTAACCCGACCGACCCTATTTTTTTCGCGCGACCCTAGACTTTTTTGGGGCATTTGGGAAAAAAAATATAAAATAACGTAAAAAAATGGTTTTTGGGAGAAAAAAAAAAATCCCGACCTACCGACCCTATTTTTTGGGCCTATGTTACCGTAAACAGACCTATTTTTTTTTTGGCCTTAGTTAACGAAGAAGGACCATCAAATGTCAATGAATTGATTCAGCATAACCTGGGCTACAGAGATATCATATGATCTCGTCAGCATCCCTTAGCGGGATTACGGTAATTCTTGATGATTTAGAATGTTATATTTTGAACAGTTAATAATATAAAGTATACCACTGTTACTATGAATGCAAAGTCTGCTGGTCAAGGGAACTAATTACTTGCAGAGCTAAACTGCTGGCTGTTGGGACTACACGCATGGCAGAAATACTGGTAACAGCTAGTGTTAATTTAACAGAAAAAGCATATTAGACAACCAATATCTTATATACAGCATAAAGAAACACACATGTTAGAATTAGCTCTAGAAAATGTTAGTAAGCTCATCAAATCGACCTAATGGTATAGGGCATTCATGTTACCTACATTATTCAACATTGTCATCATTTTCACAAGTTTTCATTCACAAACACCTGGGAAATAAATCTCATGTTCCCCATGCAATAAATCGAGGTGGTGAATGGGTTTGAGCTTTCAGGTGAAACGTGGATTGTCAAAGTAAAAGCCAATCAGGCTGATTGTTTGATGTGTGGAACCATCGCGGCTTTGGATTTGTGTTTCCGAGGACAACTGATAATTACCGCGGCGACTCATGGTCAATTTGCAAGTTATCTCTGTAATCGCAAAATCCACAACGAAAAGTCATAAACACTTAAAAAGAAAAGAAATATGCTCAACACTTACTGAACTCACACGTATGATCGCAGCTCTGTACATTTTCAGACCGGAAGAAAAGCGTCAACAAGCTACGTTTTACGTCACATACAAGGTTGACGCGTTATCTCGAGCTACTGTGACGATGCTTTGTGGCCCGGAGTTGGATTCTAAAAATTCGTCTCCCTGTGGGTTTCTTTGTCCAGGTCATTCTGTCTGCGAACATCTCCTATTTGAATCCAGTTTGAATGTTTTCATTTGTTTTCCCCACCTTTAAATAATAGCTCTGAGTTGCATTCTCTGAATGTAGATTTAGCAAATCTCAATACATTTCATGGCTTTTCCCCCTCTGTATTCAGGAAAGTTTCCTGCTTTTCTTTCTTGGAGATGTAAATAAATAAAATAATTCAGACATTCAGCGAGGATATGTCTCATGTTAGTGAATACATCAAGTAAAACTAGCTCAGAGTTTGTGTGAAATGCTCAATGAAAATATGATGACTTCAAAAATGATTTTCAGAAATGATTTCAGTGACAGTATGATAACATGCAAAATGACCACAATAATGATATGAGTAACACTGTCACAAAATCACACTTTCTTTTTGAAAATGTTTCCAATACAAACAAAAACCAACTGTACAACATCAGAAAAAATGAAAGTGTGAAGAAATCCAAAAAGGTGACAAAGTTTCTGCCCAAAAGTTCTACGAAGACATTATGATACTTCTTTCAAGTATAATACGAAACAGGTATCAGAGATTATTCTTTACATTTGAAGTAGATAATAACACAAATCCCGTTTACAAAACTGAGTCAGAGTTATAGCTATGGAGAGTGTATTGAGCATTTCACATGGGGAATAAGTGTTATAACTATATGTTAAATAAATTACAGTCAATAATGGAATGATTTCCTTTAGCAACAGGAAGTCATTATTCCAAAGCAAAAGCTTTTCTGTTTTCACTCTGAATGAAAAACTTAAAGATACACTCATTAGTTTTGAAGTCTTAGCTCTACAAAGAAAGACTACATGCAAAAGAGAAGAAATACTTAGAAGACTATCTGGATATATTTGTGCATACCATGCAGTTTGAAGATCAAAACTGACTTAGAGAGAGATGGAGAGAGTGATAGGGAAAATTCATCCACGGAAATACAGCACAACACTAAGACTGCCACACTACAGAAACTGGACTCCAGGCTCAAGAGCTGCCGTTTTGACAACTTTGGTAAGCATGTTCTTTTCAAAATAAGTAACCAAAACTTTTTATAAGACTGACACGTGTCCTTCCATTATCCAACTGAAGCTTAAGAACTCTAATGAACTCACTGATTGTCACTGTGTTGTGTCAAACTTATTTTGAAACCACTCGCACATGAAGACAATACACTGAGAGTTTATCGAGGGACTCAGGAAAACCTGAACCTTATACAAGTTACAGACTGCCAGATATGTGATTAGGTAAATTTGTAAATGACACGTTAAATCACACCTGAACAACCCACAAAGTGCTTTTTGTTATTTGAGAAGCATATTTGAGTTATGGTGCTGATTCAAAGGCTCTGTGTTGCTAGTTTTACAAACTAACCCACGCGCACATACACACACTGTCACATAACCATATAGATGCACTCAGGTGCATGAGCTCACACACACTTCATCACTAGATAGAGAAGTTCTGAGAGAGAGAGAGAGAGAGAGAGAGAGAGAGAGAGAGAGAGAGAGAGAGAGAGAGAGAGAGAGAGAGAGAGAGAGAGAGAGAGATAGAGAGAAGAGAGAGAGAAAGAGATAGGACGAGAGAGAGACAGAGAGAGAGAGAGGAGAGAGAGAGAGAAAGAGAGAGAGAGAGAGAGAGAGAGAGAGAGAGAGAGAGAGAGAGAAGTTCTGAGAGAGCGAATAGTTTAAAGAAAGACACACACACAAACACACAGCATATGAGAGTGAGAGTAAGAGAGAAAACCTAAGAGTACTGACCATCTCCCTGGGAACAGTGAACCTCTCGTCCACCTCCTCTTGGCGCGAGACCAGCATACTGACCACGCTGCCCTGTGGGGTGTTTCGCAGCATGGTCACCACCTCGGCCTGCGTCTTGCCGCTCATCGAAACGCCGTTCACCTGGACAACACACACACTAAGACCATCACTCAGTTCTTTGTTACCAACAATGCACCTTCAGGAATCTGTTCACACTTGGATAAATGGATCACTGACAGAGCTGCCAACCCTTATGAAGCCTCAAGTGTAGCAATTTCGAATTTGTTGGAATTTTCAGTGTAGCAAATGGTGTTTAAGTGTAGCATTTCTTAAACTGTATTCCCACATCTGCATTTATGCCCTCTGGCAGAATAGACATGTTTAATGGAGTTTCATTAGAATGCAGGAACAATGCCCATAAGAGAGTATCTGCAGTGCAACTTTTCAGAAATGAGTACCAGGACTCACAAAAAAGAGGGAACTTTCACATGCTTGTGATTATTTGTTTAAGCGTAGCAATCTTTAGCTTGGCGTAGCAATTGCTCTTAGAGCGTTGCAGGTCTGTACTGATCAAGTCGCTTCTCAATTCCTACAACTTGTGCAAGTCAACATCAGGAAGGTGTCTCACAACAGCACTTACATCAACAACCTTCAGACCTGGGAACCCCTGTTTTGCACTTTGAGTATTCTCAAACAAACTTGGTGTATTTTCAAAAAAATGAGCGTACTCCACACAGCGTTTGCACATCCATGATTAAAACATGCCTCATGCGCGTCCGTCACACCGTTAATGAAGTTTACCTATTCATTTAAAACAAATGCTTTTTTCAATTTTTACTGACAAAAACTGTACCGTATTTGACAGACTACAAGCCGCGACTTTAAAAAAAAAAAATCGCATTGCGGCTTTTAAAAAGATGCGGCTAAAACGTTACCTAAACTTGAATAGCATTCACCTAATGGAAGTCGCCGCGGATTTTCATTGCGCTCGATTAGCTGTACTTTATTAGCTCTCTACTCAAGACTCGGCGCTTTTCTCTTTCTTTCGCGAATCTTCATTTGTCAACAAGTCGTCGTGACAAGCGTACAGAGAAACACCGGATGTATCGGGATCTCTCGCGCGCGCGAGATTTCGTTTGTTTGTGTCTCGCGATAGTTGGAGGAGCGAGAGCCGCCATGTTGTGTTTTTGTCTGCTCGAAATGTGCGCAAAAGTCGTAAATCATCCCAAAAAATCTTATTCCGGGCGGGACTACATGTGTGTGTTGGTTAGAAATTGTGTGTGTGTGTGTGTGTGATATTTTTCTTCAAACTTTTTCACTTTCCTTCTTTGTTTCACTTGTTTATTCTCAGAGCCGATTTCGCCAAATACCGTACTTTCGTTTGCCTGGTTGTTTTGATGGATTGACACGATCCTATTATATTTTTTTTGACAGCGGCTAATATAGTGACGTAATCATGTGCCAAAATACTGGATCGGCTTCAGGATGGGCTTGTGAAGAAAAGTAGTCTAGGAATTTTTCTCGTCGTATTTTTTCCCCACTGACCGTACTGAGCGTATTCTCGACAATCATGCGTACAAAATACGGCGAAATCGTATGGGTTCCCAGGTCTGAACCTTGTTCAATTTATTTAGAGAATGTTTTGTTAGGTTACTCTGTATGGAACCTGCAGTCCATTAGATGTTCAGGATACACACACAATATTCAACAACAAAAATTACATGGCTCGACAGACGCTGTTAGCGTTTGGCCTGGCAAAGTTATGTATTCCTGATGATAGTGTACAATAAGACGTGTTGCCTGCCTCCTACGTTCAGCTGATTCCAAGGATTCAAATAAATTAAGAAATACAACAATATAAAATGTTTAGAATCACACAAAAAGCTGCAGATTCTTCACACACTCAGACACAGAACAAATACACGTCTGTAACACCGATAAACACATAACTTACACTTACCTCTAACAAGCGGTCCCCAGGCTTTAAACAACCATCCTGAATAGCGGCCCCTTTGGGCAGAATGTTTTTGATGTAGATCGGAATGTCACCGCCGGTCACGTTATCCCTGGACGTAACACTGAACCCCAGCCCTAGCGGCCCCTTTTTCAAGTCAATCTCTATCTTCCTCCCTATCTTCCGCGTGTTGGTCACAGCGCTTATCGGCCGCTCCTTGCCCTGAGTGGTCAGGGAGGTCGTGGGGTGTCGCACAGGGACGGCAGGCGGAGTCTTTTTGGTCGGCGACGATATGTGAATAGGCGGGGCGGGCTTGATGGGCTGGGACTTCTTGCTGACGGGGGTGGAGGTGGTGGTGGGCTGGGGGTGAGCACCGTTGACGTAGCTGCCGCTTTTGGGGGGACTGCTGACGAAAAAGGTCTTCAGCGTGGAATCCCCGTTGCTGGAGGAAGTGGACGGAGACGGTTCCTTCTTGGAGGGGATGCTGCTCTTGTCGGGGCTGGCGGGGATGTCAGAGCTGTCCGTGTTCTTCAGGGGAGCGAGGGTGAGAGGGGAGGGCTTGGCTGGGGCGTGGCCCCGCGGCTTGGGCATGACCGCTGGGGGCTGGCGCGCGGCTGGTTTGGGCTTCTTCTTCACCTTGACCACCTTGAGGCGGATCTCGTCCGTCTTCATCGCACTGCGAAATATATCTTGGGCTCTGTCAGGGTGGAGAAAACCAGATTTAGTTTGAATGCAATGTTTGCCAAAGAACATTTTTAAACTAGGTCTTTTTTTCTTTTTTCTTTTTTAAACACGGAGAAGAATTTCTGCCAGCTCTGGTACGATCCTCTCAGATTACGACAGTCAAAAACCAATAATCGGTCATCAAATGCCAAGTCACAGAATGAAGCTAAAGCGTCCCTTTAGCATAAAAAAACAACAAAGGTGTGTTAATGGAACATTTCTGACCAAACAAAACGTTACGTTCGCTGATCTTCGACCAAGCGGTCTTTTAAGAGGACAGAAAGACAAACACTTATAATACAGAAAATAAACTTATTTGACAAATTGTCCAGCAGCTGACTGGGAAGACACAAGCAACACCATTGGAACGTTGGCAGCCTGTTTGTTTTTGGATTCCCATCGACACAGGTCTAATTATATCAAGTCTTATATCGCGCGCGTATCTCCAGACTCGGACTCAAGGCGCAGGGATTTATTTATGCCGTGTGAGATGGAATTTTTTACACAATACATCACGCATTCACATCGACCAGCAGATCGCAGCCATTTCGGCGCATATCCTACTTTTCACGGCCTATTATTCCATGTCCCACGGGTATTTTGGTGGACATTTTTTTTATCTATGCCTATACAATTTTACCAGGAAAGACCCTTTTGTCAATCGTGGGATCTTTAACGTGCACACCCCAATGTAGTGTACACGAAGGGACCTCGGTTTTTCATCTCATCCGAAAGACTAGCACTTGAACCCACCACCTAGGTTAGGAAAGGGGGGAGAAAATTGCTAACGCCCTGACCCAGGGTCGAACTCGCAACCGAACAATACACATGCATGCAGAAATTAAGACCACTGACCTAGTGAAGGTTGAACTGGCAAGGTCGACACCATTGATTTCCACAATACGATCACCTTGACTCAGCCGCCCGTCTTTCTGGATGCGACCTCCAGGCTCCACACTCTGAATCATCAGACCCATGTCCCTGCAACACACACACAGTGATCTTAGTGATCCAACAAACAAAGGACACAAAGCATACAGAGCACAAGACTGAGCAGGTGTTGTACAGCGAAAACTTTTGCAAGACCCTAAAAGCCACAGAAACCAAATCATCAAGTTGCACGTGCAGTGTTTAAAAAAAAAATCTCCATTCAAAACTGTCTAGGCCAACAGTTCCTTACTCAGATGCTCAGGAAACATGTTACTTGCACTGTTGCAGGGAAGTCTTAACGAAGAGGTCGTACTGTATCTTAGTCTGCAGGAATAAAGGGGACATGCAATGACATCCGTCAAGCATCGACTGTACGATTTTTCAAGAGTCCAAGATATCTGTTTTTCAACCATCAGAAGGATAACCTCATTTTCATGCTGTTTTGAATATTTATGAATCACCTTCAACAAAATACAGGCCACTACACGGGAAATCTTAAATATATTGGTCCAATGCTGATTGCAATACCCCCACCCCCAAATGCTGCCCTTGGACCAGTAATGTGCAACACCTTGCTAAAAGTGAAGAGAATGGTATTCAGTGAATTCTGTTTTAACAACACATTTAGCTTTAATTACTTTGAGGTTATCATGGTATATAGCTATTCTGATAGACACGTGGGGGAATTCGGGGGCTGTGATTGGATGGTCTCACACATCCCTTTTCCGATCATCAAAGCATAAAGCTACGGAAGTTGGCCATTTTTGCCGATATCCAAACGATATCGGCAATAACAAAGACGCATGGTTCCGGTTTCTTCCACGTGTATAAAGTACACGCATACCTCGCCAGGTTTGTTTCTGTGACTAGTCGACAGACAATGCCATTTGCTTTGTGTGTGTTTTTGTTGTTGCTTACTGTATGTACTACATGACATACATTACGTGTAAAATCCAGTTCTTTAACAGGCAACAAACCATGCAAATTTCCAGAAGCTGCAATCTGAAGCGACCTATCTCTGATTCTAGCAGACGATCTCTCCAATGTTTAACACAAAATCAGCAAACACCCCTGTCACATAGAACGTCCATTGTATTGTGCAATGTTGAAATGAAGTTACCGGTCTGAAACATTTAGTCGTTTCTTCTGAGACAATCCTTGTTCTCTTATCATCTACAGATTTACCGCAGTCTTCACCACGCGAATTCCCAACAGAAGTCAGACTTTCGAACATACAATCTACGTAGCAGACATGGGATTCCGAAAAAGTGATAATTAAGGAAAAAAAAAAGGTGGAGGTCTGGGGGCCGCAGAAGGCCCCCAGTAGGGTCCAGGGGCAACGCCCCTGGTCGGGGTCTGGGGGCGAAGCCCCCATAAGCTGAAGGTTTTTAGTGTTTTAGACACACAAAAATGGCCCTGAAATGCATATTTCAGCTTAATCATAGCCCCCCCCCCCCCCCCTTTCTCTTCCTTCCCATGTTTCTCAAATTAATTTTACGCTAAGACTCAAAATAAGGAGGAGAAAGAGAGAGAGAGAGAGAGAGAGAGAGAGAGAGAGAGAGAGAGAGAGAGAGAGAGAGAGAGAGAGAGAGAGAGAGAGAGAGAGAGAGAGAGAGAGAGAGAGAGAGAGAGAGAGAGAGAGAGAGAGAGAGAGAGAGAGAGAGAGAGAGAGACGGACGGGGATGGGGGGGGGGGGGGGGTGGTGGCGTGTGACGGTGTGGTTTCAATGTTCTTACCTTGTCGGTGCCAAACGACCCCAGTGACTGATTACACGACTGGGTTTTCAGGATAGTCAGGTGCTTGTTGCTTTTCAAGTGGCTTTTGAGGGCAGTCTTTCCATTGGAACCGTAGTTGATAACATTAACATAGTTGCACAAAGTGCACTGAGCTTTTCCCGGCAAGTTGATTTTAGCAAAAGCATCGCCAACTTTCAGTTTCACGTCTTGTGTCTTCTGGCCTTTCTCGTATTTCCAGCTCAATGATACAACTTCATCGAGCCAGTCGAATCTCCAGAGATTTTTCTTGTACTTCTGCTGGTCAATTTCCCGGGATAGAACGGTTTCGTCTCGCTTTAGCTTCCTCATCATTTTGGCAAGTGGCTCAAAGCGATGTAAAAATGGCGCCGAATCATTCTCATACGGTATGCTTATACTGTATCCCCGATAGCTACGTTGAAACGGTGACTGTGGGAGACAAAGACACAGAGCGCGTTCCCATACGGATCGACCAGCAACAGTCTGACCGTTTTATGAACCAACCGTTCAAGAATAGTATGGAATGGAGCGTCGCGATCAGCGGACCGGCCGAAAAACTTGGGTCTATACCTACATATACCCCAACATTTTCTCAGCGGATTTGCACGAATCTCAAGAATGATCCCTGGAGCCTAAAAATTTACGGAATTCCGTAATTTTACGGAAGAATCCCATGTCTGACGTAGGCAAGCATGATACGTCATGACGTCATATGATTCCTAACATATTGACGTAATGCTAAGCATCCGGTTATCTCGAGTTTTCTCCGTAATACATGTCCATGGGTTTTTCAATGTTCGGTTATTTCCGTGGCTTCATGCGGAAAGGGAACTGTCGTCTGCAATCAACGACATGGACCATTCTGGTACTTGTTGCTGACAAAAACATGATTTTAACACAGAATTTAATGTCAGAATAGCTATATAAACGCTATTGTGTTTTCATCGTAGCAATAGGGTCCGATATTTAGACTCGAACAAGTATAATGCGACTCGTCTTCGACTCGTCGGCATTATACTTGTCTCTTCTAAATATCGGACCCTATTGCTACGCTGAAAACACAATAGCTGTTAATACACACTCAAACTGTCAAACATCTACTACTATAAGTTTTTCTTCTGGTCAAACAAACAGGGCTGAGGAGCACGAAGCAAAGGTGGGTGCCATCCTAACCGTCGAGAACAAACCGCGGGGCCTGATTCGTTGAAATCACAACAAATCTCAATTTCAACCAATCCAACACCGCTGCAATACCTGACTGTCGAGCACCTGTTATCAAACATATTTCTCTCTGACCTGCAGACCTGTTTACCCCTAAAACATTGCATGTGTATTTTCTGGGAGCAAAATGAGGCAAATGTGTAGTTTTGTAATTGAATGTGTAGAATTTCTCGTCGACCTATCACAACAACAAGAACAATGATTGCTACTTTTTACCACATGTATTGATTGACTGACGAAAAAATGGGAATTGCAGACAGTGCAATGAGCATGATGTTTTCCTTTCCGCGAAGACAAGGCATGGGTAGTCCTGATGATATTTTGGCAGAAAGACTTGGTTCGGCGCATTGCTCGTCTTTTTCTTTTTGGTCGGTGGCCTTTCGGAGTCATTTTCTTCACAGTTCTCATCTTCACTTTTGTGTGCTCTGCGTTCAGCCATTGTGTCGAAACGCCCGCATGGTTTGGCAGTAACGCTTTCAGTTGTGCCCGGCATTTGCTTGGAGAAGCCTATTCGGCATTAACAAGCTTCCTGCGGCTCGTCAACAACGCAACGCCCGTGGGCGCTTTACGCGCTGCACGCAGCAAACGACTGCTGGCCGAAAACAAGGATTGGAAAATGGATCGGTCAAGGGAGATGAAGAAAATTATGGATTGTGATATGCGTAGCCGAAACAATACCGTTTGCGTGCAGGGACGGGGCGGTGTGAGAGCACAACGGGACAAGGAACATGTGTAAAGACGAAAAAGAAAAAGAAAAAAAAGAATTTTTTATTTTTTTTATTTTTTATTTTTTTAAATACCGTTTGCGTAGAAAACGACAGACTTGCGTAGTTGCGTAGTATATTATTCAAATTCGTAGTTTACTACGCTCAATGTGTAGTGTAAACAGGTCTGGACCTGTAATGTTTAATTTAACCCTAACATGGTTGCTGAAAGGCTAATGTGCAATTGTAAGACCATTACCTTCCATTATCATCAGATGCTGGAACAACGTGAATACCCAGAGGCCCTCCGTCATTGGACAGGCTGATTACTGTACAGTCAGTGCTGAAAAAGCAAAACAAAACAAAAAAGAACCATTAGTGCTTTTGGGCAACAACAAAAAAAAGGAAAGAAAAAAGAAAATCACCTTGGCAACAGTCCCTGTACACCAAACACCCTTTTCCTGTGCCTGTACACACCATTTACACATTATGTCACCTGCCCTGGCTGTAAGCACTTTGGCCCAGCTAAAATGACCCCAAGAAATCAATTATTGATGAAGTTCTGCCAGGCAGTGGGAGAAAATGCTCAACACAGTTCAATCTGCTGGTCCCAAACCAGAATTCAACCACTGCCACTGCCAGGCGAGTAATCATATATTCAGGCATGGGAATTGAAAAAAGAAAAAAAGGCTGAACATTTGTAAGTAACATCAAAGTCGGCGGACACTTTTGTTTTTTCAGCGGAACAACAACAAAAAATTCGGCGGAAATTTGCCTTTCAGCGGACAATTCCCATGCCTGTATATTCATTACCACCAGAGAACCTACAGGTTTTACACCAGAATAAAAGCAAGAGACAAACAGAAGTTGAAAGCATACTCTTTCTTCTTCTTTTTTATTGCTTAACGCCCAGTTCACCACGAAGGGTGATATCAGGGCGGTGCTGCTTTGACATTTAACGTGCGCCACACACAAGACAGAAGTCGCAGCACAGGCTTGAAAGCATACAGTTCAATGCTAACAAGAACAACACTAGGAATAAAGACAAAGTAAATGCATGGTAGATGTCATGTGAGTATTTGTGGTAGTGTTAACAGCAACAATGATGATATGGATACCATGGGGGTGAAGATGAGAGGGGCTGATAGCTCAGAAGGTAGAGCACTGACTTGTGATCCACAGGTAACAGTTCTCACGGGAATGGACACAGATCAACTCATACTCATGAGACGGTATCCTTGTCCCATCCCCGTGTCACCACTGTAGCACGTAAAAGACCTTGGTCACTCTGCCAGAAGTGCAGGTGGTTGATTAAACCTAACTATACGCACACACCTGGGTAGCGCGACACTGTTGCTGCTAGCTTTCCACTGCCAGGAAGCACCCCAAATATCCCAGTGATAGGACAATATAAGTAATGAAGAAAAAAAGAAAAAATGTTCTAAAGTGTCCAGTACCTTCCGGTTTCTTGCTGTTGCTGCTTGGTCGTTTTTGTGTCTGTGGTGCTGGCCCCCACTGGGCCTTTCCTCTCTTCCTTCCCCTTCTTCGGAATGTCTTCCTTTATCGACTTCTCTTCCTTCCCCTGTAACATGCAAAGCGGCCCGTGTCAAGTCCTTTTCACATGAACAAAACTGCAAAGGAGAATAGATGATGTTCAGAAATAACTATGTCAGGTTTGTGAGAGAGTGAATGCTCTTGCTTTTATTGAGTCAAACTTTCCCACGTGACATTATAGGCCAGTCACTAGCCAGGGGTGTGTCTCAAACACGTGGACAAGGAGCACCTGTAGAAAGCTTGCCTCACTAATAGTAATAGCAAGATTATTCACTCTTTCACAACCCATACCAACCCGGCACAGTTTGTTTGTTTGTTTGTTTGTTTGTTTGCTTAACGCCCAGCCGACCACGAAGGGCCATATCAGGGCGGTGCTGCTTTGACATATAACGTGCGTCACACACAAGACAGAAGTCGCAGCACAGGCTTCATGTCTCACCCAGTCACATTATTCTGACACCGGACCAACCAGTCCTAGCACTAACCCCATAATGCCAGACGCCAGGCGGAGCAGCCACTAGATTGCCAATTTTTAAGTCTTAGGTATGACCCGGCCGGGGTTCGAACCCACGACCTCCCGATCACGGGGCGGACGCCTTACCACTAGGCCAACCATGCCGGAATCCGGCAGAGTTACTTCTTGAGTTTGAAGACTGTATCCATAAGCAGATGAAGAAATCCAAACATTTTCCATGCATTTACCCCAGAACATGTAAGACAGAAACACAAAGTACTGAAAAACAACATGAGAAGGTGTACACTATAAACGACCATTGTATCTTTTCGATTCTGTACACAACTTCTTTTCCATAAACAGTTTCTTCAATTTGATCTCAATGAGCTGTCCCTGAGATGTTTTCTTTTATTTGCCATTATTTACCACTGTGGAACAGATCTAAATAGGTCTGATATGGATCACAAAGCTGCAGCTGAAAGCATTTGCCAGCAATGATTTACTGCAACAAAACTAGCTGCTTGCAAAAGATCAAAAGATCAATGATTGTGGCAGCCATTCTACTAAACGGTATGAGGTAACTGCAAACCCCTGCCTCCCACACAAACCAGCCACTCAGTTACTGTGGCAGATCAAAGGTGGCGTAAATACACTGCAACCATGTTCCATCTGCAGTTAAATACATGTTACATGGAGAATTGTCAAACAGAAGGTTTGACCAGGTTACAAAATGTGCTTCCAGTCCAGCAGTATCTCTTAGAACCAGCTATAAGTTTATTACTTCACTACAGAAGCATGGCTGCCAAATTTATGACTATGAAATTCCTGTGGGGGTCTGGCGGCCGCAGAAGGCCCCCGGTGGGGTCCAGGGGCAACGCCCTTGGTGGGGGTCTGGGGGCAAGGGCCCCTGAAGCTGAAGTTTTTTTGTGTAAATGAAGGTGCCAAAAATGTTTGTTTTTCTAGAATGTTATGCTCAAAACTGCCTTTCATTTAACAAAAGAAAGAACAACACAACACGACTTGGCTGGTCTCGGTTAACCAGAGCGTCTTTTCACCTGTTTTGTCACCCCAAAAGAGGCTGCTTTCAGAAATTATTTTTGAAAATTTTCTTTTCGGGAAAATCGAAAAAATTTCAGGATTTCGTGACAAATTTCAAACATCGGGAGATTCCCAACAAATTCGGGAGGGTTGGCAGCTATGCAGTAGTACAGTTGAACCTGCCCCTGCTACCACGTCTCGAAAACGACCACCTGCCCACAACGACCACTCCCAAGGATCCCAGATATACCTTACCTCTCCATAGCAACCACCTGTCTATAAGTATAACTACCACTTTTGGTCAATCCCTTGGGTGGGTGTTACAGACAGGTTCGACAGTACCCGGGTAATATTGACGGACTGTGTGATGATATCTTCTGCTATGGTCTGTTGAGACAGTGATATCAAAATCGAGACCGGAGGTCGAGATTTTGATATCACTGTCTCAACAGACCAATAGCAGAAGATATCATCACACAGTCAGTCAATGTTAGATATATTGCTAATTCTCTGGACATTTTGTATTTACTGTAAAGAAATTACAAAAGTATTTGTCTCAGTTTTGGCTGTTCCATATCCCTCCCTCCGATTATTATTTCTTTTTGTTCACTCTTTTCTTGTACTTTTCAGTATTTCAAAATGTCTTTTCTTTCAAAAAGTCTTTAGTCACTTGCTCAACTAAATTCTGGGATCATTACATTTTCATATATATTTGTTTGTTTTTAAATTTAGGTGTTTTTGTTTTTGAAGTGGGGAAGCAATAAAGAGGTCGTCGATATCAAAACTGATATCGACGGAAATGTCGTCGATATCACTTTTACAATGAGCTCAGTTTTGCCCAATTGACCAATGGAAATCCACGTTACATATGAAATAGCAATATTATTATATGTACACAAAGAGGCAATAAAAGGTTTCCTCTACTGAGAGGTGTCCTCACCTAAGAGAGGCCTGACATCTCTAGTATCACAGCTATTTCAGGTTTTAAGCATTTAAATAGCCGAAATAAACAGCCAAAAAGCAATCTTTGACAAACGATACCTCGAACAGCTCAGCCTGGTTACTTAATAATCAGACAAACCCACCACTTGGACTGCTAACGACATCCTAAACACCTATCATTGATCAAAGAGTTCACACCTGTTTAAACTTTTCTTCCTGCCGCTCCTGTGCCTCCATCCAGACGAACATTTCCGGACGATTGCTGAGGGAGGTACGAAAGGCGTCGCGGCTGAATCGTGCCAGCAGCGCCTTTTTCCTCCGGTCAAGAGTGCTCTTTCCTGAATTCTCTTCATCTGACGAATCTGTATTGGGCTCATCACTCTCCTGGAAGCAATGACTTTGGTACTTGAAGAAAGGGAAAACAAGATGAAAGATGTTGGGACAAATTTCACAACTAACACATATCCCATTAAAAAAAAAGAAAAACAATGCAACTATTTTTTTCATTCATACTGCATACATTTATTTGTTTCCCAGAGTTCCTCCCCCCCCCCTCCCCCCCCCCCCCCCCCCCACCACGTTTGTTCATTTACCTGTTTGTGCTGCTTTGCCTTGTATATCTTCCAATTTCTGTTAATTCTTCTTCTTTAGAATGTTTGTTAGCTGATCGTTTTTTTTCTTTCTTTCTTTACTCTACTTAATTCTTTTTCAAAACAAAAAGAAAACACAACAGCAACCGTTACCAGTTTCAGTAAATTCTTCATCAAATTTTTGTCGGACAGTCGCTGACTTTATCAGGATGGTAAGGATAAGTTAGGAATTATTTTTTTCTTTATTTTTCTTTTTTTTTCTTCTCTTTTCTCCGTTATTAGATGAAACTACAAAAATCGACAACTTTGACCGAGAAAACATGGCCAGCCTCACCCTGACAGACTCGCGTCGATGGAGGGCAATGATGCCGTTGTTGATAGGAATGAGGGGCTTCTGAATTGCGTCATCGCCCAGGGTGTTCAGGGCAGGCTCACTCCCTCGTCTCACCCTCAGCGTCGACCCTGCAACACACAGCAAAGGAAGAAAAAAAATCAGGAATCAATTTTAACGGGAAAATCAATGGCGGCTAACAATGGTGGCTGGCACAGCCCCTCTGCTTCCCCTGCACAGGCTTGCATTAAAAGGGGCTGCTGTGACGTCTCTTGAGGGGGATTTTCAGGATGCAGCACAAAGCTGTGTTTGGTGGGGACGGTCTAAGAGTAAAAGCTTTGTTTTGGGGTTTTAAAGTGATATATATATTGTCCAAAAAGAGTCATCATTTTGGTAAAATGGTAGTGCCTTTGAAAAACTAGGTAGCAATACACACACACACACACACACACACACACACACACACACATACAGACACACCCACACACACACACACACACACACACACTCTCACACACACACACACACACACACACACACTCACTCACACACACACACACACACACACACACACACACACACACACACACACACTCACTCACACACACACACACACACACACACACTCACACACACACACACACACACACACACACACTCACACACTCACACACACACTCACACGCACAAACAAACACACACACACAGCCTTGTGTAGCACTAGCTACACACAAATTCATACACACAGACAGACTGTATTGCTTATAGTAAGTTACAGACATGCACACACAGACACCTCATCCCTGTCTGTATTCCCCCCTCTCCCCATCCACTCTCTTACTCAAGCATCAGGCAAAAGCTTGTGAATGCAGAACACATTGTAGTTCAGAGTTTCATTAACAAGTCTGTCCACACTGTTTCAACAAGCCACAGCCTTTCCCACCAGGACCAGTCAAGCTATTTGGCATGCAGCAGTTGTCAAAATTAGTCAGCACAGAAATACCAAGGGTTATATACATGTGTGTGTGCGTGCGTGTTTGTGCGTGCGTGTGTGTGTGTGTGCGTGTGTGTGCGCATGCGTGCCTGAGAGAGAGAGAGAGAGAGAGAGAGAGAGAGCAAGGGAGACAGAGAAAGAGAGAGAGGGAGTGTATGAGAGATAGAGAGAGAGTGAGAGAGCAAGGGAGACGGAGAGAGAAAGAGAGAGAGGGAGTGTGTGAGAGACAGAGAGATAGAGACAGAGAGAGAGTGAGTTAGAGAGAGAGAGAGAGAGCAAGGGAGACAGAGAAAGAGAGAGAGGGAGAGAGAGGGAGTGTGTGAGAGATAGGAGAGAGACAGAGAGAGAGACAGAGAGAGAGAGAGAGACAGACAGACAGACAGACAGACAGGGGGAGTGGTAAAGGGGGGGGGGGCTGCAATGGAGTCAAACATACCCTAACACCAACCTGTGATTACACTCCCAATGTTGTCACAGTGTCTTCACTCATGGATAAAGGACTCAAATCAATACCTTGTGTATACTACCCTGTCTACCACTACAAAAGAACCCTGTAATCTATTGCTTTCCCTATCTTCTTTCTCTGTCATTAAATCGGGGCAACAAAAGAACCCACCTCTTTGTCCCTACTACAGTACCTGGCTATTCTTCAAGTACAAGTGTCTTTCTGCTTTGGGGAGTAGAAAAGCTTCTGTTTGCAATCACAGGCACATATATTGATATAAACAGGATAGAGATGCATTGGTCAGGTACACGTCTATACAGACAAAAGAGAGAGAGATAGAGAGAGAGAGAGAGAGAGAGAGAGAGAGAGAGAGAGAGAGAGAGAGAGAGAGAGAGATATAGAGATAGAGAGAGAGAGAGAGCCAGAGAGAGATAGAGACACACACACACACATACACACACACACACACAAACCGTTAAACATACACCCTCTCACAACTCACACTTCAAGCTGTCAAACTGACACAACTAATTGACTCCAATAGCTCTCACAAGTCCAACAAATAGAAGTCGGCAACCAGAGAAAAAAGCAGACACGGCCCCACTTACAGAAGACAAATTTGTCTTTCACCCACTGGCCTACTGTGTACTGGAAAATGCTGCTGTAAATGGAAACGAAGCTAACTGTAGCTTGCTTCACATTCAGTCCCATGTTTTGCAGTCAACTCACTGAAGAACCCTCACAAATATTCGTGGAGTCATCACCCCTGTGTGAATGTTACAAACAATGCCTCTGGGAGAGATACTACTTCAAGTTCAACTCAAATACCCTTACGTTTGTCCTAAACCTGGGCATTCGGTTAAGCCGAGAAGACAATGTTGAATCTTTGGTGTTAAAAACATGTCATACCTTTGTTGTGGAGAAGAAACGAAATTGTACTAAGGCACTGCAGTACTACAAGAGTCTCTACAGAGCTGAGTGCACAACGCTAATTTCGTTTCCAAAACTAGTCCACATTGTCCTGACCGACAGCTGTACAGAAACCATTCAAACATCTGCCCAGGGAAACATAACCTATCTGTGCCCAGAGAAACATAACCTATCTGTGCCCAGAGAAACACAACCTATCTGTGCCCAGAGAAACACAACCTATCTATGCCCAGAGAAACACAACCTATCTGTGCCCAGACAAACATAACCTATCTGTGCCCAGACAAACATAACCTATCTGTGCCCAGACAAACATAACCTATCTGTGCCCAGAGAAACATAACCTATCTGTTCCCAGAGAAACACAACCTATCTGTGCCCAGAGAAACGTAACCTATCTGTGCCCAGAGAAACGTAACCTATCTGTTCCCAGAGAAACGTAACCTATCTGTTCCCAGAGAAACGTAACCTATCTGTGCCCAGACAAACCTAACCTATCTGTTCCCAGAGAAACACAACCTATCTGTGCCCAGAGAAACGTAACCTATCTGTGCCCAGAGAAACGTAACCTATCTGTGCCCAGAGAAACGTAACCTATCTGTGCCCAGAGGAACATAACCTATCTGTGCCCAGAGAAACATCACCTATCTGTGCCCAGAGAAACATCACCTATCTGTGCCCAGAGAAACGTAACCTATCTGTGCCCAGAGAAACGTAACCTATCTGTGCCCAGAGAAACGTAACCTATCTGTGCCCAGAGGAACATAACCTATCTGTGCCCAGAGAAACATCACCTATCTGTGCCCAAAGAAACATAACCTATATGTGCCCAGAGAAACAAACCTATCTTTGCCCAGAGAAACATAACCTATCTGGTTACAAGACATGCAAATGATCCAGTGGCCTGTGCTTTCAGGACATCTATCGATACCATTACCTTTTTGTTTCTTTGCCCCGTAAAACCCTGTGGGCCATTCTTGGTTTGCCGACAACAAAGACCCCACAAACTTCCACCCAAAAGACCAAAACCAAAGCTTTACAATGTCTACATACAAATAGGTTATATAAGTTACTTCAGAACAAACGGTCTAGCAATAATTCAGCAATTTCACAATGACTGGTCGACAAGCCCTGGCAAATTACCTACTACTTTCCCTCCCATGCCTCAGCTTTCCACAGGGGGGTGATTAGGCATCACCTCCAAACAGCTACCCCCATGCGCAAACACCCCCCCCCCCCCTCCATTTGCATAGCATTCAGCGATCTGCCCCGTATAGATCTGGCAAAGATGGCTTGTGATAAAAGCGCTGGCCATAAATACTGATCAATTTCCGCCATACCGCCCGTATCTTTGCTCTTCATCTGACTTTCTCTTTTACGCCAGCTTGCACGGGTCAATTTATCCTCCTCGGCCATAGGAGAAAAAAAGTGGTGATGGTTGCAAAGGAGGGGAGATGGAGGAGGGTGAGGGGTGGG
This sequence comes from Littorina saxatilis, assembly GCF_037325665.1. NCBI lineage: Eukaryota > Metazoa > Mollusca > Gastropoda > Littorinimorpha > Littorinidae > Littorina > Littorina saxatilis. The sequence continues at coordinate 81,172,926 of NC_090256.1, read as the reverse complement.
GGTGCGTAGAGAAAGAGAAAAGCTGCAGTGATGCCAGATATCCCTTCTTCGCCAGTGCGCTCCTGCAGAGACCTTCGCAAACCAGACATTTCCACAAGAAAAAAAGACAGCGAGAAGTATTGACTGTTTGCACTGTCACCGCATCAGTTGTGTACTTGAGACGCTAGCACCACCCCCCCCCCCCCCCACACA